>NC_081250.1:87349687-87659687 GCF_030490865.1 Poecile atricapillus
AGATTTTATTCTTATCAGCTGGGAAAAGAATTGCAAAATAATAATTTGTTTTGCCTGGCTTGCATTTTGCTCTCTTTCTTTTCATTTTAATATGATACCAGTTCTGTGCAATTTTTTTGTTTCACATTCTACTTTTTCCCCAGAAATTTTTTCACTACCAGCTACCTTTATGTCACTTTGAATTTCAAAATTGACATTTAAAATCTGTTCTGTGGCACTCATACAGTTTGTGGCATGTTGACTGTTGTTTCTTCTGGTTTCTTTTACTTGATCAGACAAATTTTACAGTCCAAACAGAAAATATGAAACTGAGTGGACCTTTGTGCAGCAGACTGGAAGAAACACATTGCTAGCAATTTTACTGTGGCAATATATATACTGTAATATTAAGGCTATATTTTTAACTGATGTTTGTTTACTATCAAGACCAAAGATAAATGTAAAAAAATTAGTGGATGTTAGTTGTATGTAATTTGAACCTCTGGAAAGTCTTTCTTAGATTATGCACAATGCAATAGCAAAATAGAAAATACAGCCACTCAAATCAGTAAGGGCCTATTTGAAAAGATAGGTCCTACTCCCTTGGCAAGTACTGCTATCAGCAAAGGCCAAAGCAGGACCCAGAGTACCTGAATGTGTAGTTCATTGCACTGCAGTGATCACAGCACCAGGTGTCTATCCACATCCAGATCAGAATAATAACCTTGAGTGTAGGGAAAGCTCCAGCAACACTAGTTGAATTCCATGTAACCTTAAATCCAGTGGGAAAGGATATGCATTTAAGCTAACCAGTGGATGCATACCAATATCAGTGAGAGAGGCCTGGGCCATGCAAACTGGAGGTGAACTCCAGACACAGCTGTAGGACTGCTTCACACTGACAGCATTTTGCCGAGGTCACTGGTGTTGTACTGGTACCAGTGTAAAGAAGATGAGAATCACCTTCACTTTAGACAAGAAACTCAGATCATGAGTTGACAAGTTATAAAAACGGAGGAAAAAGGACTAGAGACCACAGTCTGGCCTTGCCATGCTGGGAATGGATTAAAATTTCACTTACAGTGTGAATGTTTCACATTCTGGCACAAGCTATTTGTGGCAATACCCCTTTCATTTTTTTACCAACCTTCAAAGCATACTAAGACTGAAATAATTTGGCTATGCATCTGAACACCACACAGATCTGTAAAGTTTCCAGACTATTTTGACTGTTATCTAATTTCTGTGTGTTAGGGTGAAAACAGACCTTCAAGTCATGTTTCAAACATTCCCAGTTCAAGCAGCAAATTGGTCTTTTGCTGATAAACTTGCTGCTCTATAAGGTCAAAGTTTGAGGATAGAGAGGGCAGGATTGATTTTCTGCTACTTTTTCGGGCTGAATGGGAGATGACCCTTATGAATTTTTAGCTGGCCCTTTTAAGTCTTGAGACTTAAAAGGTGGAGAATGGCAAGGAGTAAATGCCATGATGGCTGAAGCAAAGACAGACAGATCAAAATAAACACATTTGGCAGCCATACATTGAATCCTGGGAGGAATGCCTGCAATGAAATGAGGTTCTTGCCATATAGGTATAGCAGAGGTTAACTCAGGACAACTGTCTATGGTGTGTGGTTAGCTGTGCACACAGCAAACACAGATTAAAAACAAAAATACCACAAATTTTCAGTCTTTGGAAGGGTGGGATTTTGGGCAATTTTCAGTACAAGTCATATACTAATTGGAATAAATGACTGCTTGGGATGAGCAAAATTTCTTGATGATATCATATGAAGTCTGCTGGCATATGAGACGAATGGAACTGACAGAACTCCAGCTCCTTCCTTATAAAAGCAGCACTAAAGCACAGTTCTGGCAACCAATACCTCCCTGTCCTGCAAAGTTCTTCTGATTTCTTTTCATATTCATGATGCCCAGATGACTTTCCTGAGCTTTTTGGAATACACAGGGTGGGAAGACATGCTGAAAAGACAGTCTGTTGAGTACAAGCAAAACAATATCTGTGTCAACATGAGGAAATTATTTGGTTTATGACATTAATTTTTGTGTTTTGAAAACAATATCACTCTAAAATATTGTTTCAAGTTATTAGAATATGTATTTATTTGCAGGAAATCTCATCTACCTGTGCCATGAGGACTGTGTTCAAACACACAACTGATCATCCCTCTTTCTTAAAATGCTTTGGGCAGTTCCTAGGTCACAGTTGAGTTATTTCATTCATTTATGCATGAAACAACAATGACTTTGATCACAACTAAATGGATCTGATTGAGCATACAAGGCAATATCCAAGAACTATACAATGAGGAATTGCTTCTACATTATTTATATATGCTTACTGCTAAATTGCTAAATTTACATCACTGATATAAAGTTTCCTGATGTGGTTAGATAGGGAAAGCCGATCGGAAGATCTCGTGATGTATGTGAAGATAGGGCCCCTCTTTCTCCAAAGTTCTATATCACGGTGATGACGTAATCATAACTCAGTCATATAAAACCATGCTTATCGGAAATAAACGCTCTTCACCGTCTACCACATTGGTGTTTGTGTGTGATTAGCCCGACAGGCCTGTAAGTTTAGCCATCGTGTCACTCACGAACTGGGTCGCTGTGCCTCATCTGAGGCAACAGTTTCCCTTGGGGGACATCCTTCTGCCATTTTCTGTTTCACAGTGTTTTACTATGGCTGGCTGATAGCAGAAGATGTTGTGAGGTGCAGAAGTTGTTGTGAGGTACAGAAGTTTACTTCAGGTATTTCATAGCAGTGGAGATCCTTTCTGCAAAGAAAAACAGCTTGTATGTGTCTTTACAGTGTGAATCATGCATGTACACCCACCCCATGATCATACAAAAGAATTCTCCAGACCATAGCATTGTTATGAACACTTTATTGAATTTGTACATTTTCTTTGAGGAGTGTTAAAATTAATTTCTACCTATACTATGAAACTTAGTGAAGGAATTCTAGTACATAATGGTTACATAACAAGTTCCTTACTTGGACTATGCAGGGACTATGCAGGTCTTGAATTTCTTCCACTCTGGTTTTCAAGCAATCTTTCATAATCTATCTTGAAAATAAGAATGCATTATATCACACTTTTTATTTTCAGCACGGTAGAGTACTGTTGTTGCTGGTATCCACTGTAAGGTCAACACAGCATGGTGCAAGAATTCAGGAAATTTATAGAATTCAGATGCAATTCTTTAATACAGCTTCTGGATGTATCAAGCACTGGAGGTCCCTCTGCTGGATTCCTTACTCATACATAGTAGTGGTTTAACTTGTGATATCGTATGACAATCTTGGCTGTGATTACCATGAGAGGATAGGGATTAATATCCCCTCAAGACTGGTAAGAATGGGGAAACCATCCTAGTCAGCCTAACCTCAGTCTCCAGGAAGTTTAGGGAGGAAATACTCCTGGAAAATACATCCAGGAATATGAAGAACTAGAGCACAGCATTCCACAGTATCTTTCTAGGGAGTCAGTGAGATATAGGACTAGAGAAGCTGGCTACTGCGTGGTGAAAAATGGAATTTTGTGATCAATAGTACAAAATTCAACTGATGTTCAGTCACTAGCTGTGCCTCACTGGAGGTACCTGAGGTCAGTTCCAGGATCAATATGGTTAATGCCTGTGAAGAACGTACCCCCAGCAAGTTTGCAGTTAACAGCACACTGGTGGCTGGACAGCGAGGTGGGGGAAAGCACTTCATGCACTGGTGGGTAGGGCAGCCATTTGGATGTCACGAATATCAGGAATCTATAGAGAGAAAAGTGCAGAGTCCTGGACTCTGCAATGCAGGTGCTGTGGACTGCTGGGGCTGTGGAGCACTGGCTGAGGAGAAAGAAGCTCTGCAGGACAGGACTTTTTGAGTCCTAGAGGCAGACAGTGGAACAGGCATGAACACTGACGATGGAAGAGCATCTCATACTCAGCAGTATTAATGCACTATGGCCAGGCCAAGGGAAGGGCCCTCTGCTTGGCACTTGTGAGATCATGCCTGGAGAACTGGGTCCCACAGTAGCAAGAGGAAAGGAAAAAACTGTGTGAATTTCACAGATGTGCACCAGGATGACTAAGATTAGATCTAGAGACAAGGGACCTGTCTTTCTTTGGCTTGATTGAGAAGAAGGCTACAGAAGGATCTAATTTCAGTCTTCAGTTACAGAGAAGGAAGCTTCATGCTCTTTTGGAGGTGCACAGGGAAAGGCTGAGAGGTTATAAATGAGTAGCGGGAAAAATATGCACATAGGAATGGAACTGTATCTGCTATTTCTAAACCACTAGTGACACCTAGTTTCCAAGAAAAATACCAGTAGCTACACTAGCACTGCAACTTGGAAAAATGCATCTGATTGCACTTACTACACTATAGGGCTTGGTAATTCCAAAGCTCTGCATAGCATAACCCCAAACAAATAGACTTTGACAATAAAAATATGTGCATTAAATCTGCGCTTCAATAAAAGATACAGAGCTTGCAGGTGTGGCCTCTCAGTGAAAGGCAGTGATGCAATAACAGACATTTTTCCATGTCTGTGGCTGTGCTGTCTGGCTACATCATTGGCTTTTCATTGAGGACTGATTCCCTGACTGTCCACACGCTGTAAATAGTGATGTGTACTCAGAAAACCTCTGGGGTGATACCATCTAGCTCCTCAGGTGGGAACCTTGAACTTGTGGAAGCAGCTTGCTCACATGTAAGTCCTATGCTCACAGGCAGTAGTGTTGCTGTCGAGTCAGGTCTGGTGAGACCTGCCCTGCTCACAGTACTCTGAGGACACTGGAGCACTGGGAAGGCCATAAGCCTCCTTTCCCTCACACGGTGCCCCGTCCAGTTTAAAACAAAAGCAAAGCAAATGGCCACCCTGAGTGCTGGAGGACTGCACAGGAAAAGATCAGATTCACCTCCTTTGGATAACAGCAAACATTTTGCAAATATGTTCATTTGAAAATTAGGCTTTTTGAGGACATAAAGTTGTAGGTATGTGATACAGCTCACAGTTGTAGGTATGTGACAGCCAAAAAAGGGGAGACATCAAACAATGACTGTGGGCAGCCACATTTTCCCAGAATTGCAGCAGTACTCTCAGCTACACCATCCTTATCCACCTTCCAAACTTTCCTGTCCCCTGCTCCCCATTTGCCAAGAGAAATAAGAATCCCACTTCCATAGGAACAAGAGGCTTTTTCTCTAATTAGGCAGCAGTGCCAGATGTGACAGGTTAGGAAAGTCACCTAGCAAAAAAGCATATGGTGGTCTTGGACCACTACCAGACAATGACAGCGCGTCTGGTCACCACTTTATACACCGCAGATGTCTGAAGAAACATGGACTTTCCATTGCATTTACAGCTGACTCCTGCACACAGCTGCTTTTCCATCACCAACTCTGACTTGGTTTTGAGTCAGATATGACAAGACAATGGCACAGAGACTAAGTACCATGTCATTAACAATGACTGGAAAAATTACTGCACGTGACTCATGTTCCTGAAGGTGTTGCAAGAGCAAACTAAGAGCTCCTACTGCCTGCACAATCTTTCCTTCTTCATAAACTCACTTCATTTATTATTCTTTCCTCAGAAACTGGGCTGAAAAATACAGTTTTAGAGTGAATAAATAAGCCTCCATTGGGAACAGCCACTAGCATTCTGGCAATGCTCAGGTGTCTTCAGTTTAAGGAAAAGAGAAAGTATGCATGAAAAAAAAATACATGGCTTTTATATATGGATCCCCATACATTTGAGAAAATTTTGTCTACTTAAGTAATTGATGTTTTTGACAATATAATTGATGGCTAGCATGTAGAAGATACAGTTGATGGCCGTGTAGTAATAATTCTAATGACATACCTCTCCATCCTACTGTGCCTGCTCACTAAGCAATAGGAGTTTGAGGGTAAGCACATTCCAGAAGACAACCCTCTTCAGTATTCTCTGTACTGAAGCGTCTCACTGACATCCAAGTTAACCTGTGGTTAGGCTCTGCATGATAGGACAGTAATGTTGTGCAGCTGCACAGACTACTGCACTGTGTGAATCCAACTGATGGAAGCCCATCAAGCTTGAATTTGACCTTGCACAAGTACAAACCTAGCTGTACAAGTATGTCAAAAATGTGAATAGAGTAGCATACAGAAATAATCTGGAGCATTACTCCACCTGTCCTCCTGCTCAAAACCGGTACCACCACATGATCAGACCACAGCAGTACGACTTTTATCCAGTCCAGTCTTGAAAATACTCAAGGATGCAAAACTTTTCTAGGCAGCCTATTCCATTGTCTGAATGTTCCTGTGGTGAAAGAACTTTTTGCTTCTATCTACTTGGAACTTCCATTTCAGTTTCTCACCATTATTTGTCAGCTTCGTGCTGACATGCATGTCCATGAATCACTCAATTTTCTCAGTTTACCTCCTTGTAGATACTGGAAAGCTGCCATTAAGTTGCACCAAAGCCTTCACTTCTCTAGGCTAAAAGAAGCCTAATTTTCACTGTCTCCCCATCTGGTTTCTGTATTCCAACCACCTGATCATCTTGGTGGCCTTCGGCTGAACTTACACAAGCTTATAAATATTTTTCAAACACTAGGGGAGACCAAAACTGAATGCACTATTCCAGATGTGGTTGAATGAGTGTGGAGTAAAGGTGAATAAGTGCTATCCTCAGCCCTCTGGCTGTGCTTACGGTACTACAGCTCAGTATGCTGGCAGCAACCACCTCCACTACCATGAGCTGAGTACACAGTAACAAAAACACAGTGACTGCTTCCTACAGTTAAATGGCTTCTGGAACATCAGGTTCTCCAGTGGATCAACGAGGGTTAATCAGCTCATCTCCTATGATTTAAAGTCAAATTTAATTTTGCACTTTTTGTAATTTCAAGCTGGTTCTTCACACACTATGCCAATACATTGCACTGTTCTCCTTTTCCTTGAAAGATAACATTATTTATTGTCAAGAATATGCTTTTTTTATTTTTATGCTGTGACTAAGAGTTATATGCACTCTAGGGCACATATTAATTATCTATTAATATATTGTTCGGATGTTTAAAATTACTCATTCTAATGTTTTGTGCCTTTCTGCACACCTGAGTTAATACATACCCTGGAGTGCTTTCCTGCTTGGTTACAGCTCTCTAGTACAAAAAACTGGGACTTGATTGCATCCATATATTAATCACAGTGGATGTTTACATAGTATGACTTCACTTAATAGCATAATGATGAAGAAGCCGGATGTACATAACTGTCTGGCTGAATGCCTGACTTAGGGAAAAAGGAAGGCTTTCCACAAACATTTTTACATTTCCACAGATTAAAGAAATCACAGAAATGCTGGACATATTTTTTTAGATTGTTCAATCTATCTTTCCCCTCAATATATGGGAATGCTTTGCTGGATCAGTTATACATATCTCAGAGAGTGGTTTTTGTTAATCTCTTAAGTAGCAAATAGTTTCTGTCTTTAATGAATTACATTAAAAGGTGAAGTGCTTAGTGGAAGGAACTCATGTAAAAGCACAATTAATCACCCTGAGGTTTTTGGCTCCAATAAGCAGCTCCTTTTAAGTTACTTCAGAGGGCTTCCTCCTTCCATTTAAGCTTTATTTTGTTCTTCTCTTGCAGGACTTCTCAGTGTTAGTTTTTGGGTGATTCTGTTTTTGTTTTTTTGGTTTTTTGTTTGTTTGGTTTTTTCTTTTTGTTTTTTTAAAATAAATGGATGTGTTTATTTATAATTTCTGTCAGGGATATGTCCTCTTGTTATTCAGGTGAAAAAATGGGGCTTAGTGTTTCTGAATAAATTATACAGATGAATTACCATCTCAGTCAAGAATCACTTTACAGCTATACTTCAGGGTCCTGTTTCTTCATATCTCCATTTTTCATGTTCTTATTGAGGTAATGAAGTAGGATCATTCATGCAGAACTGGGCTGTGAGATGCACAAACCTATCATGAAAGATGAAAATATATTTTTAAGGATGAAACTTCAGAAACGGCTACAACTGATGGACGAGACACTTGGAAGATTAAAAAAGAACTGCTCTGCCGGTGTTGAGTTTTTGAGGTCCAGGTAGTGATTACTGGGCTGACTAAAACAAATTCTCAGACAGGAAACACAACTAGAGAAATCACATTTTTTCTTTAATATTACTGCATCTCCTGGGTGAGGCTATTTGAGAAAGAGATACAAAACAAAGTTTAAAATGAGAAAAGGCTGGACTCATCCAGAGAAAGATATGATCTGTTCTGGTGCAAGAGCTGGTTTTAAGTCAGATCCTACATATCTCGTGAGCAATGTTTAGGAAACCAGTATATACACAGATTGTTTTACTTACTGCTCTATGTAGTAGTGTAAAATAAGGGTTCCTAGAAAACTCCAGTGCAGCATAGAATATTACTAAGGATAAGAAACAAAAAACCTGCAACCTGCACATAAAGTAAGAGTGCTGTACAGCCACTTGGTGATTGTAATTACATCTTTGAGCTACCTAGAGCGTCCCAGCACCATGTTCTACAAAAACATCAAACGAGTAATTTATTCACAGTTATTTTCTTACATTTGCATGTGGCTTCTTTCCTCCAGAGCAGAAGAACACAGCAGACTGCCCAGAGAGAAGGGAAGCAGCACAGAACTTTGCTCTTAGGAATTCAGGGGGAAGATGCCATTATGGTTTGAACACAGGAATGGGCAGAAGAAAACTCACCATCTGTTGACAGCCTGTGGGTGTGGGTGAAATTTTAAAGGCAGGTGAATAATGTATGACTTGTTTCTGAATGAAAGCTGAGGTTCTCCAAGCTCTGCAATAAATGAACCCTCCACTGTGCATGTTTCCTGTCTGAGAGTCACTTTGCTTTTGAGGAAGTCTCATGGCAAATTTCTATTCACTAACTGGATAAAGCTTAGCTTTTAAATTAGATTACTGATGAAAACACTTATTATTACAAATTTAAAATGTGTCATAAAAATTTATGGGAAAAGTGAAATCTCTATTGTGCAGCGTAGTTTATTATACAGTATATAACACAGAAGATAAACCTCTCAGTATTCAAATATATTTATTTACAAAAAAACCCAATCTCAGAGAATTTATTATTTTTTTGTTTTTTGCAAAATGTTCTGATAATCTGGAATGGAAGATGCAGAGGAAGGAGTAATAAACATTTTTACAAACATTACTAAAATTCTCTGCCAATTTCCTTCTTTTCTTTCTTTTTTTTATTGGATTTACCATGTAAATTTTACTGTTTGTTGCTGCATACTTTCTAGTCTTGGGAGAAATGGTTCTTTTTCCACAGTTGCTCAAAAGTTGCTCCTGTTAACATCAGAATATATAAGACTCCAAGAAATGCTATTTGGGTGTTGGTTATGAGATTACCATTCATATTTCATTTTTCTAATGGGTGAATCCATGTTTGCTAACTGTGTCTTAATTTTACTTCACTGTCAGTTCTATTTAATGCCAGAGTGTCCTCTGCTGTACATAGCAAAAATAGCAGTATTTTACAGATTCTTTAATTTATGGTCATCAAAAGGCAGTGTTATAAATGAAATTAGAATTTTGACGACTAGGTCCCTTGAGTTAATAACAGTTTAATTAAAAATGAAGACAATTTAGTGAACTGAATAGTAATTTGCTCTAAAAGAATACAACTTAGTAAAAAAAAAAATACAATTTATAGTATATAAATATACTTTATATAATTTGCCAGTAATTAAGTAGGATTAAAGCATAAGCAAAACTGACCAGGGTTCAGGGAGGGCTTATCACCCCACCGCACGTCCAAAACTGACTGGGGTACAAATGGGGTTTCTTACCCTGCCTCATGTACAAAACAGAGCTCTTCAAGCTAAACTTATATACTGTATGCTTATACATATTCATTAATGTTTCCCGTAAGTTTCCTCCTATTTCCAATTTTTCTGACTTTACGTCATTTTTCTTCACTATGCATGCCTCACTTGTTGTTAGGGGGTCTTCAGTCTTCTTCTGGTGGTCTTTTGGCGAAGGCTTCTCCTCTTCCTCATTGTCCTTTGGATAACTTTACAGGTTTGTGCGTGCGTACTAAGCGTTGTGTTAAGTCTACTAATTAGTCTTATATTTACTGATTTGTAGGCCCAATGCCTAAAGGCATTCTAATTTTTTCCATCTCAAGGCTGTTTTCATCTTGAGACATCACTTACCTTCCAGACTACATCCTGTGCCTCAGTTTTAACATGTAACATCTGTAAAGGGGTACATTTGCCTTGTAACACCGATTCTTTTGATTATTTCTAATAATAACTTTCCAAATAGTTACAATTTAGTTAGCACGAATCAATTCCATTTATTACAGCAGTGAATAAGAAACTCTGTAGGGATCTGTGCAACTTATTTATCTGTCAAAAGCCTTTTTGCAAAATCTTGCCTAGTTCCCCCCAAATCACTCATGCTATGGATGATTTTGTAAATCGAATTCACATTACAACTTCCTAACATTCCCACCTCACCCTCATTAAAATTTTATTTTTAAAGGGAAGATTTCACTGAGAACAAATATTAGGAAAATTGCCCAAAAACAATCCACTGGGACACCTTCTCTGAATGTCAGATATGAAATAGGAATAAACCTTTATGAAGTTTTTGAAAATAAAAGCTAGGAGGAGTGGCCAATACCCCAGAGTGCTGTGCAGCCCTTCAGAGGGACCTCAACACATTAGTGAGACGGGCAGAAGGAAGAAACCTTCTGAAATCCAACAAAGGTAAATGCAGAGTCCTGCAGCTGGGGAGGAATAACCCAGGCACCAGTACAGGCTGGGGGCTGAGCTGCTGGAAAACAGCTCTGTGGAGAAGGACCTGGGGGTCCAGGCAGAAAACAAGCTGTCCATGAGCCAGAGACACCATCGTAGCCAAGAGGCCAGTGGTGTCCTGGGGTGCATTAGGAAGAGCGCTGCCTTCAGGTCAAGGGAGGTGATCCTGCCCCTCCACTCAGCCCTGGTGAAGCCACATCTGGGGTGCTGTGTCCAGTTCTGGGTTACTCACTATAAGACACGGAGCCCCTGGAACAGGTCCAGCAGAGGACAAAGGTGTTAGGGGTTAGGTGTCCTTCCTTTTGTTCTGGCTCACCTATGGAATTTTTACCCATCAGCAGCGGGGAAAATCTGCCTGCTGGTACTTCGTGGATGCTTGAGAAACACAAAGAGTTCAGCTGGGCCCAGGGTGGAAGGGGGCAGGAAAAAGGGAGGACGGGGGCAGCTGGGGGCGGGTTGTTTTTTTCAGCTTCAGAGAAAACTCTCGCTGGGAGTTGTTGCAGCAGAGAGAAAGGAATTCGCCATCACCCAGAGCTGCTGCATCTTCTTCTTCTTTCCTTCTTCGTTGGTGGCCTCACACCCCCTGTCCTGCCGGGACGTGTGGCAGTGCCAGCCACCGCCGTGGAGCTGCTGATACACCTCAGCCACCGGGCCGGGATCTCTGCTCATCCCTGCTGTTCCAGCTGAGTGTTCCTCAGAGCCCTGCAGGAGCACCGGGACTGCCCGCCCGAGGGGGTTTGTGAAACAAAGCCTCTCCTCCATCCCTTCCCGTCTCAGCCGAGAAAGCTGTCACGGGGTCCCTGGTTCTGTTTTCTTGCTAACGCTGTAGTTATTGTTGTTTGTGTGCCTTGTTATACATACTAGTAAAGAACTGTTATTCCTATCCCCAGATCTCTGCCTGAGAGCCCCTTGATTTCAAAATTATAGTAATTCGGAGGGAGGGGGTCTACATTTTCATTCCAAGGGAGGCTCCTGCCCTCCCTAGCAGACACCTGTCTTCGAAACGGAGACAAAAGGTAATTAAGGGACTGGAACATCTCTCTTGTGAGGAAAGGCTGAGAGAACTTGGCCTGTTCAGCCTCAAGAAGAGATGACTGAGAGGGGACCTCATGAATGTCTGTCAGTATCCGAAGGGAGGGTGCCAAGAGGGTAGATTCAGGCTCTGCTCAGTGGTGCCGAGCAACAGGATAAGAGCAAACTGGCAGAAACTGATGCCCAGGAAGTCCCACCTGGATATGAGGAAGAACTTCCTTCCTGTGCAGGTGACCGGGCACTGGAACAGGGTGCCCTGAGAGGTTGTGGGGTCTCTCTTCCTCACTGGGGACACGCAAGAACTGTCCAGACACAACCCTATGCCATGTTTCTGGGATGACCCTGTTTGAGCAGGGAGGTTGGCTCAGATGACCCACGGTGGTCCCTTCAGCCTGACCCATCCTGTGATCCTTTAATATACTCAACAAATATTTTTGTTCATAACTAGCATTCTGCTCTTTAATGAGGTCAAACTGGGTGTATAAAAGGTTATAGGAATGCTCCACGTTAAGGATGGATAGTTAGCCATTGTCAGGATGCCCTAAGAATAACAAATATGCATATTTTTTCTAATTAATACACATGCAATTTTATAGAAAATTTTAAAATACTGACAACTGCAGTCATAATTATTAGCTACAGAAACAGGATTCAGGATAGACCTGTAGGAGTTAAGGCAGATAGCTCTCTGAAATTGTCAGCCAGTTGGTAACATTTAAAGTAAGAAATAATGTCAAGTGTTTTTCTGAAGGACATCAGGGAATGCTAGAAATGCTCACATCAAGATTAGGAATGCCACTTATGTTAAGTAGCACAGAGTACCTTCCCTGTTTGGAGAATCCTTGAAAAACGACTGGAGATGATAAAATAGAAAATCTAGGAAAGAATATTAAGGTAAGCAGACAAAATTTTTTATTCATTTCAAATTAGCAGAAGTAGCAAGAATGCAATAAAGATTTAAGGGAACAGGTTTGAAACAACAAAGAGGAAGCATTTTTGCACATAATCTTGTCAGTGAAACTGTGGAATTCTGTCACATGACATTGTTAATGCCAAAAATCAAAAATAAAAGAGACACCTTTTAGAAAGGAGGCCAGACACTTTTGTGGAGTATGTGCCTGTTTACAAATATGAAATACCATACACCCAGCATCACAGTAAGTGCCTGGGGAGGAATAACCCCAAGTACCAGCACTGGAGAGCAGCTCTGCTGGGAGGGACCTGGGAGTCTTGGTGGGTGCCAGATTGACCATAAACTGGCACCAGAGGGCAAATGGTGTCCTGGGGTGAAGGGCATTAGGAAGAGGATTGCCAGCAGGTGGAGGGAGGTGATCCTGCCCCTCTACTCGACCCAGTGAGGTGACATCTGGAGTGCTGTGTCCAGTTCTGGGCTCCTCAGCCACAAGGAAGATGAGGAGCTGGAGAGGGTCCAGTGGAAGCCACAAAGATGATTTGGGGTCTGGAGCATCTCTTCAGTGAGGTGAGACTGAGGGAGCTGGGGAATGTTTAGTCTGGACACAAGAAGACTGAGAGGGGATCTCATGAATACATACAAATATCTCAAAAGAAGGTACCAAGAAGATGGTGTCAAACCCGTTTCAGTGGCACCTAATGACAGGACAAGGAGCAATGACCACAAATTAAAACACAAGTTTCACCCCAACCTCAAGAGGAACTGCTTTACATTGAGGGTGGCAGAGCACTGGAACAGGCTGTCCAAGGGGATTATAGAGTCTCCCTTCGTGGAGACATTCCAAACCTACCTGGACACATTCGTCTAACTTGTTGCAGGTGACCCTGCCTCGGCAGGGGGGTTGGACTGGATGATCTCCAGAGATCCCTTCCAACCATAACGATTCTTTAATTCTTGACCTGCTGGGTGAAAGAATCCCCTAGGCCTGGGTTGCCCTGTGAGGGGCTCTTATTTAGACGTGAGTTTTTATGTTATTTCCCAGTACACACTGCCGACGGACTGATCCCCTTCCCGAGGGATCCCGCCCCAGCGCCCGCCCCGCGGCTCGCGCTCGGCCGGAAGTGAGGGCAAGGGGAAGGGGGCGGGGCCGCGCGGCTCCCCACGGGCCTCGGCCGCCGCCATTTTGTTGGCGCCGGGCGCTGCCGCCGGAGCGGGAAGGGCTGGGAGTTGCCCGTCGGCTCCTCCCTCATTGGGGCCGAGAGGCGGGGACTGAGCGCGGCCCGGCCGGGACGGGACGGAGCGTCGGGGCCCAACGCGGCGCAGCGATGTCGGCTTTCTCGGAGGCGGCGCTGGAGCGGAAGCTGTCGGAGCTGAGCAACTCGCAGCAGAGCGTGCAGACCCTGAGCCTGTGGCTCATCCACCACCGCAAGCACTCGGCGCTCATCGTCAGCGTATGGGAGCGGGAGCTGCGCAAAGGTGAGCCCGGGGCCGGGCAGGGCCCGCCGGAGGCGCTCCGGGGCGGCGGGTCCGGGGAGGAGGCGGAGGCGGCCCCCGCTGCGGAGTGCGGCTGCCCAGGGGAGGGAGGGTGGCGGCGGGGATGCTGGGCCTGCGGAGCCGGGGAAGCGGGCGGGGGGAGAGGGAGGATAGGCCTGAGCGCCTGGGGAGAGCGGAACTGTTGGGGCCAGCGTTAAACGTCGGGTCTCCGTTTCTCGATGGCCGTGGGCTGGCAGGTTCTTCTCCCTCGTTTTTCTTGCACTCCGCTCGCTCCTCTCTTTTCCTTTCCTTTCTCCCCATAATGAGATGTCTCTGAGGAGGCTGCCCCTTGTGTTTTGTCTCCTTTTTTAAAGGAGACAGGAAAGTGGGAAACCGGAAGGAATCCGGCGAGCCAGGGGCTCAGGGCTTTTTGTTGTTATTAATTATAGCTATTTCAAGACAGAGCCTTTTTAGGCATTATTTTTCATATGTAGTATAAAAAATAATGTATTTTTCTGTAATGATGGTTAGCTGTAATACTGCCTGAATTCCTTGTCCACTCATGTTTTCTTGCCAGAAACTGTTCTTGAAGGGCAGATGAGGATGGGAATACGCTGAGGGAAAAACAGTGTAATGTGTGCAAAGTGGTTGTTACTTCCTGGTCTTGCCAGATGGTTAATACCAATGTTACCATAATAAAAACGTGAGTTTCTTTAGCTGCGTGCAGACTTAAATGCTAATGTGGCTCTCCGTTTAACAGGAAAGAACTTGCAGCTATTAGCAGTGGTTCAGGGAGTGAAAGGGAGAAATGGCATATGAAGGTTTATTTGACTTGACTGGATAATAACCTGATCATAAGTTGGTTCACTTAACAAAACTCCCCTGCTAGAACTCTGCTTTGGTCTATGAAATTATGCTGTTTTCCAGTAGCATCCTTTGAAGCCTCACTAATATGAGGATCTTTAATGGGAAAAATAGAAGGCTTAGTCTTTCAGACTGAGGGGAAGACCAGCACTAAGCCATTACAGGACTTAGGAAAGTGTAGGGAACCCAGTGAGTTTTGTGTAATACAGCTGCTGTGGTTTTGTTTAAAATACTCTTTTTCTGGGATTTGTTATCTTTGGGACTTTGAGGCATGAGTTGAATTCTTTTTTTTTTTTTTTTTTTTTTTTTTTTTTTTATTGATTGAAGAAAGACTGACTTGGTGGCATATTCCATCTGAGGAAGTAAACAGATTTTCACTTTGTTAGTTGCAGGCTTGCTTTTTTTTTGTTCCAGGAGCAAATTAATCGATCTTCCACCTCTATCTGAAACATTTCGCATTTCTGGGCCTTCTAATCAAACAACAGGAGCGTTAGGGGTTTTGAATGATATGAGGAAGGAATCTTAAACTAATTGAAATAGACACAGAGTTTTGGTTGCTCATCTTAATTAACATGCCCAATACTAGTTCATAGTAATCCGTGGTATTAACGTTTAGTCCTTAACTTTAATTTTCCTGTTGTGCTGGTTGACTAACTGGATAAATGAAATCTTTGAAACCTGTGCTATGTGTCTGAAAGTGGCGTTGAGAGGCAAGGGTAATAACCTTACTTTGAGCTTTTGGTGAGAACAGCTGCCATAACTGGGTTTGTTTTGTTTGTTGAAGTTATTGTCCTGCTTTTGCCACTCCAGAGTAAGATTTTGCTGTGACCTCTCTTGGGATGCCAACTTTGAAAGGTCTGTGGAAAGCATGTGAAACTCTACCTGTGCTAGGAGTAGCTTAGTTGCTTTCAAGGTCCTGACCCTTCTGGGCTTTTAGGCCTACGTGAAGTGTTTCATATTGGAAAATAGGAAGCTTCATTGGAAACTGCCACAGTTAGTATTCAGAGGATAATTTTTGATTTTCCATCTCTTATAATGTCCAAGCTTCATAAATGTTAGCTTGCACTTACCTGATGCTAATTTCTGGCTAATTGTTGCACCGATTTGTAAGATGGTGCCTGATCCCCAAAAGTGGAAGTAGTAGGCAGACAGCATGGGAAAGAGGAGAGGAAAACTGCTGTCCTGTGGTGAAGCAACACCACAAAGTAGATACAGGCAATGAGGCCATAACTAGAGTAAATTTAAGACTCCTGACTTGCCTGTCATCCAAGCCACATGATTTCTCTTCTACCTGAGAGGAAAATTACCTCTATTTGGGGAATATGGACATCAAAATTATTGACATTGTCAGCTGCTATTTCTGGCCAGTAGAGGCCTGGAACTGAAAACTGAACCTTCCCTTTCTAGATTTTATTTCCTTTGGTTGTATCCCCCTTTTTATTGTCATCCCCATCTCCAGATCTTTCTTACTGCCTTTCAGGAGCATTGTGTAACTAGCTGGGTGGAACACAGTACAATGATATTATGTTTTTTTCTGCATGCTTTCAGTTTTGGTAAAAGATCTGACTTGAGTCAGATGAGCTTGCATGATCCTTTCTGAACATGTCTCTAACTATTCATAAAGACAAGTCTCCTAAGATCAGAGGTCTTTCTTTCCTTAATGCTTAGTTCTGACTCTTCTACTTCTAAAATAATCTTTTTTTTTTTACCACATTGGAGTAGAAATGAAAAGACAGCTTTTCAAATCTGCATATAATTTACACAGTGTAAAATATTAGTGTCTTTCTGTTTACTTGGATTAATTGGCAGTGGTCAGGTCCCATATTCTGGCATCCCTAGGGATCATCAGTTCAGTACACCTTCATGTACAGGTTTTCTTGAAGAGTGTGTACTGAGGAAATTATCCTGCTTCAGCTAGATTTCAGAGGTATTAAATGTAACTCTCAAAGTTAAATGGTTAATTACTCGTTAGTCATAAGCTTATTCAGTAGTTAAGTATTAATTAATTAACTTATTATTATCTCAGTAATTTTAAAAAGGCAGCTGGTGGTCCCATTAAAACCTGTGTAATTTTGTGTGTCCATGAAGGGTTTTTTTGCCTTACTGCATTTCTTTTTAAACTTAGTAGTGACATAATGGATACAAATTCATTGTGTAAGCCTGCCGTCACCAAGTGGCTGCTGGGAAACCCCTTAGGAAGGAACACATTTGAATAGGTTCTTCTGAGATGGAGTCTGTTGAGAATTGTTTTTTGCTATTTGCAAGTCGGGTATGTTCTCTTATGTACATGTCTTGCTCCCTGGTTTCAGGATGCTCTGCAACTGTAGAGGTTTGCTACTTGATTGTTCATTTTTTGAAATGAAAAATTTCAGTTCTCTAATTCAAAGCATCTGCCTTCAAGGGTGAACAGTAACTGCCTGTTCAGTAGGCTCAATGTGCAATTTGCTGTACTTGGTTAAAAAGTGTTCTTTTTCAAAGGAAAACACCCAAAATTGCTAAAAGTTTGTAATATGGGACTTGTTATTTTGAGTTCCAGTTAGTTATCCATAATAATCTCTTCCTGTCGTCTCATTTTCTGTTAACTTTTCCAGGTCCAGCTAAGTATTTCTTTGTTAGTGATATTTTAGTAGGCACAGAATATTCTGAGTTGGAAGGGACCCACAAGGATCATCATGTCCAAGTCTTGCTCTGCACAGGCCACTGTGTTGTATCTTTGAACTTAATTTCAGATTCAAGTATTTGCTTCTTCAGAGACCAACATGGCATTTCAATGATAAGTCAATAACAGAAGCTGATGGTGATCATCCCCCATCCTCCTTAAGCACTTGACCGATTGTTTAGGCTGTCATCTGTCACCCCACCCATGTCATGATCATTGTATTCCCTGCACATCTTACATAGGTCAATAGAGCCATTGTGTATTGCCTTTATGACAGCCACAGTTGTCTGGGCTGCTATAGGGGGATACATTTGTAATGCTTGACTCTGCCAGTTCACCTGCTGTTCCAGTTTATTATGCTTTTTTTTTGTTTTGATTTTTTTGGTGTTGAAATCATTCACTGGTATAAGAAGCTACTTTTCTTGCTTCTTTGTGGTTTGTCTACAGCTTCTGCTAGTGTGACATACACTGGTGCTTGGGTCCTCATCCAGTATCGCTTTTCGTACTGATGCAATATGTTTTTATGAAGCTACTGGCTGTTGTGGCAGCTGCTGAAATTTGGAAGATAGAGGATTTTAGTGAGGAAATTGAGAAGACCTAGCAACACTGTAAGCAGATTTGAAGGTTGTACTACATCTGAATTGCTCTAATACTTAGCTGCTTTGGAGCACAACTACAGCCAAAAGTGGTTGCAATATATCGCCTTGCAGATGGGAAAAAAGCAGTTATGTACCATGTAGTGTAGTTTTTTTGCCAGGAGAAGGAATCTTTCTTTTCTGGTGGTTGTAAGAGTATTTTACTTAGTAGTGGTATAGTGTCATTGGCCAATGTGAGAGAATAAATAATTTTGGTTTATTTAAGAGAAGCAAAACTATGGCTTTTGGATTTCACTGGTCATGCCCACATGAATCTTCTCGTCCACACCAGAAGATTTGGAGAGCAGCAAACTTTGGGTTAATGGGTGTTGTTGAGTCTAGTTAAGGAAACTTATTTGCTGTGTTACATGATTACAAAATGATCTGCTGTTAGGAGCAGCAGAGCTGCAGTATAAGAGCCGTTCATTTAAAACAGGTACATTTGGGTTGTGTAATCCAAACATGTTTGTCACCTGTTCCTGCCTATCTTTCACCACTCTGGTTCCGAATCCTTAAGTGTAGGGTCTTTTTCCAATCCTGAAACTGTTGGTGCTGTCGATTCATATCCATCTTGACATTTTACCAGCCAGGTGAGGCAATGGAAAGGAATTGGTTTGTTTCATACATCCAGGTAATTCAGGATGCACTAAGTGCAGTGGGAAGCTTTTGCAGAGTAATTATGTTGGAATGGTTTCCTTGGTCTGTGACCAGCTTTCTGGCGTTCCTGTGGTAATTTGATACTGATGGCCTTATTCCCAGCAGTAGCTGTGCTGTGTTCCCTTTGTTACTAGTCTGCAAACTCAGTTTGGACCCTCAAACTCTAGACATATTCAGTGGGCAATCCCATTTCCCTCTTCCAAAAGAAAACACAGCAATTACCAAACCTTGGTAAAATTCACCAGGTGACCGTGCAAGGTTGAACTTTTAATTTAGCCTTTTCTTAGCAGAAGGTTAATGAATGTTAAGTGCTTGTTTACAGCATGTCTTTTATGGATTATGTTATCTTTGAATTGTCTTTTCTGCTGGTGGCCTCTCAAGTGGCTTTTTAGAGTCATATTACCAAAGATGCTCTGCTTAATCAGCTTGCATAAAAACCCAGGTTAGCTCTCTACAGTGTGAAGGATCAGTGATCTTGCACTCAAGTTTCAGTGCTGCTTGACTTAACAGTGTTTGGTCTTGTAATAAAAAGCTTGAAAGCTTGTCAGGTATTTACAGAGATGTCATGAGCTCCTCTTGCAAAGGTGTGAAGCATGCCATGAGAAAGTGTCCCAGAGATTTTGGGAGAAGTGCTGGCGCTCGTAAACTCTCCTGCATGTGTGTAGACTAAAGTAGTTCAAGAGCAATTTAGCCAAGTCTTTATTTGAATCCATACTAGAGAATTTAAGTATGCTAATGAAATGTTTAGGGCTGATAACTGTTGTGGGATTTTAACATATTGATGCTTATTGTCTCAAACCCTTTTGTTAGGTGATATTTTTTTTCAAGGTCAGTTGACAGAGTAGAGCTGACCTGTAGAAGGTCACAACCTGCTGTAAGATTTTCAGGTGGCTCAGTCACTATACACTTGTAGTGGGATGTAAGTAAAATCTCTTATGCTTGTGTAGTTTTTCTGTAGTTTCTTCCAGTATATCTAAGACAGAAAATATCTCTTGGCTCTAGGTGTAAAACAGCATGAAACTAATGGGCATGTTTCTAGCAATCTTCATGGGAACTCAATTTCAGATGCAGGAGGTAAATCTGGAGAAGACAAATACAGGTGATTATGCTGACTTTGATTGCCAGGACTAACCTCAGTGAAAATGACTGGTTTATTGCTTTTCAGGGTAAAATACTGGTTTCTTGCACTAAAGTGGTGGCTTGTCAGTGTTAAGAGTTCTCCAAGTCTTACGGGTTAAAGCATATAATATCAAGGCATCGATACTGAACTGTTAGAGAACCAGGCATACCCAGGCAAGACTAACAAGAATGCATTCCTGAGAAGGATGGGTTGCCAAAAACTAAATCTTGATAATGTTGTCTCCACTGCAGATATCTCAGTATGCTAATTGTTGGTGAATATCATTATTATCTGAAGAATATTCATTGGCATTTAAACATGTCAGATACATTTTTGCGACAGACAGTTTCATTTACAAGGTGCCAATCCCATGTAGTCTCACTGTAGATGCTTTAAGAGTAATATGCCTAATACAGCTCTTACACCAATCAGCACTGTTGACATCTTAAAGTATTTCAGAATCCAATGCTTCAGGGAGCTGCTTTGTTGGCTAAATGGTGACTCTAGCTGCAGCAAACAGAGGAGTTACAAGAACACTGCAGAGAGCTTCTGAAAAGATTGCTCAACCCAACACGGATGATTTTTTGGCAGTTTTGTGTTTGCTGAAGGTACTGTTGGTGTACCAGAGATGCTGTGGGTTGGCTACTTCTAACACTGTACATTCTGGCAGTGTGTGCATTTCAGATCCTTCTTCAGCCTAGGTTTTTACAGGTTCTTTCCCTTCATTTTCTTTTGACAATAAGAATGCTTTTACTATTAGCCTTGCCATGTGTTGAGGACCTTCAAAAATTGTCTGTTTGACCCATTTTGATGTTCTGAGGTTTATCAACGCCCAGGGCTGCAAAGTTAGCGTTACTGCTACTGAAGAGAGATGCTTTAAACATAGCTCTTTGTCCAGAACAGATTTATTTGGTCCTGAATTTAATTTGTGTTGCAGACATCACTAGTTAATTTATAGTCATATAGAATTTTTTCAGCTCAGGTGTCAGCCTATGTTGCCAGAGGTTACATTGCACTTCAGTCTCATGTGTAAGGCAGAGTGCCAGTAGACCAGTAAGTAAGTCTTGAAGATTTGTGAAGGGGAAGGGAGCACTTCTTAAGACTAGGCATAATTTTTACCTTTGGAGGTTCGTGTGGCACATTCTTACAGCAAGAGAAATTAAATTTTACTTCACAATTTTCCTTGTGAATAATAAGGGTAGAACATCAGTTGAATTTTCAACCAAAGGCACATATAGCTTAATAGTGGGTTTAGGATTTTTGTTTATTCTGCACAGCTTTATGTTGAATTATAGTAGGAAGCTGCAAAGGTAATACTTGGGGAAATAAGCCTGCAAGTGACTTTCTGAGGTTAAGGATGCTTTTTCCAAATATGATACATCAATCCTTTACTGTAGTGAATAGATAAAGTCTAGTCTTTGTGAGAGTCAGCATTACCTGAGTTCACATCACTGTGTGTCCGTCTAATGTCTTTGCCAGCTCAATTGATTTGGTTGTTTATTAGAAAGAAGGAAGTTGGGGTCGGGGTCTCTCAAAAATGGGTTACATCACTGAGGATTAAAACATGAGGGTTTTTTTTCTGGTGAAATGGATGGACAAGAGCCTATCCTGCATGCAGTTCCAGAGGATATAGGATGGGGAGCAGCCTGCTTCATTAGATTTTGAGTCCTGATTCTGGGCTTATTTAAGAACTGAGAGAGGGGGCAGGGCCATCTTTGGTAAACACTAGTTACTTTTAGATTATGCCTATGAGACAACATGTGTTTTCTGACATTCTCTCTTTGAATAATTCAAAACTTGCTAGGTGTCAGAACTCTGATTTACATGAAGCATAGGTAGGAGATGTGTTATTTTATCATTAGTCAGGTTTTAATATAGAAATTGAGCAGCACAAGTTTATAAAACCTACATTATAGATTTGCCAGATTTTAACTGAAATACATTAATTTCCTGGGTGCTTGCATGTAGTGACTTCACTTTTTGGAGCAGACTCTTAATAGAGTCCACCTTGTGTCCAGCACTTCCAAGCTAATTTTTTTTTGTTTTGTACTCTTCAGTTTGCCTTAATTGTAAGAGAAGTGCATTTCTATATTTAACAGGTTTTTTTCCCCAGTCAATCCAGAACTCCCAACTTGTTAGATATGTCTGTTCAAGAGACTGGAAAGAATTCAGTACTTCAAGGAGAAATCCTTCAGAGGAGTCTTTCTGTAGTGCAAAATTTATTCTCAAAAGCATTTGCCTAGAGTGAAAGCATATTAACATTGAATTTTCTCTTTATATGTGAGGGTGGTAATTCTGCATTTTTTAGAGGATGGAGTAGAAAGTAATAAAATCAAATCATGCTTATGCAAATTACAAGAAATCCCAGATTGTCATTACCACAGTGCTGCTTTCCTTGAGAGAGTGGAAAAAATTTGTCTTTCAAGAAAAGCCTTTTTTTAAAATGAGAATGTACATATTGAAGTTATGTGATGGTGATGGTATTCCGGTGTTAACCAAGGGTAGAAATGCTACAATAAGAGTTTCAGCTCCAAGAAACTTGTAGACTTATGAAGATTAGATGAAGTGTAAATGAAAATACCCAGGTAGGAGCCCTTAGAAAGCAAGGAATAGATTCTGAGAAGCAACTCGTAAATTGGAAGCTTGTAGTCTATTGCACATTAAGAGAGGTGGGATAAGATGTTTGAGATGCTTGGAGAAGAGATACATCACAGGAGCATGAAACCGGTTTTTGAAAGTGTTTTTGTGCTATTACAGCTGCTAGCACATGACTGTTCAGTTTGTTTAAATGTGAGAATGAGGAGTGGTTAGGTAAGACTGAGTGAAATTCAGACTGGAAAGGAGGAGGAGGTTCTTCACATGAATGATTGTGAATCTGTGAAGTGCCTCATCAGAAGACTTCATGAGTGAAAGAAATTTAAGCAGGCTTAAAAGAAAGTGGAAGTACTTGGAAGAAATCTACAAAGGCCACCAAACAGGAATCATAAAAGGCTCAGGAAAACATCTGAAAATAGTTAGGGGATGAAGAACATTTTGGAATATCTGGGGATTTTTTCTGTTAGCTCTAAGTCGAAGTTGTGTCATACTATGCAAGAAGAAGAACTTGAACAAAGAGAGCAGAAGGGAGAGAAAACCCAATGGGTGACTAAATTCTTCTTACATGAAAATATTGAAAATGTGAAATGGTGTAAGCAGTAATGAAAATGGGAAAAATACACTTGATTTCAGGATGTGTGTAGGGGGGGTTGTTTATATTCAGTATGAACCTGGATTTATAGGTATTAGTTGAAAGATTTCTAATTATTATTTATTTTTCTTTTTATTAGCAAAACCAAATAGGAAGCTGACATTCCTGTACTTGGCCAATGATGTCATACAGAACAGCAAAAGGAAAGGACCAGAATTTACAAAGGACTTTGCCCCAATAATAGTGGAGGCTTTTAAGCATGTTTCAAGGTACAGTACATTTGTATGTGCAATGTCCTTCATACTGCATTTGAGGTGCATTTAGAGAAGTCATCAGTTGTCTTCTGGCCCAGCTAGTCTTCATGTACTGTTTCTGTACTTGAAATCTTGTTAGTTTAATTGACTCAGTGTTCTTTTGATTTTGGATAGTCTTACTACTGTTGGATGAAATTGGATAGTAAGTTTGTCAGCATTCAGTCCCTTTTTGCCTTGGGAGGCTGTTAGCTGTTCCTGAAACTAAGACTTGCTTGCTGTCTGTGTTTATGTGCTACAACAGTTAGGCATTTTTCATTACTGGGTGTTGCATGATTTGTTTTTCCCCAGCAGCCTCAAATCTCATTGCATGAGGAAGCTGGTCTTGATACAGGATTATTTTCACAACGATGCATAGGTGTTGAAGCAACATAAATCGATTTGTGGTGTTTGCAGATTTATGGGTTGAAAAAAAAAAAACAGAGTCGGGTATTGGCCTTTTTTTTTTTTTTATCTGCTTGCTAGGACACATTGAACTGGTATTTCTTTAAAATGTGAATTTGTTATTTTATGAGATTATTTGACTTCTAATGCTTGAATATTGCTAAGAACTGTGAAGGTCTTTCTGTGAAAAATAATTATACAACAGTGCTGATATTTCCTTTTTTTCCTTGTAACAGTGAGTCTGATGAGAGTTGTAAGAAACACCTTGGCCGAGTGCTGTCTATCTGGGAAGAAAGGTCTGTTTATGAAAATGATGTATTAGAACAACTTAGGCAAGCTTTGTGTAAGTATTTTGTGAGTATATGAAGGTTCAGTTTCCTGTTTGAAATAATATTCCCCTGACTGCTGTTTGTTTTTATTTAGATGGAGACAGAAAGGTGAGGAAGCGTACATATGAACAGATCAAAGTTGATGAAAATAACTGTTCACCTCGAAGTTCTCCCACTGATCCTCCTCAGGTAAAAGCATGTTCATAAAATTCTGTTTACATGTGGTTTCATATAGAATTTTTCAGTTACTCTTTGTTTTTGAATGGTCTCTGTTTTTCCGTGAAGGACTGTTTCTGGGCAAGGGTGGCTACCCCTGAAACTTTTCTTAGTTTTTCAGCGGGGTATGCTGTAACTTTATGTATTTGACACTAAACCTAAATGTCTGAGCTGAATGTCCAGCTTCACTAAACCTAAATGTCTGAGCTGAATGTCCAGTTTTGTTCATGTCAGGATTTCAGCAGTAGTTTCTGCAATGTATTCAGTTCTCATTCAGTTTCCAGGGTAGAGCGAGTAACACATGTATTAGAGTAAGATTGTTACGGATTTATCAATGAAATAGTTCCCAAAGTTTCAGTCATGATGGCTGTGGAAATTTTTGTCTACCTTGTACTGTTACAGATTTTCTAATTCTTGTGGGGTTTTGTTGTGGTATTGCCCTATCTCAAAAGGAGTTTAGTTATAGCAAAGAATGACCATCCTCAAGTCATCATAGTTTAGTATGTTTCTCTGTAGCAGATATCTGTGCTTCTGTGAACATCAGCCCTGCTTCCAGAAGTGCACTGATACAGTCTTATGTAATAGTGAAGCAAAACAACAGGAAAAGTAATTTAAAAAAAAAGGATAATAAAATGAAAGATACTGTAAAATAATCTCTTCTGTCAAGAAGAAAATATTATAAGTATTCTTATAACAAGAATTTAAATGAAAAAGCTATTGAAGAGACGTGACCTTTAAAACTAGAAACTCTGCAGTGTTGTGCTGAGAATTAAAGGTTTGGTTTTGTTTTATTTTGATTCCAAAGGTGATACTGTAAATGCTGTTAAAATTACCATCAAATCAATACTATTAGCTTGTTGTAAAATACTTCTGAATTGTTCTAGGATTTGTTTATTTAAACTAGTTCTCAATCTTGCATGCTTTTTTCAGACCACAGATCTCATTAGAGCATTACAAGAACTAGAAAACGCTGCTTCTGGGGATGCAGCAGTTCACCAGAGAATAGCTTCCTTGCCTATAGAGGTCCAGGATGTGTCCCTGTTAGACAGAATAACAGGTGAGGGTTGGGGGCCTGGTAACTGAAATGCTCTTCTAAGAATGTAATGGTATGTAATGAAATCACACTTTACTTGTTTTTCTCTGCTTACTTTTTAGATAAGGAATCTGGAGAGCAACTTTCCAAAATGGTAGATGATGCATGTATGTTGCTGGCGGATTACAATGGCAGGTTGGCAGCTGAAATAGATGATAGAAAACAGCTAACTCGAATGTTATCAGACTTTCTCCGATGTCAAAAAGAATTCCTTGCAGAGAAAGAACATAAACTGGAAGTGCGTAATGTTTTGTTTTAGTCCCTTCTTCACTAAAGCTTGTTCTTACAAATGGTTTTAGTTAGCCTAAACATCTTCTCTCCAAAGATAAATATATATTTAGTGCCACTGTTACGTCTTTGTTTCCAGCACATTATTAACACACTGTTTGATTCTAGTGTTCTAAACCTACTAAAGCAGCTCTTTCTGCTTTTTTAGCTGTTCAGTATTTAGATTATATCTACAGACTTAGTTTTAGTAGTGCAGATAAAAAGTTTTATCCCCAGTGTTACAAATTTAATTCTTCATAGTGTCATTTTCTTTCCATGCTCTTTTCATTCATTGTTGTCAGTCTTAGTTATGTATTTGCTAAAGGATAAGAATTTAATTCTAGGTTTCAGCACAACTTTTTAACCTGACTCAAGCATCCATTAAACACAGTAAAATGTAGTTGTAGCTTCTATGGCCTCTAACACAGCTGGTTATCAGCACTAGCACCAGCAGGACCAGACAGATCATATCAAAAGAAGGATGCAGGGTGAGCAGTACTTTAGTAGCAAATGACCCCTCAAGTTACTCTGTTCTTTGCTGTTACCAGTCATCTGTTTTCCTTTCCCATGTACAACTGTAAAGCCTTCTATTGAACATCCCACATATTTAGAATATGTCCATAATTCCATGTCAAGTGCTTCCCAGTGCTAACTTGGGTATTACAATAATGGAATTGAGGCTGCATCATTTTGCAAGGTGAGATGTCTGAACAATCGTGGTGCCCTGTAACTGCAGCATATGTATATATGGTCCCAAAAGTAATTACTCTTCAGGTTTCATCATATATGCCTGTCAAGAATATTTTCTTTCCCTCGTGGTTTCTTTACCCTTTTATAACTTCATAACTTGGATTCAGATTTTGTTGTGCTTTTGTTCCGGAAAATGCTGTTCACAATGTATTGGAAGTCATCGTTCAGTTCAGTTGTATCATTCCTAGCCTACTCTTATTTCCTGACTTACTTCCTTTCCTCTATGCCTCACAGAAAAGCAATTGATGAAGGTTCTTCTTATCAACCTTACTGTGTTTATCCTGTGGGAAGACTATCAACCAACTTCATGTAAGATAGATGGTATGCACAGTAGTGCTGATTTCAGTAGCAGCTGATCCAACTGTATAATGGAACCTGGAAGATTAAAGAACAGGAAGTGTTAAGCTTTTCATCACATGCCCTACCTTCCCTCTGCCTGTGTAGAGGGTTTGAAAGACAAGTTCCCGCAGTTTCAGTGAAGGGCTGGTTGTCTAGAGGCACTGACTTGTTTATGTAGCTTGTTACCAGCAATTGCACTCTGTTTAGTTATAGTAGACTACCAGGATAGTGAGTTGCTCAAAAGGGAGGAACTTAGTCCTTCAGACAGATTTACACTTAAGTAAAACAAGAGAGCTCAGTTTAAAAGAGATTAAAAATGGTAACGCAGCTGTGAACAGATTCCACCCTTGTTGGCTGTTTCCAGCTAATATAAACCAGTGTAATTTCCCAGTGTTGCTAGATAAGAGAATTCAAAATTCTGAGAGAAAGCAATTGAATATTACTGGGCTGTTATGGTCCTTCACATGGTTTATTGGCTGAATTGTTTAGACTGCTGAAGAATTTAATTGTAATATAGAACAGTTTCATTTTTGGACTAGTTTGAGGTCTTTCTTTAAAAAGTAGGAGACAGTCCTCAGTATCTGTAACAGTCTGTTTTAAACAGGTACACTGTAAGAATGTTTTTAGACTGATAAATGTAGCATGAATATGATTTCCTAATACAGAACTACGAGCCAGGATGGTACCAACCCAGTTACTAATAAAGGCCTATGAGCCAAGAGTTTTCAAAACAAGAACCTTAAAATGAAGTTTCTAAACAAGTGCCGAGTAAAGTACCTTCATGCTCACTACCACTAGTGCTTTTTGGTTTGGGAAATAGAGGCTGATAAACGTTCTGAAGTTTTGAAATGTAAGATTAGGATGTCTTGGTGATATTGTCTGTAGGGATTGTTGACTTAGCACATGTAGGATTTGTTTTGGTGATTAAGAAATAGAGATGAAGCAAGGACTCTCCTTTTTTACAGATTTGGGAAATTCCATGGCTCAAATTGAACCTTGCTTCTTGGCTTCTCATTTGAAATAGCACTGGGAGAGGGCCTGTCACTTAATTCTTTGAGAATGTGTTTCCCTGAACTGTCTGCCCCTAGGTTTTGCTGTTCAAGTTTCATTTGTGGTGAAATTAATTTGTTCCATACAACGTTGTTTCTTGTGTTGGACTTCCAGCTATTCACACTTTCCCGAGTATAACATGGTCTCTCAGTTGTAACAGAAAGGCTTTATTTCTTCCTGAGTTAGTATCACAAATCTGTGAGTATAATGTTGAGATCCTACCTTACTGATTCCTTGCCATACCAAAGAGGTATAGTAAGGAACAAGTGGATGTATTCTTAGCTGAATCTAGAAACGTTACCTGCTGTTAACCTTGTTTAACAATTTGAATTGGAATTCCCAAAGAATTATCAGTAGCTTGCAGCATTAGATAGAAGCTTCAGACCTAAATTTTCTGATCTTTTATCTTCTAAAGATAATTTACAGGTAAGTAATTTTGAATAACCAATCTTTCCATGAGTAATTTTTTAAGAATAGGAATCTCTGTAATAGTTATTTCTGAAACAGAAGTGCATGATTCCCCTCAAAAGCAAGGTAATGTATGTCGTGAATCTTCACAGGAAGTTTTGGTAACAGGTAAATAATGTCATGTCTGCATCAAAAGCTAACTGTACTGCTTGATCGGTGCCTTTCCTAAGTATGTTAGGGGTAAGTAGTGTCATCTTTAAATCTTAAATTGTTTTCTTTAACATCTGTCTAGCTTCTGTTGCAGGTGGTGGACATGGACGCATCTTCTAATGATGTCACCATCCATTAGTAAACACATCCTGCTAAAAATAAATTTAAGAATCAAAATCTTGTATTGTCTGTTGTTTTTGAAAGCTTGAAGAGGAGGAATTCTGTAACTACTCATACCAAACCTCTGCTATTTTCATCTATATTCTCACAAGCATTACTGAGTTTATGCCTGAGATGGATAAGTATTTATCCTGTATCATTTCTTGTTCTTGAAGACTAAAATTTTCACATGGTTGTTCCTAAGACTCTCACATTGTTTCAGTGAAATAATTCAGAATTCCCAGTGCAGAAGTTCGGGGGTTGATTGCATTGAAGCTGCCATTTCCAAAAGGAGAAAGTTGTGAAAACAAGACTTTTTCAGACTTTTGCTTTTTAACTTACACTGTTGGGTTTACATGATCAGAAATGAGAAGTGATGAATGTAGGACTTCTCCCTCACAATCACAATAAAAAAACTTTCACTTCATTAGGTAACAGAGAAGGTATGCTTTATAATTGCACTTAGGCCCCTTGAGAACCCCCCTCTAATTTAAGGTCGTGCTAAGGAGTCTTTTCCCTTCACTTTTGGTAGTTTTAAAATAGTATAAATATTTAAGGTTCAGTATACTCTGGCTCCAGCTAGGATTTCTAGCTAGATAGGATTCTGTCTATTAGAGAAAATGGAAATTTTTGCAGAAATATTTTTCTGGAACACTCTTTTTCTGAAGCCTTTGATGACTAATAACCATTCCTGTTTTCTACTACTTTGATTGACTTTTCCCCCTCTTTCCTTCTGTGTTGTATCTCCCGCCTATCTCCCTGCTCATCCCCTAGTTTTTGAACAAAAATATTGTTTAGTCTCTTGGTGTCACTGAAGTATAAAATGAGATTTTTGTGTTTTACAGGAACAAGGAATTGGATGTACATAAATTGATACCCAGATGGCTCATGTCCTTTTGATAAAACTGTCCTGTTATTCTAGAACTAATATGGCCTTAAAAATGACGTGAACAAGAGAAGATCTCTAATGGGCTATTCTTTATGTTCTAACTCTTCCCATCCTGTGTACAAAATGACATGAACAAGATTTACTGTTCTCGTGTTTCTTTGCATTTGCCTCTCCCTCCCACAGACTCCTGGATTATAGACTGATTAGTCTCTTACTAAATTTCAAGTAAAGGGATGGATAGTTGGAAATCTTAAGTGACTCATGAACAGGTGTGAGTAGGGGATCACAAGACACCATCTCACTTTCATTTTGACCTTATGGAAAGATGTAGTATTGCTACACTTAGTGTATGGTGGGTACGCAGTTTCTTGCACACTCTTCCTATCAGTTTACCACTTTAAATTTGGGAACATCTTGTGACTAGATCAAAAATTTTATGAGAGAAGGGCTACTCTGGGAAGCCTGTTCTGATTTAGCAGTTTACATTTAATTAAAACACTCAACGGTGCTATCTTGCATTTCTGATTTTCTACAGCTCTGTAAGCTGTATTCATATTCTTACACTCTCACACATCTGGTTTTAATTGTGGTTTCTTAGCATGTTGAGAAAATACAATATGTTCAATGCACATTTATTTTATGATTGAGCTTTTATGGCTCCATATAGTTTGACTTGCCTTTGTAAAGGTTTTCACTTTGACTTTGAATTTTTCAGATAAACAGCAAGCAGTTAGTCAGCCTTGACTTTAGTTCTGTATTTGAAAGACTTTATTTCTCCTGCTCAGTTGACACTTAATGGTTTCAAAGTAGACAAAAATACTAAGCAAACAGTTTGGGTTGGCAGTGGTATAACAGACCTCTTATCCTTAAGTTTTGTTTTGCAATACCAATCTGGTATATACCAAATACCAACTGTCTACTGTTGCCATTCACCATGGCCTTCATGTTATCATGGGGTGTAGCGCTTTCCTTGCTGGCTTTTTTTTTTTTTTTTCTCTCTTTTAACCACTTATTCTTCCTTAGTATGTTAGTGTGTCAGCTTTTTTTGCTTAGTGACAGAGTACTTAGGGTAATATATTCCATTATGCTTTGTATTTTTTAAGTTCACTTTAGATAATTGGTATTTATGTCTTCATAACATTGCAGCTGAGCACCCAAATTATTTTACTGAGTTTTGGTTGAAGATTGACTTGTAGGAAGAGCCCTACAGTGCCTTTTGTTATGGAGTGAAGTTTGTTATGGAGCAGCATTGAAGGTGATCTACAGCTCCATAAATGTGGCAGTAGTACAGTAATTCAAGTTATTCTGGAGTTGGAGCTGAGCACGCAGTGAGTGCAGTGGTTACCAAACAGCTAACTGGAACATATCAGGAAGTGGTCAGTCAGGTTCATCCAAACCCTGTAGGACTGTTTTGAGTATTTAAGATCTTCTGATATGTTCTTGGTAACAGAAATAGCGGTACCTAATAGTGGTACAAACAGACCATATTGTATGATCTCTTGACATGATGAACCATTTTTGTTCAAGATTGCAGCTTCAAAAATTGAAGCTGACTTGGTAGTGCTTCCAGTTCAGGGAATATATGACTTTTACTGAAATAAATCTTTTGAGTCAAGGCAGATATTTTTAGGCTGAGGGGAGCATGACTGTGGATCTCTTTTTTTTTATAATAAAGTGGGGAGAACCTTTGCCAAGATCAGTGGCCCAGTTCCAAGTAACTTGCACTGCTTTTGAGAGAAATATATGTAGCTCTTCACCATCAGGAAGGAAATGTAGGGTAAAGATCTCTAATGGGTGCGTTCTTTATGTTCTAGGTCTCCCCATCCTGCCTTGCATGAAATGAAATGTAATTCAGTAACAGGCCACTGTGCTTAGAAATCTGTATAAATTGGTTGAAATCCATTGCTTGTAGGTTGACCATTTGAATGGCCATTTGAGAGGCTTTGTTTAGTGTACGTGCTTTATTAGAATTGTACAGTGCAAATCTTTTAGTGAATACCAGCATTGGGGTTGTGTTTAGTAAAAGCCAAAACTAAATTTCCATAGTACCAGTAGTTTGGATTATCTACCCAAAGGTGACTGGGGAGAATTAAGTGGTCACTGAAATAGTAATTTCTCCTTAATTTCTCTTTAAGGTTTATTTAGCTAGACATTAAGGTGATGGAATGTTTAAAATAAGACATAGGTTGCATCTCTTATCTGCAGTGGAAGTAGGCTTGCTAAGTTTTTACTAACTGTTTTTACAGGTTGCTGACCTTTTAGATGTGGTTTTCTTTTTTTGATAAGTACTTTCTTCAGTGACAGGAGATAAACTTGTGGAGTTTTGTAGAAGTAATTTTTAAGACTAGAGTGAAGAACAGTAGCCCTTATGCCAAACACAGCATAGCAAAGTCAAATGGTCAGTGCATAATATAGTTACTCAGTTTATACCTGAAAGATTAGACTTCGCAGCTCAATGTTGACATTCAGAGCAGCAGAAAGACTTGAAGGCTTCCACCTTTTAAACTGACTTATCAGATAATTGAATATAAATCTTGGATTTTCTAACAGATTGAACAGGTTGTAGGTTGTACTTTACTCATCCTTGTAAAATAAAAACAACCTTTTGCTTCATTTCATCACATTTTAAAGCATGGTCATCCAAGATACTCTGGTTTTGAAACAAGTTAATAAAAATGTTACAGCTGTTAAATTTTTTAATCCATTTAACCCTTATTTGTGAAGGGTGAGGTTTTTTAGCTTTCACTCTGCAACTTACCTGTTAGTTTTTATTAAAAGGGGGGAAAAAAGATATATATGTATGAGATACCACAAGATACCAGATACTTTAATACCCTTGAGGTGTGTTTTGAATTCCTCACTATAAAAATACTGAGAGAAGATACTGGACTTGACTAGGTAGGACTTGCTGTTTGTGAGACTTCTAGCCAGAATGTTCCTGGCTATTGCCAGCCACAAACTTCATACTGTTAACCAAAATGAATGGATCTATTTGTGTCATCCTCAGAAGAAGAAGTTTTGCAGGTATGTAAAACCTTGTGCAAACACCTGAGATGATGGGGAGTTAGAAAGGGAATAATCAGTGCTCTAACTTGCATTTCCTGAAGGATAGCTGTAGATTAGTAAGTGACTTTTCTATAGTGCATTGTGCAGTAGATACTTCCTTTGCTTTGATTAGGAGTTTGCTGGAATAAAAAGAAAACCCGGATACAAAAAATTTATGTAGGAAATACTGATACTGTAGTTCCTATTTATGTCAGTAGTAGCAGTTCAAACTACCTTTTCTGCAAGCCTTCATTTCTAACAGTAATACTGTTATTTTTTACTTTTTTTTTGTTAAAAATATGATGTTTGTATCACTGGACCTAGTAAATTTAAAGTTTGTGATGTTTTTAAATCTGTATTTTGAATACAAAGCAGAACTGTAAACCCTGCTTATATTCCTCCCACAGTTAGAAGCTTTTGGAATTACTGAAGTAGATTTAAGCTCTAAATAGGAACATAAGTGCACTGAACGGTAGGTAGTCATTCTAAGCAGACTAAACATTAACCTTTCTGTATGGGAGTTACTAAGTTAACATTCATAATCTAGTTTCAAAAAATCCTTAATATTATGGATGAAAAGGGAGAGGGAAGGGAAGGTGTTGGAAAGCTCTGCTCCACAATTTGAGATGACTTGTATAAAAAATCTGAATCAAAATATGTTGCTTTAGCTGATGTGCTCTGGTAGTTTCATTTAATAGGAAAATAAGCCCATGTGAATATGAAGATCATTGCAGTTGACTCAAATGCTGTGCTCCTTAGAGTTCTCTGTAAATAGTGTCCACGTTAAAGCCTGTGTTGTTAGGTTTATTTTTACAGTTTTAAATTTTTAATTTATTTTAATTTTTCTGCTGTCACTAAGATCTAGAAATTTTATTATAAACAAGAGATTTTTTTGTCTAATGAGCTTCTATATGAAGTTAAAAGTAAGTGCCATGCTCAAGTTACACTTTAATATGACCTATAACAGTAGTTACAGTCTTTGACTGCATTTTGATAATGGTTTGCCTGGTTGATTGGAATGGCTGATGAGAACTGCTTGTAGAAATCTCTGACAGAAGAAAGAAAATATATGGTTAGAACCAGTCTGCTTTTTCTCTCAGCCTTGCTGAAGCAACACAAAACAGATTTTATTCTACAGCAGACTTCTGATGTTTTCACTCAAAACCACTCCACTGTTAGAAGAAATTTGTGTAAAATCCAATGTAGAAGATAGTGGCACTCATGCTGTTGTGAACAGAGCTGATACCTTTTGGAGAATTTGATTGTGCACAGCAAGGAAACAGTTTTCAGGTAGACAGCAATAGTGTTGAGATTGCATTTAAAGAAAATACACATCCAGTTACTCTAGATCTTGGGCAGGGTGCTCATATTTACCCCTGTTCTCACATCTATGTAGGAAAATAATTCATCATCTTATGTTGTGGCCTGAGGTGGCAAATACTGTCAGAGCCTGTTAATGAAATGTATGACATTTTATGTTGTATTTAGTGTTGGCATAGGGGAAAATAAGAAATGTTAATATGTGCAAAGTGATTAGTAAGTGTAGGTGCCATTTTTATGATAAAAATCAGTTTGCATTTTAAAAAGCATTAGTAGGGGTGAAATATTTCTGGTTTGAATCGACATGTTGTAGTGTGTAAGAGCACTGCACTTTTCCATGTGTTTTTTTGTTTGGGTTTTGGTTTGTGGGGCTTTTTTTTGGTTTTTTTGTTTGTTTTTTTACTGTTGCTTTTTGGATTTTGTTTTGGATTTTATTGATATTTTTCTTTAAGTTCAGAGCTTTAATTTCAATTAGTCTACTACTAAGCCCATCAATTATGGGTAAAATACCACTGGAAATAAGAACATTCAAGAATACATATGAATCTTTCACAACAGATCAGGATAATTTTTAATTTTAGTAATTTTGTTGTCAAAATTGAACTCATTACTCAAAATGGAGTTAGCAGTTGAACTGCTTTAATCAGGAACCAAAGCTGTTCTGTTTTCCTAGTTTAAATTCATTATGATCTTCTGTAATGGTGCTCCTAAACTAGTGACAGGGTTTATTGTGATTGTTTCAGACAGCTTCCATCAGGCAAAATGTAGAGAGCAGAAATACTCTTCTGTAGGACTCACAGTGAAACTGAATTTTACAAATCAAAATCACCAATCACGACAATTACACTAATGTCATCATATAGTAAACCTGGGGAATTTACTTCAAAATATCTAGGCTTTTAAAATAAAATCAGCTAATCCTCATTCCTAAGAAGCTTGGAGAATAGTAGACCACTTCATGGTGTAGTAGGTCAAGAGCCACATCTGAGAACAGATGAAAACTGTTAGGTAGAATAACTCTTAGCTGGACTGTGCTGAAAAACCCAGTTCTTAAAAACTCACTATCTTTCTGTTAAAGCTCATTGATGAAATACAGAACTTCGGGTCATGTTTCCTTTCAACTAGTAGCAAATGTAGTTGCTAACTAGTTTAGTTAGTACTGGCCTGATTCTGAAAATTGATCTCCCAAGATTAATGATAGCCTTTTTTCCTAGAGAATCCAATCTGGAAGGCTTGCCTCCATACTGAAACACATGATGAGGTGCAAATCAAAAGAGGGGGAGAACTCTAGGACTTTCAGACAATGGTACAGCTACCTTTCAGATGTGTTTATTCTTGCATTGATTAGAAGCTGAGGTTTTATGATCACATGTATGTTTAGACCCATGCCCATTGGTTTGTTTTGGGGTTTTTCCTTTGTTTTGTGGGTTTTTTGGTTTTTGTTTTTTATTTTTTTTTTTGGTGGGGGGGAGAGGGGTTGCTTGTTTGTGGTTTTGAGGGGTTTGTTTTGTTTGTTTTAGTTTTTCCCTTTTTTTTCCCCTAGCACCTTATTTCAAAATGTGTTACGAAGCTGGGTTTCTTCATACCTGGATTTCTCTCACTGATTGGGGTATGGTACATGTGTCTGCAGAGTGTGGAGAACAACTTGGAAAGCGTGACTTGAGGCTGAGGACAGTGCTGAAACACCAGCTCTCTTTGACTGTATTTCGGAGCTGTCATCAGAAGTTATTCTGGGGGTGTGATGTAAGAGCAATTGATGCTCTTATAGCAGCAGTGAGGAAACAATGTATCCCACAGCTTTTGTGCTTGCTTGGAATATTTCTTAGCCAGGAATAAATGGAAGTTGTCACAGGATACTCACTACCACCTGATAAGTGTAAAGTGGTTCTTACACTTGCCTTAAAACTTTATTCTAAACTAAAGGAATAGCCAGAGTACATTTACTTTTGCATTCGACTGAAGCGGTTGTGATATTTTTCAGTTCTGCCAAAAGTAAAGAATATTGTATGAGTCTAATATGCAGATGATTTGAAATGGTGTGGACTAAAACGGATAGAAATAAGGAGAAGCAGAAAGCAGGGAAACAACTCAGGATGATGTACAAATCCTGTAAATGAACTCTATGTTGTCTTGGAATTTCGTATTATTTATATAGTATGAAGATGTATCTCTGAGGTAAAAAGTGCATAAAGTTGACTTTATTAGAGAGGGCAAAACATTTTTTTGATATTTCTCAGTTGCTGCTGACAGAACTTGGCAGTAGAGGAGAGAGTGAATTGCTGTTACATAAGGTATTGTCCAATTTCCTGGGAGACTTGACTCTTGCAGTTATGCTGCCAGTCATATCAATTCTTCCCTTTGCCAGGGAAACAATCCTAATTATTTCACTCTTACAAGTTTGATAGAATTACTTCTGTGAATATGTAAAGAGAAGAGAGGCCCAGAGGAATGCTTCAGTAGCTTTTCTCCCCTCAGTCTATCCTAGTCAGCCTATGGGAATATGGAACCAGCCATAACTTCCACTGCTCTTTGACACAACAAAGGTGATGGTGATGTAGAAGACATCAAGGAATATTGGATTGGAAAGGGCACACAATGCCTGGGAGCTGCTGTGGGATGGAGAATTGGACTAATTGGGATGGAGTTAGGACATTTGGCACTACTGTGGGTGTAAAATAATGTGTGTAATAATAACATTGGAACGAGATTTCTCTGTTGTTTTTTTTTTTTTCTTCCTCCCTATGCATCCAAACCAGATTTTTTATGTTGCACCTGTAAAGGTGTGGAGAATTGGTTTTGTAGTCAGCACATCCAACAGTTTTAAAGCTTGGCTGCAAGCAGAATTTAGAACAGAAAATGTGTAGTGGCTACTTAGTACATTGAAAGACAGCCAGATTTGAAGAACAGAATTGAAAGTTGGAGATAAGCATTGAGCTTTGAGTTCTGCCTTTCTAAAGACCTAAAGACCTTTATTTTAATGTCAGTTCTGAAAACAGAACTTGAACTACATGTCGAAAGTAGCAATAAAATGTGAAGAGGCCTGGAGAATCAAGATTTACATCTGACTGTAGTCCTACAGGTTAAGTAGATGCTTATTGGACTCTATTTCCTCAAATGTTAGGTTGTCATGACCACTTTCTATTCCTAATTATGTATTTCTTCCTTTGTTTTGCTTCAGTCAGTATCAAAAGTTCATTTTACTCCAGCCCAAGTACTTCATTGGACAGCAGAGGAGGTAGAGAGATGTCATTGTTTGTTTTTACCACAGCTATTTATGCCTTTAAACAGTTCTCAGATTTTATGGAACACTGAACTCCTTATAACTTCTTTAAAGACAAGCCTCAGAACTGTCATGTTCTCAGTAAATGTGAACCCTTTGGTCCTGAAGAAGGTAGAAGGCAGGAGACAGCAGACGGTGTAACTCCCCCGAGTGTTACACTTGGCAGTATTTCAAATATACAAAGTTTTGTTGTAATTTATTTCTAGGTTGCTACCAGAGTAGGAGGAATGATTCTGCAAAGGCAGAGATATGAAATCAGTAATTTTCTGCATCACATCCCTATTTGCTAGTTATGACCCATCACTTTATTTCTTCTTTTGTGCACTATCATTTATTCTGCATTCTTCTCAAACCACGGTCACCAGACCATCTAAGGAGACCACTGAGAACACTGCATTTAATAGAGAATCTCCTTTTTCCTTGTATCCCTCCACCTTGTCCTTGCTGTCCTACACATCCAGACTCAACAGTGAGAGCTGGAGCTCCTCATTGTCCAAGATCTCGGAGTATAAAAGTGAAGCCATGTTTAAATTCTTGATGTGTTCTAGAAACATAAAATTTCCTATACTAAGTCACCTGTTTTCTGGTGGGGATAACTGACATCCTTCAGCTGTAGTGAACCACGGGTAAAAGGTGATAGCTGTAGCTTATATGGCCAGCATATTTGATAGATTTGGTGAGCTATGCCATCATGAACTTTATTTTGGAGTATTTGTCATCCAGATGAAATCAGATGTTTTGTTAAACTGATACTCACCACATAGCTTCCAGACATACCTGTTTAGTCTTACTCATCTGTGATTCCATAATAACCATTGTTAGAGATGCCAGTAGATCATGGTTTTCTTTTTCCTCATTTTCTGTCTTCCACTGGCAGAACTTCTGTTGTGGTAATTTTTTTTGCTGCTCTTGTTTTTTAAAACGGTGGTACATTAAACAGTCTTTAGTTTTACATGACTTAAATATAGGAGCTGTTCCACTGTAATTAGTATTTTATACACTGACTGTTGAAAGAAAACAATTTAGCATGCCATTGGAAAGCCAGACATTTCTTGTGTTTGCTGTCACACGTCATGTAGTGAATATAGAGCACCATTTCCAGTAGAGAAAAGCGTCATTTGGCATAGGATGATATTAGATGCCACTTCTGTAGTGAGAATTCAGTGCTGTGTGTATACCTGTTGTTTGTTTTCTTGGTGATAACACAACTGCTACACTTAGCTTATCTGAAAATGTAAGACTGGAAAGTCCCCATTTATAATACTCTTATCTGTGGAAGAAATCATACATTTATCCTCAGGCTGAAAGATTGTGTAATAAAGCAGTGATGCAGGTGCAAACCCAAAGCCGAAAGTACAGTCACTACACACAGGTTTGGTTTTGAGAGCTTGCCTGAACTTTTTCAGACAACACATTGTTAAGAACCAGTAATTCCTGGTTTTCTGAATTTCTTGTACGATAGTGCTGTCTTAGGACACAGCAGCAAGAAATTTAACATGACTAGGCTATCCTCCAGACAGTAGTGTTTAAAACATCCTTTAGTTTCCTGGCTAGCTTCTCACCTATAATTTATATGGATTGCTAATGCATTCCCTTGCTGCAGTGCCTGTATGGGGAAGTCATCCCAATGCCATTGAAAATGTAATGGGCAGCCTTCTGCAGCTGCTTTGTAGCCATGTTCTCAGCATTTCTAGAAGAGAGCACCTTGAAACTTTACCTTCTGGCTGATTAGTGTCTTCTGCTTTATGCAAAGGGAAGAATCCAGTTTTCTGGAACACCCAAGATCTTCCTTTTTTTCCCAAGCCACACTCCAGTAGAGTTGTGTTTAGTCCTTGAGTCCCAAAAGGATGCTGCTTTATTATTTGGATAATGAGTGTTACTAATATTGGATCATGCAACTGCTTTTAAGCCAGTTTGAAATTATTATGTTGATCCATATGTAAACCACAAAATTAGCATAACTTTTTTTCAACTCTTCACAGTTTAAGATAGAGAAGATTCCTGTCACTGCTGACTTGGAGCATCTCACTTATTCCATTAGTGTCCTTCACGCTCTGTGTGCATATATAACTCAGCAAATATCCTAGCCCGAAATCCTTGAAGCCATGCTCAGTATCAGCTGTGGTAGTCAGTGGAAAATTAATGTTCTTAGGCAGTATGATCAGAAAAATTGTACATGCTCAATGGCAGCTGTAGGTTTCAACCTCGTGTTTTCTGTTAAATAGTAAGCAATAATTTGTAGGCTTCTGAGGGTAAATTCATATGTGGGCTGTAGAATAATCTTGGTCACTTGAACTTTAGGTTTGGATTTACTTGAAAGTATTCATTGTCTTCTGGAGTCTGAATAGCCAACATACTGTTAGGTATATAACTAAAAGAGCAAGAGAGTTTATGGAAACTACTCTTAAAAAGACCAAGAGTAATAAAGACTGGGGTTCATAATGTAGGTTTTACAATGTTCAGTCATAAAATAGTGAGTACAAACTCCAGATTTGTATCTTTCAATGTAAGTGGTAAAGGATTACCATTTAAATATATATTTTCTAATTTAAGAAGTCATGCATCTATTACATGATTTAAGATTTAGAGAATATTTATTTTCTGCATGTGAGCCAGTGCCCAAGTTTCAGTAGGAGGAGATTGCTGGAAAATACTGAATTTCATAAGAGCTCCAGTAAAAACAAAGCTACTGGTGCAAAACATACATGCACAGACAAACTGTTGTGAGGGGCAGCAGGTGTCCTCTTAGTGGTGCAGTGGGAGGGAAGGAATACTGTGCAATTCTGCAAATGCTGTGAGATCTAGAGCTCACTGAAATAATTCCTCAGGAGACATGTTCTTCATGTCCCTCAAAATGTTTAATGGCAGACGGGCTTTCTCTTATGCTGCTGCGTACAGATGTACTTGTTAAAGCATATTACTCACTTTTTCATGGTGCGTATATGATTAACAGTGCTTTTTCTTCCAGCACTGGGGTACCTAGCATGCTTTTATGTAATGTCAGACAGCTTCTGCCATGTTCCACAATGAACTTTCTCCTTCAAACTTCAGTTCATTTGGAAACTAAGGAAATATGCCCTACACAGTTGCAGCTTTCCACCTACACATGAATGACTGTGGGAGAGTTCTTTTGCTGTTTTTATTTGATCCTGTGGTCTTGACTCTTTTTGATAAGGTAGCTATGAGTATGTCACTTTCCCTGAACAGTGGCAAGAAGATGATTCTGGGTTTTGGTTTTTTTTTAGCTGTGGAAGTGAAGGAGAGATGTGTCCTTTCTGCTCCTTCAGCAGGTACCTGCCCTCTCACCAGGGGCTCCTTATGCTGTGCTAGTGCACCATCAGAGACCAGCTAGAGATGGCTGGGAGTCACTGAGGAACTCACTTGGTCTGTTGACCCCTTCTGTGATGCCTGGCTAGCCTGGGTTTGAGGGGTGTCAGTAGAGAAACTACCTTTTACTTTACAAGGCAAGCCCTTTAGAAAAAAAATTAAAAACTTGAAATGCATGCTGACTTGTATGGTTGCTTTTTAAGATGGTATATTTGTGTACAAGTGTTTACATTTTCTTGTAAGTCATGGCCAAATAGTAAATAATTTTGTCATGTTTCCCACCTTGTATAGGGAAATGTTGCCGTTTTACATGACATTGTACTGCAGAGTGACGGAAAAGTGGCTCACACAGGTCTCATACTCAATCCCTCTACCTTATGGCAGGCTGGAAGCATATACCCAGATGGCATTTGTATAGTTCTTCATAAACACACACTCTAGCCTGCCACAGATCATGTCCAGCACACCAGAAATCTTAAACAGGTTCTGACAGGTGGGTTTTGTTGTGCCAGCCAATCAGTCCAGCTCTTGCGTGAACGTCAGCTGCAGGTTCAGACCTGTTGTTTTTGTTTTCCTTGTCATCATGTGATGGGTATACTTTATTTATATTTTTCTTTCAAACTTCCTATTTACAAGAGATCTGGAAACACGAGTCTATGGAGAGATCTGCCTTAAAGGTTTTAAGAAAAAGTAGGGATAGAAAATTAATGGAAAGTTTTTAAGTTGCTATGGTAGCCATGTATACTGGATTCGTATTCAATTCAGTTTGCCACCATGGTAAGCCCTTTTCTGCAGCAAGAGTGCTGTTTCCATTACTACTTCAGGTCTTGTTTTCTGAGAGAATTTGAAGCAGCTCACCAGTGAAATGAGACAGATGTCATTACTTTGCAATTTGGACAGCAAATCTTTTAAAACCCTGCTTTTCTAAGACATTGTCAGGGAAACCAACTTTTTAGAAGAGAGGTTGTACAGGTTCTTATTTTAGGCTGTACAACTGGAAGTAGAGCCTGAGGTTTTCTCTAGAACCCTTGGTGCAAATTTAAAGCAGTATCAAGTTGGTGAGAGCAGATTTAGTGTGAATGAGATTGGAGTGTGTGTTATACAAGTAACACAGGATAATGAACTTCATGGAAATATACCTAAGTGACTTGCATTTTGAGATGCAAGAAACACATGGCAAAAAAAGGGAATTTAAGTGATTTACTACTTTGTATAATTCTATTTCTTTTGACACTGTGTAAACGTGAAGTACAAAGGAATTACTTGCATCATTTGCCTTTTTCCCACCAGTAACAAGTCTACTGAATTACTCATGATTTCGTTTGCAAATATCTTAGTAGTAAATTACTGTAACATTTAACTTACTATGTTTGCATCATGACCTGCTCTTCCAAGGTAATTTCATCCACAACTGGATAGGAATATACAAACATACAAAATGGAAAACCCCACAGATACTCCTAGAGTTCTGTATAAACCAGGATAATGATTTTAAAGATCATTTTAGTGAACTATAGGTGGCTTGAATGGATGAAAGATCCTTTAGAAAGCTAAGACATTTTAGAATGAAATGATGTTGTAGCACTAAGCCTGACAAGTTCAAGAAGTGTTTGGACAGTGCTCTCAGGCACAATGGTGTGACTCTGGGGGATGGTCCTGGACAGGGGCAGGAGTTAGACTCAGTGATCCCTGTTGTTCCCTCCCAACTCACCATATTCTGTAATTCTGTGATTGCTAACCTCTGATACATGTTTTTTATCAGTACCTGACAGAAAGATGTGCATTAATAGGGTTAGTGCAATCAGTAGGCTTTTGGGAACAGTACAATTCATAATGGGAAGGAGGAGTTGCAGAAAACACTGTAAATGTCTTCCCATGTTCTTTTTAATGTTGTTTACTTGTTCTCTGTTCTGCGCTCGCTCTAGAATTTTTTCCTTCTGGTTGCTCATAATTTCTTCCCTGAAAACCTCTTTTTACACATTTTTACTATAAAATAAAACCAGATATTTGAGCAATTTGGAATTTGGTAAATAATGTAAAAACATGTGAGTGTGCCACATTTACTGCCTGGAATTGGTTAATTGGTAGGGGACTTTTTCATTTTGAATTTTTCTTGGAATTGTTCTGTGCTCTCTATTGATATCACTTTGCTAAGGCAGATTTTTCTAGTCATAATATTTTAATACTAAAGCTTGTGGGCAAGCACTTTCTTTAAAAGCCCTTTTTTCTATAGTTTTTTTAATGATAGAACTTGTATCTGTGTGTGTTTTTTGAGAATTTAGATTGTGATTCTTGTTGATCATAGAAGAGGTGTAGTTTGCTTGCTTCATGCATAGTAGAGTGTTCACTGGGGATACTCCCACACGGTGTATGAGGGGCAATTAAATCAGAGTATCTACTGCTGCTGTGTAGCTCTTTTTTCCAGCTTTAGCTTTCTTATGCTCCCATCCCCATTGCTGAACACAGCATCTGAAACACTTATTTCACACAAAATAAGAGAAAAACATAAAAATCACCATGCAGCAGATTAGCAATTTGTCTTACACAATTACACTCAGTAGTTGTGCAAACTATAGTTTCAGTTATCAATTGACACTGAGCATATTCAACTGCCATTAAGCACATCAGGCTTGGGAATGCTTATTTTTGAGCTGTAACTTAATGCTCCTCTTGAGAATCCATCCATCTAAAATGGATGGTTCAACCTACTTAATGAAGCTGTGAGAATAAGTTGACAAGTGTAATGTGAATCTGTCTAGCTGATAAAATTCATTAGAATGTACACATATTGGATGGCCCATGGCATGTCTTTACTTCTTTTGAAAACTATCCTTTAAAAATATTTTAAAAACACATGTTGTTCAAGTAAGACTGTTCTGAAATTTTAAGGTGACCATCTTTCACAGCTTGTTTGGGTTGGATAGGAATAATTTATGAACTTGGAAAAGACAGACATGAATCATTAAAAAGAAAAAGTAGTTGGAAGAACTTCTTCAAAATGTCCAAAACCAGTTTTGCACAGATAGACCGTACATTGATAGATTATTTAAATGAATAAGGTCACTAGTATGGGCTCACCTGTAGCTGAAATTTGGGGTCCTGTATTTGCATTGCCTTTATTTATTTCACCCTAAGTAAAGCTAACACACAGTTGCAGATCACTAGAATGCTTTCTCTTTTTCTTTCTTGCCCACAGGTTAACACTGAGTGCTTCTATACTGCAGCTGCAACAGCTGTATATGTTATCCTGCTTTAAGTTCTATGGATTGGACAGCTACTAGTGCTTAACCTTGCTATAATAAAACTAGGTTTTATGCTTCTACATTATGTAGATCTGTCTCTGACAAAGATCTGAGAGAGTTGTAACTGGGCTAGCAACAGATAAATCCCTACCTAGTGACCTGCAGTGTTAACTTTCATTCTCAGATTCATTTTCATCTTCAAAATAAATACATGTAGTCTTAGCTTTACAACAGTTTCATACTTTAAGATGAAGTGTCTGCTGAAAAATGAACTACACAATCCATGTTTTTGTGGTTCAACATAGCATTAGGTTGAGAGTCTTCCACATGTGAAATTTGAACTTGTAACTGAGACTGTTGTAATGACCTACAGGCAAGGGATGCATGAAACTGGGGAATGTGCATCTGACACATCTGAATTTTTACAGTTCATATGTTAGGTACAGTAAATATTTGAGCCTGAAGACTTTACACAGCTGTTCTTAAATGCATTGCTAAAGGCGTGCTTTTCTAATAGACCAACAAAATTCTTCACTCATTTAAAATTCTTCTAAAATTAAACACTGATACCCTTTAATTTGTATTTCATGTAGATCTTCTGTGAATAGGTGAAACTTCAAGAAGCTATCTATAAACCTCCAGCCATTTAATTTTATTTTCTTATTTTCAAAACTTCTGCTTTATCCCTTCTCTGCCTGTGCGGAGTAGCAACTTGAGTATTTGAGCAAAATTGCTCAGAATTGTTCTGAAGTACTTGATTACTTATCATCAAAAGTTCTCCAGTGCTTCATTCTGTCCGCCAGTGTTTGAAAAAGGAATTCAGTATAATTTAAGCATCTCTTGGAACTGTGTAGCTTTGAGTTTATTGTAATAGCTAAATAAATGCTGTATCAGATAATAAAACACAAGTAGACCAAGTGTAACCTCAGGCAGGCATCTTTAATTTCAGTTGCTGTTCATATCTGCTATCCTGAAATACTTTAAATTAAATCATAGTCCCACAGAGATTGTCTAATTAAATCAATGCTTTTATATAGTAGTTTATTTTATAAATTCATATTCATCACCCTGGACCTTTTATGATTGAGGGGAGATAAATATAAACTAAGCCAGCCTATTAATATCCCTGCTAATTAAGTTTACTCATAGAATCATAAAGATTGGAAGAGACCTTCAAGCCAATCCAGCCCAACTGTCCATCCAGCACTACCACTGTAACCTCAAAACCACATCACTCACTACCAGGTCCAGATGCCTCTTGAATGCCTCCAGGGATGGTGACTCCACCACCTCCCTGAAGGCTTTCAAATCCTGTTTTGTTTTCTTCTATTTTTCCAAACTTTGAGCAACTTTTTGGCAGCACAATCTTCAACAGAAAGGTTTAAGACAAGTTTGTAATAAAATAATCTGAAAAATTAGCTTTGAGATTAACTAATTTATGGGTTTTCTCAAATTATTATGAAATGGGGGGAAGCATGCCTTTTGATACATTAATGAAAGTGAACCTGAATTTAATGAAATTACAAGCTGTTGGAAAAAAAAATTTGCTTTTAATATGCTCATCAGAGATTACTTAAAACATTACTAACTTCTGTGCAGATTTCTGCCAGAGAGTTTTCCATTATGGGCTGAAGAAGACTTCTGTAATTAAAACCATGTACAGTTGTTCTCTAGGTTGTCCATGTGCTGCTTGGCCACTTGTTCTCTGTGAGAACAAAGAACTTCTATGGGTGGGTTGTCCATGGCTCCCATGAGTCTAAATAATGGGGAGATGGGAGCTGATGGGTTTGAATGCAAAACTTGGATGAGTTCATATGGAACTTTGCACCAGAGTCTGTGGAGATTAAGAAGGGATTTGAGACTAGATGTTGCAGTAAAGAATGGAATCGGAGATCAGCTGTCTGAGAAGGGAGTGACCAGCCAGAAGGGTGTAATACCATGTAGGACTGAAATGAACTGGAATTCAATTGGACTAAGACAGTGGAAGCAAAAACTGATATGAGGTAATAGATCTGATATAGATATTATATAGATGGAGAATAGGAGCAGGCCAAGTATAGGACTGGGGAGAAACAGGTGTAATTGGAACCAGAATTATAGAGAAAATGATAAAGGGAGACCAGGATGGGAGAGGGAGAAATTTAGATCAGAATCAAAAAAGCTAGAAATGGGAAGAGGTAAGCAAAAACCAGTTGTGAGTGTTTGTATTGTGTCTGAATGCAGCTGTGATAGAAGTCTGAGAGGCAGTGAACATCCTTCCTGGACAAAGGTTATTTCTAGGAGCAATGTTCCAGGAATGGAGATGGAGACAAGGAGTCAAGGCTGCAGTGAATGAGATTTGAGATACTGTTTTAGGCTGGAAGGCGCTGGACAAAAATTGCATTTTCAAGAAATAGGAAGAATAATTTGTGGCCACTGAGAAGGACTTAGCATTTCTGATAGTCATACTTCAGATGGGAAATGTCCAGATAAAATACTTTGTTTCTATCTGCTAAAAGGAATTTGTGATTTGAAGGTCTGAAGTGTGTTCCAGTCTGTACCACAACATAACGGTTGATGGTAAACGAAGTCATATAATCAAGCTTTCCCCAGATGGTCACTAATTTAGTTTGTCGTTTCCAGCCTTCTGAGTTCATTGCTTCCTGTTGCTTCATTTGCACACAGGCTGAGGAGTCTCTAACACTTTAACTTAGAAAATTCTTTGAAGTGTTAATTTCTTGGAAATTGTAAGTAGTAAGAAAAATGGGATACCCAGAATTAGAGGATGCATTTAATTTTCATCTGTCAGCTCAGAGAAGGTTTCTGAAGAATAAATTGTGTTTTGTAACGGTGAAACTTGCCATTAGAAAACCTCGGAGAATACTAGTAAATCCATGCACAGAATAATGTGTACAGTAAGTAATGCATGGGGTGGTGTATAGAACAAAATGGGGTAAACAAAGCAGTCACCGTGTAGTTGCTCATTGCTTCAGTGCTGTTTACTTAGTTCAGAAAGTTCATTGGCAAGACTAAATGCAAAACAGTTAGATATTAGCATATTTAAAATTGAAGCTTGCTTCAGAAATACCTTTTCTAGGAAGCAGACAATGTTCAATGGAAGGTTAGTCAAGTCAGTTCTTTCTTATGCTTATCATAACTGTCCTTAGTTCTTCTACCTTATGTATGAAGCTTATAGATGGTGGTTCAGACTCCTGAAGTTATTTCAGGGTATCATTTATCCTAAACACTGGTAAATAGGTTGAGATTTTAGTCATACTGCTGACAAATGTGAGCCATGCCAAATTTTTAAAGACAGCGCAAAATTCAATCCTGCTCATCTGTTTTCCAAGGTGATGGTGATATTGAGGCTTACCTGAGTCCTGTAAGTCTAGTTGTCAGTCTTCCTTTCAGAAAAATACCCAGACTGGGTGAGGTAGAGTCTAGCAAGGTAGGGACTATAAATATTGTGATTCTGAATTTCAGCATCGAGATATCAGGCTATCACATTACAATTGCTTTCATCTGAACCTTTGAAGAGTTCTAGTAGTTTCTGCACTGTTGGACATAATACAGGAGAAGCCTGTGCTCTGTAACGCAGCTCTGACATCTGCACCTGAAATTGAAGGTAGGAATGGATCTAGAAGGCCAGAGATCTCAGTTTTAAATGCTGTGTACATACAGGATATGGGTGCCTGTAATAATGGTGTACATACCCTCAATACCGTAAAATCCATTTAAATGTTTGGGTTTTGTTCTCCTGTATTGAAGTATTTATTTCCAACTTATCTTTCTGTAGCTATTGAGGGTGCAGATTAAATACTGCTCTTTCCTCCAAACCTGTTATTCTTGCTTTGCTATATATGTTCTACCACACAGTATTTTGGTGCATTCCATAGTCTCAGTAATCAGATAATAAGTCATAACTATATTGTAAAGGGAAAGCATATCCATGAAGTTTTTCATCTGTACCACCTTCCTATTGCAGAACATCTATATAAAGATCTATTTTATTTCGAAGGGACTATATTCTCTGCAGTGCACAGCTTTTTTTGACCTGCCCAAGTTTTTATTATTTATGATGTCTGTAATGTCTAATCAAAAATTATTTGGCTTTTTTGCCTGGTACTTTTTGATAGGGAATTGCTATTAATCTAGATTCTGAATCCATATGTTGTTAGCATTGCTTTCACAAAATATCCATCTGTCAAATAATGGGAATTGTAGTAATTAGTGGGACTCTAATGAGCAAAATAAGTTCTAATTACCTCATAAACCTGCTTTTATGACTGGAAGTACAAATAAATACTGCCTGAAAATAGTGTTAGCTTAAGTCACTGGAGAAATTGAAGACACTTTAATTCCAATCATCAGGTTACCCATATATCCCAAGACTAAGGTTCTCCATAGGTAGGAAGAAGTGCAAAATAAGCTCAGTGTAACAAAAGAAAGCATCATACTTTTGCCTGTCCTTGACTCTTTGAAGAAAATATCTCAAATCTTGCCTCATTTATACAGGGGTAATTTGAAATTGATCTTAAAATCAACATAGTGACAATCAAATTGAAATTCTCCATGAAGATTTCCACAGTTAATAATGTCCAAAATAGGATTAAATTGTTAGTTGGTGTATAACATCCAGCATTTCTAATGGAGCAACAATACAAGAAGTAACACCTCAATATCCCAGTTCCCAACTTCTCTGCTTTCATTGTCATGCTCAACATACACACTGAGTAAAAAAGGTTGTAGGTACATGTGCATGCTGTTATGATAAAACAGTAAAGGCTGTACATACAGTGAATGTTCTTGATAATGAGTACTTAATACTTGTATTCCAGCAGTCTAAGACTACTTAGGTCATGCCAGGACTATAATAACAGCCTTAAAAATACACAAGCAAACTTTTCAGAATAAAAAGTGGTTTAAAATAGAATCAAACTGTGAACAGCAGCTGCCTTGAAAATACCTCTCAGCTGCTGAGTCACTGTCCTTGAAAATAGTCCTCTTTTGGATTTACTCACCAGTCATAAAAACTGGACATCTCCAGTCATTTCTAGAATAGTTTCAGGAGCGTCATGGGAAATTAGGTGCTCTGGATAGGTGAATAATTTTTCTGCTTGTGGGGGAGGATTACTGTGGACATCTAACCTGTTGTTTCAGATCTCACATATGCTTTCGATTACCAAAACAGGATTAAAATTTCATTCTCTACCTTATACTGTATCAATAATATAATAAACTATAAAACCTTACCTTTTTTTTTTTTTTAAACTCTAGTTTTGCAGTAAAAACTTCAAGCAAATTTTCTCAGAGTTTCTTATTTCTGAGAAGGCTTAAGGAACAAATTTTGATTCCCAAGAGTGCATTATCCCAGAGATGTTGGTGAAAGGAAGATGACTGTGTTATGTGAGAGACAGAATTTATGAGAACATTTTCCTTAGTGAGGAAAAGGAGCCTACTGTTAGTAGTATTGATCAAGCTGATAGTCACTAGGCAACAAGTCCCAGGCAAAATTTATATGGAAAATGCTGGATGTCAGAAATGCAATGTTGTTATGGAAATTATTTATTATCAGCTCAAGGGAACTTTAAGGGAGTCAAGCAACTGACAGTCTAATATAAGGCACATTACAGGTTTTGAAGTAAAGTCTAGCAAGAATATAGCTGCTGAGTCTGTTGCTAAGTGACTGTGTCTATTTGCCTAGCTTCAGGCTTCAGATTTGTGAAGGGATGCCGATTTGTTGCTTTACATTCCTCATTGATAGGGAATAAACTTGGACAGGATTCAGGTCTTTACAAGAATTACCCGCAGGAGGGATTTTATATTTAATATATTTTATGATTTTTAGGCCTCTTGAGTGTATTGATTCTGCTTACAGTTCTGCTCATCCTCTGTGCAGCAGTATGTCTTGCATGGTGGAGGCCAGATCACCTAGCTTCCTCAAAATCCTTGTTGCCCAGTGATCAATCTCCAGGCATCCTGCTTCTGAAAATAGAGATTCTAGTTGACTAGTATTTTGTGTAGTACCAAATTGGTTGTTTTAGTAAACAGTGACACCTGAAGCTGATCTTGTCTTTAGCATTAAAATATATTCCCTATAATAATAATCATCATCAGGAGTCTCTGCATCCTGGACTGAAATGCATAGTGAGAATGCCTATGATTGGCCTTTTACATGCTGGCAAAAGACTATGTGTCTTGCACAGAGTCTGCTCAGTGAGGCCTGTGGATGCTGCTGTAAAATCAGGTATGAAACAGTGAAGTGTTTGGGGCTTTTGGGCATTACTTGTAGGGATACAATATCAGGATACAGCCATTTCCACATTCCTTCACTTGCACCAAAGATAACATTTTGGACAAATGTGAGCAAGTGATGGTTTTCACAGGAGCAAAGACTTCTTTGGCCACCTGTATGCTAAAATAAATCCTTCTTTACCCTGCGTACTGTTGCCATGTATTTACAGTTCAACTGACTGGACATTTGTAGTATTTTCACTGTGTTTAGTATCTCATAAGAATCTCCATGTTATATTTGATTCTGACATATAAATGATACCAAGGAATTGATGGTCCTAATTCACGGACACTTTTTTTTCTTCTGTGTAAAGATTTGATAATTTTTTTTTAGCTTCCCATTACTGTTCTCATTAAGAATTTAAGGTATCTCATGGTTCTCTCACTGCCCTTGGTAAGAAGGTCATGCTGCTGCCTTAGTAATTGCAAACTTTTTTAATGTGTGTTGGACATTGTTCAATAATCTTGATCACGTCCCAGTTACCTAACAGTCTTTACTACCTTTTTTCTGCTGTATTGGGTTCTACTACCAAAAGTTTTTTTCATTGTTCTTCCTTATTATTCCATGTTGTTAACAATATAGTAACATACTTAAAATTACGTTTAGAGCTTGTAAAGAAACTCTAATTTGTTATCTTTTATAGACATTTGCACAGTATTTTCATATTTGCTGGAACTATCAAGTGTTTATATTTGTCGCTATTGCAGGATCATGTAGAATTTACCCCCACTGTTATCTAAAAGTGGTTGTAGTCATGAGATCTTGGTTATCCATGGGCTGATTATCCAAGTTGTAGATTATGTATGTGTTGTTACTTCCAGCCATGAAGTAACCGCCCAGGCTGCAGCAAAACCTGTAGCCACACTAGAAAACATCTGTATTTGATGTGCTGTAATTTGCAGTATTTTTTTATGAAGTACTGCTTTGTCTGCTAGTGCTTAGTTTCTTCTGCTTTCCACAGTTTGCAACTATTCGCAATTCAAATATTCTGGTGAATTATACATTAATCTTCTTATATTTTGGAATGACTGTTTTCATTTTATAAAAGCTGGTATTCTTCTCCATTATGTCTCGTGTTCTTAAGAGGTGACCACTGACTAAATTCTAGTGCATTGATTTACAGTGTTAAACTTTATTTATATAATGTTGTTTCAATGAAAAGTTCCTCATCATCATTAAATATATCAATTGTGAATGGTTTGACCTGGATTCCAATACAATATGAAATTCTAAGTCCGCAATTCCAAAAGTTTCTGAAAACCCAGGGTTAAATCCATAAATGTGTTAAGGAAATACGTTTCTTATTAAAAAAGTTAATAGAAAATACTTATCATTGGTCAGATAGGTGGGGCCTATTAGGCCAAGTTAGGGGGTATTTGGTTGCTTTTTATTATTCCACCAGTATGAGATGAAAGTAACTTCTTTGACATCAGTAAGTTTATCCTTCCAGCCTCTGTTATTGATAGTAGAATATGTGTAACAACTATCCTAAATTAAGTTCTAAGAATAATCCCGTTCTCCTGGTTACATGGAGAAAAACCTGTGGTTGTGTTAGCTGGGATTGTCTTCCTTGTTTAGCATTTATGTTCTTAGAATTCAAAGCAAAATAGTCCCATGACTATGCTTTGAAGTCCGTTGCTGGGAAAATGCTAGAGCTGATACCTCTGCCTCCTAAATACCCAGATCTCTGTGTTCTCACCTGGTAAAGGCTGTTTACCTAACTTGCCGAAGGAATACTTAATTTGGAAAATCACAGGTGCAGTAAGAAGTAGAGATGGAATAGCAAAAAAACCTCATATTGAATTCTTCTGCATTACAGGAGTACAAACGCAAGTTAGCCAGAGTGTCCCAAGTACGGAAAGAACTCAGGTCACGCATCCAGAACCTGCCTGATCTCTCTCGACTTCCCAACGTCACGGGCAGCCACGTACACTTACCATTTGCAGGAGACATCTACAGCGATGATTGATTACCAAACAACCCCCCCACAACCTCTGCTTTTCTGTGAAATGAGGGGTAGGCCAGACCAATCGGTACTCTTGTAGTATTATTTTTGTATATTGTTGCAGAGTGTCAGTAAAAATACTTTAATAATTTATAAAAAATGGTTTAAAAAGTTGATTTGTTTACTATTTTATTGGCAAGTGAACATAAGGGTACATTTATAAAAGTGGCATCTGTGTCTGTTACATGGAAGAATGAATTATTATCTTTTGTAAAGATTTTAGTTGGGTGCCCTGTAAAAAAACATGCTAAGATTTTTCTTATGTACCCTGTATTTAATGTAGATCAACATATAATCAAAACATAATTCTAACTTGAGACATTTCCGTTGCTAGTGAGGGAGTGAAATGTGGAAACCAGAGGCTTACGTTTGCAAGAAGGCCAATGCAATTTAATGCAAAGTTAAAAGTGATCTTACTGTCCATTACATTTAAATTACCCACTTCCAAAACAGTGTGGGTTTTTTTGAAGTAAACACTACCAACCAATTTTCTATTGGAAAATATTAATCACGTTACACTGAGCAGGTCTTCAAATGACTCAAAATACTGCAATATTTTTGTATCATTTAGAAGGCAGCATGTAGAAACTATAAAATCTACCAGTTTAATTATGTTTTAAAATTGTAGCTTTTTACAGCTGCTTAGTTTCTAAATCGAGGGACCATTCATTTGTAATCTAATCCCTTTCTGAAACATCTGTTTCCATCTAAAAAGGTTAATCCCAGAAATGTGAGGCCATTTTACAGTTTTAATTAAATTGAAAGGTCATTCTCTAAACTGTCTCAATTGCTAAGTGCCCTTTATTAAAATTTGACAATGTACCATCTGTACATGCAACAAGATGGTGATACAGCTGTACTGTACGTCCTCTTCCACTGAGAAACTGTGGAGGCCAGCATGGGCTACCACCTCCCCACCTTCACCTGCTCCAGCAAATATTTCTAAATCTCAATTGTCTTTTTCTCACACAATGGGAGGAGACTGTTCAGGCCTGTGTATAAGTCAAACAGCAGAAAACTATTGCCCAGTTAAAAAACTCTGTTGCATGGCATAAATGTGGTATTTGTCTAGGAACAGCTGAATTTGTGAAGAGTCCTTGTTTCCATACTATGCATCAGCTTTTAAGTTTATTTAAAAACTTAGATACAGACAGGCATTTAGCACATTGCCAGAAAGTTGTGGCTTTTCAATCAGTTGGAACAAGCCATGTAATCATTGGGAGATTTTAAAAATACCTATCTGTACCTTTCGCATTTTGATGACCTTAAAAACCTGGATTGCAAGTGTTTTGAGTTGGATATATCATAGGAGTATTTAATGATTACATTTTGTTCATGGTTTTGCACTTGTCAGGCATTGCTTTGTACCAGTTAAGTTTACAAGTTTAATACACCTCACATGAAAGCAAATTTTTTTACAAAAAGCTGTTCTTTCTTTTCAAAACCCACAACAATTCAAAATAGTCCTGGAGTAAAATTGTTCAAGGTAGTTATCTTGTCACTTGTTTTTTGGCTTCTACAGGGGTAATCACTAGAATACTTGTAGGATGTGAATGGAGAATAATCATTCTCTTTAAAAATAGATACACTTGGACTTAAGCATATCAGTCCAGATGCCTTTTCTCATGGAAGTTGCCATGAATTGGACCTCAGTTAAGTAGGGAAGAATCCTGAAAAGATAGAAATATGAGCTGTTGACGTAGCAGTCCATGGCATGCTATGTAGAATACTGATTTCCTAAAAAATTCTGGCTGACAAATAGGAGTGCTCTAAATAGTTATCAGAGCTCACTAGATGTCCAAAAATTTCAAAGTTTTGAGTGGCAATTTTCCATTCCATAGGAAAAAAAAAGCTGACTATATTGAATCCAGAGGATTCTGTTTCTTTTGTTTAAGTGTAGTATGCAAAATTAAATAACACTTATTGACATCTTTTCGGTGTAGATTCTTGATAAGAAAATGACCTGATACAATTTTAATGTTTTAAATATTTCTGTTCCAGTACGTTAAGCTCATCACATAAATTCTTACACACATGTATGTGCATTGCAGTTGCATTAAAAGCTCAGTTTTGCTAAAGAATAGCACCAAATTTGTGGTAAATATTAAACTGTCTTAATCTGTTAAGAATTCTAAAACAAATCCTAAAACAAGAAGCATAAATAGTGAGTTCATGGTTGAATTCCATCCATAGAAAATTTAATTTGTGCCCAGAGGTGATTATAAGTGCAGTGACAAGGCTTGTTGGACTGCGCTGAAAGATCTATCTTGGATACTCAGAATCATAGGGAATTAGGCTTAAACAGTCTTTTGCTGCCTGAATTGAAATTAGTTATAATAATAAAGTTGACTGCTGAATCTTCTTGATCTCTCAAAGGTTTTAAAAAAGACATGACACTTACTTCACTGGATTTGTTTTTCCTATTCATAACTCTTAGTGATAACACTGCTTATCTATCAGGTAATGTAGAACTGATAAAAGAATGAGGGAAAAACCTCAACTTTTTCTTGATGTATATAAGTTTTAATTTTGAGAGAGTGTTATTTTCTGGATATATTTTTCTTTATTTTACTGTGAAATTATTTACTTCAAGGAGTTTTTCATAGCTGGAGTTTTGGAAATGATTCCCTCAACATTTGTTTGGAAAAGAGGACTTGTGAAAGGCAAAGAGCAAGTGTCATATATTAATGGCTGAATGGTACGCTGAGCTTTTTTTTTTTTTTATTTACATGGGAAAGGCATCAGGTATCAAGTAGTTGGGAGATTATATTGTAACTGTAATAGTAGCAGGAGAAGCATGGTACAGTACAGATGCAGCCCTGTAGTGTCAAAAAATACCTCCAAATTCTCAGGTTCCAAAGCTTAATGTACGTACTTCTGATATCTCAGGAAGAAAAGAGGCTGGGTGGGGAAAGGTAGGGTGCTGAGGAGACAAATGGGAGAACATGCCGGGGTGGAAAGGTGGAGCAAACCACATGGCAGCTTCCGTCAAAACAGAAATAACTGTGAGACTGGGCAGCACAATGTTTTATCTGTAGGTGGGATTGTGCCAGAGAACTGCTTTGGGGTTTTGCGATCCTGAGAAGGAAAATGTGTGGGCATACCCTGCCTACCTCTTCTAACATCGTCTGGCTCTAGGCAAACCAGAATGCCTGCCCTACAAAAGGCACAATTATAAAATATCTGAATATTTTTCATCTAATAATAAAGGCATAATAAGTAGATTATTTGCTTCACTATATTGCACTTTTATTAAGCATTCTCTGAAAAAAAGCAAAGGGATTCCTGCAGCACTTTGCTATATGAGAATGCTTACCTTGGAGGTCACTGGGACTGCTTGTATATTTTAGCATTTGCAGGCTCAAGCTGTGTTATTTGCAGAATGTTTTGAAAGATATCAGGAATACTACCCCACTTTTGTGGTTTTAAAAATAAATGTGAAGTCCTTAGTTACAAAACTGACTATTCTTAGAAATTATGTTTCATGACTTCTTTTGGAAATCAGACTACAGCCTGCAGTAATATTAGCTTGTCTGATTCACTCTGTTAATGTTTGTATTAATATATTAAAGCGCCTCTGTTAATCCCTAGCAAAACAACCCAAACCACATGCTTATTACGTATTTTATCCGAGTAGTCTTCCGAGTGTCAAATTAAGAGCTTTCATTATGATGAAATGACATTCCTGTTTACCTGAGGTTTAAAAAACCATTGTGTTAGGACTTGCACAGGCTAGTGCTGCTCTCAGGTCAGTGGTAACTCAGTCTGGTGCTTTGATGATGACCCTAAACACTTACGTAGGATGCAGTAGCCAGCAGTGCAGATGACCATGGAGGATATGGAAATCATACATAGGCTTGGTTGGCCCTCTGCAGAAGAGCCTTTTGAAACGTAAGGAAATAGATCTGTGGGTGTGGGGTTTTTTCAGTGGAAAATCAGCACATCTAAAATTTGATGGTTACATTTACAAATATTTAGGTCAGTTCTGCTCATTACATTTAATCACAGTGATTTTTCCTGCAAGTAAAGAAAGCAGACTCAAACATAGTGTCTGAAGTGGAATTTTTTTCTAATGAATGACCAATTTTGTCTCGGCTCCTATTTCAGTGTGTCATTTATCTTGATTAAGTAGTAAATCTCTTCCATCGTGTTATTTAGGAATCTAATTCTGATTTCATATTTACAATAGTTAAAGTATCCTACTAAGCATGATGTTTTTGTGGGAATTTGCAAAAGTTCAATAGCACTCATTACTTGTTTGCAACAGAAATAAGACTTGTTAAAAGTTAACAAGAAAAGTTTGAAATGTAAAGATGTTTCATTATTGTGCTTTTCTGACAGAACCTGTAATCCTTGTGTAATTTATGTCCTCAGAGTAACACCTGTATGTACGCTCTTTCATATTTAATAAAACGTTGTAAAAACATCTTTGAAAATTATTGTTCATTGCTTGCCTTGTCAGTCTCATGGTGGGAAATGGCTTTAATGTAAACTGCTCCCTCTACTCAGGAGTCAGCCAAGATCTCATCTCAGTAATGATGCTGAGGAAATGTTTGATGCTAATTTCAGGTTTATTACTCCCTGTATTTTGTGAGTTTTCAGTGAGGGCGCAGTGCATTAAAGGGTCTGAGGTCCTGTCTGTAGAACTGTCAGTTTAGTTGAGCTGGTTATTTTAAGACACACTTTTGTAACATTTTCAATGTGGTATGACACAAGTACTGCCAGCGATACGCATACCACGGCCCATGGTATAGAATTTGTGTAAGCTGCGATATAACTCTCACTCTCTAATCAAATGCCTCTGCAGGTCTGTATGCTTAAGGGAGACCTTCTTGCTTTTGCTTTACAAAGTCTGGCTGAAGTTCTGCCCTCTCTGAAATCAGTGAAGGCGTTTTTCCTCTCTCAAATTGTTCTTCCAGCTCTTCAAACACAAGCCAGTAATGTGGCCTGGCAGTGGTTTGGAGGGGAGCTCAGCAAGTCTCTCACAGCCAGCAGCCTTCAGTTTTCCATCAAGTACATGAAGGTAACATGTCCTGAAGGGAAGAGTGCATGACATACATATACGTGTGTACTGTATGTCTGCATATAAGTCTCTGATGTGTATGTATGTATATGCCTATATATATTATGTATAGATATATGTTTATACATGTGTGTCTGCCTTTCAGTACACCAATTCTGTGCAAGTCCAGTTAACAGAAAAAAGACTCTTAAAGGCTTAGGAATAATATAAAAGCTTTGGAGATTATTTCTACCCATCATATTGAAGCACACTTGTAAAACAAGAAAAGGCATGTACTCAATGACTTTTTTCCCTTTGTTCCTAGACTAAAGTCTAATAGCTCACAGTAACAATCCCCTTAAACAACACATCTGGACATGTCTGACAACTTGGGTAATTCCAAAGAAAAAGAGATGTTATTTGGAGCATGACAAGGCTCTATCTCTGTTAACAGTGCTGCAAAGGTAACACACTTGGTTTGCAGAATGCCTGTAGCTCAGTGCCTACCACGCACAAAACATTTTTGGAATTGCGTAGTTTAGACAAGCTCTCTCCTGTGATGCTGTGGATAGATCGTCCGTTAGCTTTCTCTGCACACTGGTTGTGTTCTCCCCTTCATGTCTTTTATCCCCTGCTTGTAGTTTTATCCAAAAGGAATGCACTCCTGAGACCACAAGTTGTTGTGCAAGAAGCACTGTAAACAGGGACAATGGGGAAATGTGCTTTGATCTAACAAACACATTAATGTTGGCACCTTGAAACACAGCAGATGCCTGTGCTGGTTTCACACTTGCCTCACGGGAAGCACAGCAGGACCTAATGTGTTGACTTTTAATAAGAAAATTTATTGTGAAATTTGTATTTTCAAATACTTTTGTGCAATGCATGTTTTCCATCAACAAAACGAAGTATATTTCCAGAGACTGGCTTTTAAGTACAGCAACAGGTGAATTAATGCCAAGTTCTACACTGGAAAAGGCAACACTCCAAGGTTTGTATTTTGATTAAAGGATGGCAGTTCATTTTATCCTACATATACATAAAAGACAAAGAGCAGTGAACCCTTCAGTTATTGTGCAAGTGTACAGGAGATGTAAAAAGGTTACATGCCAATCTCTGAGACTCTTCAGTACAGTTTACAACAAACTATTCTCCCCTGGCCTGGACTGTTCCCAGCTCACAAAGTTATTTGCTGGTCCTATTTCTTAAGCAGTATTCACTGAGTCTGAAGGCACTTAAACTATTCATTTGACTAGCAAAAGAAAAATACAGACCTTTAAATCCAAGAAAATAAATGCTTTTAACTAATAGGTGCTATTTTTCAGGGGGGAAATGTGAAGCACCATGAGCAGGTCTATCACTGCAGACTCTGGGACCTCAGTCCTGAACAGTGACTATACTATCCTCTCTCAGCTCTGTGCCAAACATAAATTGAAAATCTTTAATCTTGACAATCAAATGGTCCTGGTGGGACCATCATCAGCTTCCCCAAAGGATAAATCCTGGCTTTTGATTCTTGGGGCATCAGAAACTGCAAAACATGTTTAAGATTCCCAAGCATATTAAACTGGCTATCTTCTCATCTCCCTCTGTAAGGGGACAATCACTACCCTTACAAAACAGATATTCCTTCTAAAATACATGGTCTGTGCTTCCACAATGTACAGGATGTCAGCTTGAGTTTTAAAGAAATCACTTTGGTGATTTACTAAAACTGGAGCAATGTTTATTGCTGTAATCTTTATTACTTTGAAATAATATATAACTAAAGTAAAGTCAAGAAGGTTTTGAAATCTGCCTTCTGGCTTTTCTCTTTTTCTTCTAGGTCAAGCATCCGTTTTAGCTTAGAAAAGTGAAATTTGGAGTTGCGGGGAGTCTTTGAAGCAGAGTTGGTTGCTGCCTGTCCAGATTCACGTGTCCTGAAAAACAAAAGATTCAAATGTCTTGAAAAGGGGAGAAATCAGAATTAACATAAAGTAACTGTGAAAGCACACATATATAATTTGAGTGAAAAATATCCAAGAGAAATAGTGTATTTTTACATGCAAGTGAGCAGTCAGAAGTGTTTGTCATGCAAATTTTAGGGCAGACATTTTGCATTAATGACACAAATGTAACTGGGCATTCTTTGCACACAGTGGCTTTTCATGAGAATCTTTGATTTTAAAGGTTGGAAAGTTAAAATTGATCTCCTCAACCATACCAGCTGAGAAATACAGTAAGTTACTGAAACTATTAAAATCAAACAAGATTTAATACATTCTATTTGGCAAAGAGCTGCTTTAAAGAAACACATACCTGGAAAGTGACGAGGGAGTGTTCCCTTTAGATCCCAACCTACTACAGCTTACAGGTGTCATTTTCTTTGCAGACTCAATTTTTGTATCTGGTGTCTTCAGGTTAGATTTGATACCTGGAGTGCCACAATTTTTTGTTTTGGTTGCCAGAAAATGCCTGCTTTTACCATAATGTCTTACTGTTTTGTTGCAAGATTTGCAAGTAACCAGCTATGGAGAGAAGAAAGGAAATATCAAGCTGCCTTTCAGTCTTTCCACCTTTATATTATAAAGCCATTAGAAGAATTACCCAAACACCATGACACAAATTGAGTATTTGCTTAAGTAAAACATGAGATACTGAAAAGTAACACATACTTTATAACTAGTATTTTAATGTGGGCTTATTAAGCCGAACACACCCTTTGGGTTTATCTAGAAATTATTCCAATTCCCTACAAACTAATTTCAGGAGACCCATACTGCTGAATGTAATATTGTACAGTGAAATACAGGGAACAACCCTGTCAAGACAGATGAAACAGCACCTGAACTTGGCAAATCATATTTTGAGTGTACAAGATACTTTTAAGTATACTAAAGTACTCCTATACATTAGGTATTTGGCTAAAGTCATTAAGACATTCTACCCCCAATGAAGTTATACTGCACACTTTTCAGAGATGGGATAAAATATTTAAACTACCAAACTCTCAAACCCAGTCATCCATTTTACTAAAAACAGAAAGTCTCAGTGAACAAAGAAAAGGCTTTGTATTAGGGCAAAAGTACTTACTATAATAAGGAGGATGTTCTAAACAAAGGGCACTTTATCTTCTCTCTGTGTACCTCTAGGCTGCAGGGAACTTGAGCAGCACACCAAGCTGAGAGGTGCATCAGAACCAATCATGTCACCCAGTCAGAGAAACTGTCATGCATTCCTGATATCCCTTACTGCCATGGCAACTACTCATACTAAAAGATATGAGAGTAACACAGCCAGACAACTTTCTGAGGCACCAATTAGACTGACAGAAAAACAGTTATGTGAGGCTTCTGGTTAAAAATAACATACTCAAAAAACTGTCACAGAAATGTCTAAGCAGTTTGGAAAACATCTACACCAAATCATTCTTCATTTCAAAGGGTGTAAATTTAAATTCAGATTGTTTAGTAAAAATTACATTTAAGGATACTGAAATGGAACATTTTTAGTTGTGTTTTGGCTTTCTCTAGACATTATATTTTGTCAGCCTAACAAACTATAACAAAACAAAAAAAACCCAGAAACAGCATTAACTATTTTAGTGCTCAGGTACTGATATATTTTTAGTTCTTCTAAATGAAATTCAGGTGGGAAACATTCATCATCTCATGGTGACTTAAAACTGTGTGGAATATAAACGGAGGTTGCCACTTTACCATGCAGGAATTACTGGATTAATCACAGCACTTCACAGCTAATTTGCATTCCCTGAAATCAGCAGTTAACTCCAAAATTTTTTTAAATCCCTGAAACAGTCCCTATGTTATATACCTTTTTATGGCACAAGAAATCTAAAATCAAATTCTGCTTGATACAAAAGTTCTCATTGGTTCAACCTGTCACATTGTCGCTTGCTTTAATTTCCAACCACACTGGAATTTTCATTTGCACAAGTCTCAGGTATTAGATTACAGGGATCAACATTGCTAATTTTGAAAGCTGCCAGTTGCTGACAGCATTTTGAAGACTTAAGAAACACTTAAATCATAATCCACAGGACAAATTCAAACTGAGTGGAACACAAATACAGCAAACTGCAATTACATACCAAGATCAAACCCAGACTTTAAACTGGACCTATTTAACTGAATTTTAAACTACTCATATAAATGCACAGTGTATCCCTACAAACACTCCCCAGCTACACAGTAAATCTAAGAGCCCATCATCATCTCATAGGACACTGCTCTGTTCACCAGTTGCTTAAAGAGACAGTTCTCTAATGTACCCTCAACATTTGTGATCCCAGAAAAATGAGGCAAAGATTTCAGCTTGCAGAATCACAGAACATCTTGAGTTGGAATGGACCCACAAGCATCATCAAATTCCAGCTCTTGGCCCAGTACAGGACATGCCAAGAATCACGCCATATGCCTGAGAGTGTTGTCCCAAGGCTTGTTGATCTCGTCAGCCTTGGTGCTCTGATCCCTTCCCTGGGGAGCCTGTTCCAGTGCCCAACCACCCTCTGGGGAAGAACCTTTTCAGATGTCCTTTCTGAAGCTCAACTGTGAGCTACAATTTGGGGAGAGCACCTTCATGAAGCATCATATTTTGCTCTGACAGCCAAGAACCTTGGTGATATTTTCAGAGTTTAATTTTTTTTTATTGACTCTTTAATAGTTTTTGGTTTCACAAAATTTACTCCTGAAACCACAAGACTCTCATCCAAGGAAATGCCAAGTGTGCCAGCAACTCCTGGACACAATAGGGTCCTGTCTCATTTATTCTAACAACCATTCACATAATCTGTTTTAAAAATGGTACATACCTTGGCAACACTAGACTAAATGTATACTACTATTCTTCCAATAGTTATTAAGTGTCACATTCCTGAGTACTTCAAGGAAAAATAGCTGAAGCCTCAAGAAAAACACCAACTTGTTGCAATTCCCCCTGTGGTTTAGTTTTGAAAGACTTCCTATAAACAGTAACATTCAGACAAATGTATAAAAATTCTATTAATACTGATAGTAATAATAATCTGATGCAGCCATGAGAGGCTAGTGAAATACATGAAGTAAAGCTTGTGTCAAAACATATTTGCGTATTTGCTCAGCAACTGATAAACAAAGGCAGTAAATGAGATGTTTGTGTAGTTTCTTTAACATGTGGGGTCACAAAGTTTTTTTTTGAGAGAAAAGCTTACTGGTCTTGTCGTTCATGTTCATGATCTATCTATTGTGGAAGGCAGATTTTAAAAATGTCATTTATGCATAGAAATTATTTCAAAAAGAAAGGAAGAGTCTTATGCTTGCAAAAAAGAAATGTGTGGGCTCCTCTTCTGAGAAAGGTTCTTGTATCTTCTCTTTTAGGCCACTGAAATAGGAACATGAAATTTAGGGAAATATCATGTACTTATCAGTTTCAAGTAAATATCCTTACCAGAATGCTTCTTGACTCCCTGTACTTTCTCAAAAGCTTTGTCTGATTCATGTTAAGCTTATGATTTTTTGCCTCTCGTTTTAGAACTTTCTGTATCTGTGGAGTCACTTTCATCTTTGGTTTGAGGCGCACCCGGTAGCTGTCAGGAATCAGGAACTGGAAGCAGTACGGACATATCCTTTCTAATCCACGTTCATTAGCTACAGATAAATAAAGGCAAAAGGATGAATAACTATGTTTTATAAGCAAACTTTAAAATGGCATGTTTCAATTTTAACATTACCTAAGTACATGTTTTTGTGTTTAAGATAGCACTAGAACACAAGAGGAAACTGAGCACCAGAATGTGCTCAGCTGGGCACAATTCAGACCAAGTTAATGCATCGCACAAGTTTAGACAATACGTAAGTGTAGATTTTCTTGGAAAAATGCGATTCCTTGCTAAAAACCTTTAGCAACGGAGGCTCACAATTCTGCAAAGAGCTCCATGTAAGCAAAATCTTCTATGAGATCAGGGACACCAAAGCCTTGTAAAGCTCTTTGCCCATTTTAAGTGAGAGAAGGCGACACGACCTCAGGCTAGAAAGAAGAAACGCTTTGAGATAAATTTCAGACCCAATAAGAGGCTCGCTCCTGGCATCTGCCTCATTAGCTCGTGCTGCCGGAGCCGGACTCGGGCGCCTCTCCCTAAGTCCCCGAGGGACACCTGGCCCTGCTTCCTGACGAGCTCGCCACTGCTGCCGGCAGCCCCGAAACACAGCCCTGCGGGGGCAGGGCAGGGGCACGGGGAAAACGGAGGGAGAGGGCGAGCCGCCTTTCATTCCCACGCTCCAGTCCTTCCGCAGCCTCCGCGGGCTGCTCTCCCACGGCAGGAGCCTCGGCTGGAGCACGCCGGGCTCCGGAGCCCCCTCCTCCGGCCCCGGCTCCACCGCCTGAGCCCGGGTCCCCTCACTCGCCTCGGGAGTTGCGGAGCATCCACCTGCGCAGGAGAGAGGGAAAGCGTCAGGGCGCGTCACCGCCGGGCTCTCCCACCGCCCGTCCCCTCCCCGCCGCGATTCCTTACAGCAGGAATCGCGCCTGGCCCGGGCAGGCCCCCGCCAGCCGCTCCGCCGCCGCCCGCAGCAGCCGCCGTCCCATGGCGACGGCCGCCCACCCCGCCGGAAACGAAAGGAAAGGAAGGGAAGGGAAGGGAAGGCGGGCGATGTGCAGCGCTTGGCCGGGCCCCGGCGGCACCACGGCCGCAGCACCAGGGTACCGGGCTGGGGCGGGCCCCGGGCGAGGGGCAGGGGCGGGGCTGGTGCTGGAGGACGGCGGGCCGTGCCTGCGGGCCCGGGGCTGCGAGCGAGGGCCGAGGGGCCGCGGGAGCCGAGGCCGCCCCGGGCCCGCTCGCAGCGCGACTGCCGCCTCGGGGAGCCGCTTCTGTCCCCGGCCCTGTGAAAAGTTTTCCCGTAGGAAAGGAAACTTCTGCCGTGGGGAAAAAGAAAACGTGAGGAAGAACTGTTTTCCCTAGAGGGCGGCAGAGCACTTAGGCTGGCCCAGAGAGGTCATGGAATCTCCACTGGAGATGTTCCAAACCCACCTGGATGCGTTCCTGTGTCACCTGCTCCACGGGACCCTGCTAGGGGGACTGGACTGGGTGATTTTCAGAGTTCCCTTTAATCACAGTTTTATGATTCTGTGGAAAAAAGAACAACTCCAACCCCCCCCGTTAGGGGTTGTCAGGTGAAAGATCTGCACCAGCAGCTCCAGAAATCTGCCTGATGCTCGGCAGTGCTGAACTTCATCTCTCACCCTCTCTATCTGAGGTGCCTTTTCCGTGGATTTTGGCGACTGCGGACTTCGCTTTATCACTCTGCAAATGTACTCCCATTAAAAAACAAAACCACCACCACCACCAAAACCCCAACCAAACAAAAAAAACCCCCAAACCCAAATAAAAAACCGCAACCAAACAAAACAAACAAAAAAACTAAATCCAGCAGCCCCCAGCCCCCCTAAAAGAGCCCCAAAACAAAACTCAGCATTTCAGCATTTGATGTGTATTTTATTAATTCCCTCGATCCTGTTCACTGGCTAGACGTTTTTATCCTTTGATATATTGGTAATGGTGTTCATTTAGGAGAGGTATTCAGCTGAGCAGACTTCGATATTCTATCAAGGAATTTGAATAAATATAATTATTTCTCTTTTTTTCTGACATGGAGTAGCCAAGGGCTTTAGAAATAGAAAAGCAAGGGGAAAAAGGAATTTCAAGGCTTCCTTTTAAGAGAGCTTTACTGCACAGTCAATAAATCTGGACTTGTTAATGAAATGATCATAATAGGTACAATTAGGGCCTCTGCTGACTCTATTTTTTAATGAAACTAATTTTTTCAATTAACCTTTCAATATTGCATTTTTGTTGCCATGTTGCTGACTTTCTTGAGCCTAACTTTTGAGTGAACTCCTACCTCTTCTGAGTTGAAGAGCAGGGATGTCACAATATCTATTCAAAACACAACCAGTGTTCTCAGTCAAAAGATTTTTTGGCAAATTAAATATTCCCATTTATTAATATTGGAGGGGGAAAATGAAAGTACTTTATGAACACAAGTAAGCAAAAATAATTCCAACACTTTTTTGAGGGATGGGTCTGTGTTTATAATTTTTTAAGCACGTTTGTTCCCTAGGGAAGTTGGTTGTGGAGGAAGAATGGTGAGGCAAGATAAAGCCACGTTTTTTCCCAGCTTCTGCCTAGATAAAGGGAAATGTGCTAGGGATTTCTTCTTTTGCCTGGAGCTGGGAGCTGACTCCTCCCTGTTCCTGGAGTGGTGCAGGTGGGCCAGAGCATCTGCACCAGCACTGTGGATTAAGTTTTTATTGTGAGAACAAGTGTCTGAGTGACCTGATTAACCATCATGTGCTATACTTATTAAGCAGTGACTAACACAATGCAAAGGATTCATTTATATTCCCCCCCTCCAACTTCACTCTTACACTCTTTATATCCCTGCCTGAAATGCTTATACACTTTTTTTTTTTTTTTTTAAAAACTTCTGCTCCTGAGACAACACTGGGCCATTCCCTTTTTTTATCTCAGTTTGCTGGATTCTCTTTGCATTATAGATCATCTTTGTCCAAGAAGCAGCGCAAACAGCCACTCCCGGTGCCATCCGCACACAGGGTGATGTGCCTCGTCCCGGGTCCTGTCACATGAGGCTTTCCCATGTTAGGTGTGCTGCTGAATGTGCTAAAGCCAAGAGACAAAGGGGAAATGGCCAAAATCCGTGGCCTCAAATTCATGGCTCTCTACCAGCCCCTTCTTGCAGAACTCCCATCAAAAGGCAGTATTCTGTGCAACCAGTGCTGGCAGGACAAACTCTTAAAATCAGACAGCTCTCAGATCCCCGAGGCAGTATTTGTGGCATCAGTGCGATGAATTCATCCGCATTTCAAGGCAGAACGCGTTCGTCTCTACTTTTTCCTGGCTTTTGTTCACCAAAAAAAATAAAAAAGCCCACGTTAGCAGAGCCATGTTACGAACTGCTTCCTGATTCTGTTGTGTAGCGTTTTGTAGCTACCACGGCTGGCCAATAGGCTGTAAATCTTGCCTGGTGTTTTGTAACAAAGGAAAAAATAGAATGATTTGTGTTGACTTTTGGTCATCGTGTATCATTATCGATCCGGGGGAGGGCGGCGAGAAGCGCGTACCGCGGATCTGTTGCTCGCCACTTCTCCGGGAAGGCGGCGTGAGCCAGCAGTCAGTAGAGGGCAATAGAGAAATACAGTTTGTGATGCCTAAAGGATTTGAAGCCCTGATTATGTGTTTACAGAAAAGAAAAAGAAGAAAAGAAGAGCCAGGAGGATAGGTTGTTCAGTTTACTACCGGAGACCTGACTGTGACAGACCACCAAGAAAACAAAATTTATAAAGAGAGTAAAGAAGACCTTCTGCAGCATCTGCAAGTCTCTCCTTTTTTCTTCAGAGTTACGTAGGATAACTTAGCCAGAACTTATTGATGTCTGCATGTTCAGTGGACTCGGGAATGACTGGGAGATGCGGAAACATACTCTTTGGAAGAAACAGAAGAGGAGGCATTTCAAAGATCCTGCAGGTGACAAAGGTGAGCAAACTCACAGCTTCTATTTCACGTGAGATAATAAATGTTCAGTCAGCTGTATAAAAGTCATGAACAAACTGAGTGATTGAAATTATATGAGAATTTTGCTTTTTCAGGCATGCTTCTGCAAGATTCATTTTCTCACAGGAAAAAAGAGGATAGTGTTGCTACAAGGATAAGCATTTCCAAGCATATATTATTTTGGAGACATGCTAAAACCAGTGACCTGTTTATGTGTCATATTTTGTATTAGAACTGTTTGAAACGTGCTCATCATTTTACAAGGTTTCTATGCTATAGCTCCTAGACTCTAGTTTACAGAGAAATATATAGCAAAGATGTGACTATTGTTCTTCCTTTTAGAGGGGATTTTTGCTCAGTTTTTAGACAAATGTGACTTGGAGGCTTGGAGAAATTTATTAAGAGATTTTTGGATGCATAGTGGGAATGCCCTCAGGTTTTTCAAAGGCTTTTTAATCAGAAAGATATTGAGAAGTGAAAACTAAGAATATAGTAATAACAAAAAGCGTTAAGCCATAGAAATCAAGGGGGTGGCAGAGGGCTGGGAAAGCCAAAAAAACCACAAGAGACTAAGTTAGAAAAAACATGTTAAACACTTTTCTATTGCCAAGATCTCAGCTGGTGTCACCATAACACTTGGAAAATATCCTCAGGATGCTGGGAACCATTAAAGCAGTACAGATTATCAGAGGATAAACTTCTACTTCAGCTGCCACCGCTACCAGAAGTGACCAATAAGAAATGTTTGGGAAATGAAAGATGAAGAATCAAAGCATTGACATTCTGGGGATATCACAGAGCAAATGCAAGGGTACCTAGAGGTCAGTCAGACAGTACCCATTTGAAACAAGGCAGGCTGATAAATAAAAGAAATAAATCATATTCTGAAACAAACCATCAGCTTTTAAAAGCTAATTAAAGGACAAGTTATCTAGTGTTCCTCCTGAGCCTGGATTTATTTTGTAAGTGATATGATAGGTTAGGCTATGACACAGTGATTTATCTATGCTTTGAGTGCCAAAACATATAAAAGATTAGTGTGGTTTTTTGTTAGTTTATATATTGTTTAGAACACAGCTTCCTTGCATTTTGTACCTGAGGGAGGTGAAAGATAACATATACAAAGCATGCCACTATTTCCCGTGGGTTGGCAACATCCATTTGATAGAGAATGGACCCAATGACTGTCAGAATCCACCTGATCTTGAAAACTTCAAGTGCCAGTTTCCAATTTTTTCTTCCTTTCATTATATTTCCAGTACTCTACGTCTTCTTGTATGCTTATAAATCCATTCTCTCAAAAGATAATAGAAATTAAAGATGATGTACTGAACAAAAACCTCAGAGAGAAATTTTCACACAGCTTAATAGTGCAAACTCTTCTTTAAAGTGGTCTCCGGTAGAAATTATTAACTCTGTATGTAAGATGTGAAGCTCTAAGGCAGTAAACATTCTCTTATAGCTGATACCTATTTTCAGTGAAATTATCAGGGTTGCTTTTTGGTGTTATGTCTCTACAAATGCAGTCAATGGGATTTTTGTAGTGGGGAGCCACACAGGTCAGCAGCTGGGGCTGAGTAATGGGAGCTACTGCTGCTTGAAGTCCAGGCCTTGCTTTGTCCCTATGTGACTTTGTGGTACATTAGGCTTGTTTATGGTCAGCTCATGAAGTGGCCAGCCTGGCCCTTTGCCCATGCCAAGGGCTGGGCTTTGAATGGCAGAGTGCAGATTGTGGAAGGAGGCCCTCCCTCCATGAAAGTTATGGGACTGGCCATCGCCAGGTTGCAGTGTCCTTCAGTACACAAACATACTGCTAGGCCAGTTCAACCCGTAAGTCCTACTCACCTTGAGGCATAATTCACTATTCCTTAATTTTCACTCACAGAGCAGTTGTCTAAAAATGTTGAAATCTCAAGCCAAATTTTCACTTGTGAAAAAGATGCTGCTAATTAATGTGTTAATTGTCATGTAAACCCCTTTGCTTAATGAGATGTGAAATAGCCCCTGCTGCTAGGAATATCAGTGTGCACAGGAGTTTGTCCCGGGCACTTAGGGTCATTTATTGCTGCAGCACAACCCAGAGCTGCTATTTCAGCCTCTTGCCAAAATAGAAACCTTTTACTTTCTGATGAGTCATCTGGGTTTCACTGAGATCTTGTAAGGTTCCCCCACCCTATTCTTCTTTTCTGTGGAGTCCAGGCCCTGCCCCAGAGACCTTGCTTTCCCAGGAAAAGATGGGGTGGAACCCTCTTCAGCAGCTGTCGGCTCCGTTCCTTAATTAGCTTGGAGCAGACTGCTAATGAATGATATGGACCGTTTTCCTTTTCACTGGAGCTGAACATGCAGCATTCCCAGCCTTTTCTGGCCAGCAGTGTGGCAGAGCAGAGCTGGCAACTGAGTCTGAGTTTGCCATACATTGTGCTAAATGTTACCTGCATCAAGGCAGAAAGGGAACTAGGTCAAACAAAGGTGGCAGCTTTGATCTATTTTGCCAGGTTGGTCATATTTACTTACAAACAACATAAAAGAACTATATGTTTCAAGAACATATTCCCTTGCATTAGTTTTACTTCTGGTGCAAAAGGGAATAGAGGAAGGCTTCATTTTTTTTCTTTCTTTTTGTTTTAAATTATTTCCTTTCCCTTTTAATTCGGAATTATCTGTTCTAAGGTGGCACTGGTTTGAGCATGAATGAGGCCAGACTAGATGACCTCTAGAGGTTTCCAACTTTACCCTGTAATTTTCAACAATCATGCTGTTATTTTAGATTCCTCCTGACTCCAAATTACCTGGGAGAGAAAAAAAACAAAAAACCCCACCACTATTTAAAGATAATTTTCTTTCCCCTTAAGTTATTATTTTAATTCATTTGAAAATGTACCAGGGAAAATAAAAGCCAGGTACTTCTAATAAATTACTCTGCTACGGAATAGTTCTTTGCAGTTGTTGGTTTCTGAGTTTTGTCACAAAATGCTTTAATTACCATGTACAGGCTGCTTTGCAGAATTGCTATCAGGCAGAAATGTAGTCAGCTGAGGGATAAACTGTCTGAGGGCTGTACTCCCTGCTGCAGTCGAAAAGTGGCTTTTCACACCTGTTTATAGTATCCTAAGTTGGTTTTGTGTTTGAGAAGCTGGTATCATTGCTGATTCTTCCAGTTCTATGCCTGGTGACTCAGATGGTAAGAAGGGGTGAAATATTTACTGCTAAAGTATGTGAAATAATATGAATTTGAAAAATCCATATTGCTTTCTCAGTAATCCATTTTAGCTAAATTCATTCAAAATTAAACTGTTTGCCAGCTGAGATTCTTAATTCATCACCCTGGCTGAAACCAAGATGTTCAAAGCCATTTATAACAGCTAAACAAACATGTCTTTCATTAGCTTCGATTATAATGCCGATGAAGTGCGCAGAGGATCTGAATCTTTAGCGATGACAGTGATGGATATAATTTAGACACAGGAGAGGTAACAGAATCAGGCCGATGCTTAATGTGAGCTTTAATCCAGAGTTTCACAGTCAAATATAGGTGGGTGGTGCAGTGCTTCGTATCTGCTTCAAAACTGCTGCCGCTGCTGCTGGGGCACAGTAGTAACGCAACATATTGTAACTGCACTAGGATGTGAGTGCTTGGGTTTTCATTGCTGGTAGTGGGGCCTTGTCCCCAAAGCCTACTCCTCTTTTAAAGGATAAACTGGATGTAACTACCTCCTAAGTGTGAAGTGGTTACAGTAAAAGGGAAAAACTCCATGTGACACCAATTTAATTAGAATGCAGCATCATTGCCTTGATTACTGATGGAAAACAGGAAACTTCTTCAGTGAGGGTTGCATTATAGCTGCACAATTCCCCAGTACTGAAAGGATTTAGCCTTTGTCAAGTTGGCCTGCATGCAAGGCCCTCAACTTTCCTGTGCCCCTCAGAGACTTTGACCAGAAAACAAAACAGCTAGGGATAGATAATTCATCAGATTTCTTTTTCTAAAATCCAGAGGCTTCTGCTTAAGGGTCCCAACCCAGAAAAGCTCACACTGGTTGTATGCACACATGTTAAACAAACATTGTGTTAATTTGTTGCTTATTTGCAGTGTGGAGAGGGGCTGATGCAATCTCTGATTTTTTTCAAGAAGGCACATAGCCATATGTTTTTATGTATTATTTTCATTCCTATTAAATAAAGCTAGTGGTGTTCAAGTATGGTCTGCATCAGTCCCTTGAAAGGTCATTTCCTTAGTGAGCAAAGACTTGTTTTTCTTCATCAGAACAGTAATTTTAAGGATTAGGTTGATAGCAGGGCAGACATAACTAAGTTTGTCAATTCATAATCAATTTATGGAAATGAAAATTTTTTTTTTTTTTCTTACTGTGTGCTTAAGCAATGTTTTCCTGATGAAAATATTTGTGTATTGTTTTTTTGGGTTTGTTGGTTGGGGTTTTTTTATCTCCTCCTTTCTCCTAAGCCAGTCTGAGATCTCTGTATCCCTTAGCACTGTTTGGAAAAAAGATCTGGTTATCCTGAGAGCAGGGAAGGTAGACAGTGGAAAGCCTGAAGGACTAGAAGTCTAGACAGAGATGCTGTGGCATCCATAAGGTCTGTGAAGAGCTTGTCACAGTACCTTTTGGCTCTCAGCTTCTGTTTCATTTGCTCCACTGGTTAATCATTGGCTTGAGTGCTCAGGTACCATGGTGATCGACATACTACCAGTGCCACAAACCCAGCATGATGCATATTCATTGAAACACTGTTTTTGAAAGAAAACCAAAAATAAATGCAACTTTTGAAAATCCTCAGCATAGTTAACATTGCCATGTATTTTCCTCTCTAACAATATAAATTAGCATGGTAGGATATAGGCTTCTGGCTCCCATTTTAGATTTTTCCTGCTGCTGTTGATATCCACAGCTTTCTCATTAAGTGGTTTTTAAGGCTTCAGACTTCTTCCATATGTTGAGTATAGCACATTTGTGCATTGGCCTTTCTGTGCAGCTATTGAGATGTTTGTTCCACTGTCATCAATATTAATATCAAGGAAAGGGCCTTGGAATAAGAGCCAAATGCATCCTTGGTCTGTTAAGCCCCAATAGTTTGCTAAGTGTGACCTTTGTGAAGCTACGGGTATAAAGTTCAACCTTGAAAATCTTGGCCAGCAACTAACTGCTGGAATGCCAATTGGCAAGCTCTTCTTCCTTCTCCAAATGCAGAGCCTTCTGCCTGAATAGCTCCAATGCAGCATCTCTACCGCAGTGTCACGTTTGGAGGTCTGATCCTCACACAGACCTCTTCTGCTGTTGTTAAGTTTTGTAACGCTGTGCTTTTTATATCTCTATTTGAATATGTAAGGTGGCCAACAATGGGAAGTCAGTACTGAGCAGTAGTTTCCCACTGAGGAAGTTACTGTGCTAGCATCTCTCCAAGATAACTGCAGGAAATATAGAAAAAAATCTTACCTCTTTATCATGAGTACCTTATGAGTTTGCTCCTGGTTTTGGTATCTTGAATTGCTTCACAACGCTGCTCCCTGAGCACCGGTGCCTGGAGCAGATTGATAGCATGCTGTCAGTCGATGAGCCCCCAGCACCTGGTGTGCCCACGAGGCAAATAAACCACAGAGGAGGGAATTAGATGGAGTTAGATGCAAGGTATGCATCCACTGGAGCTGGGTAATTTTTCCTCAAACTCTGCTGGTCATAAAAACTTGCTTTGACTTTCATTTCAGCCCTCAGAAAATGGAAAAGACATCCTTTTCCTCTTACATTCCCCTCACATGAAATAAAGATGCCCAATTTTTTTTCAGGCCCATCTTACCATCTGCTTTGACAGCAATGAGCTCACCAATTGGTGTGAGATAAATTCCATTAATATGTGGTAAAAGCAAGCAAAATACCTCAAAACTCAAAGAGCGATGCAGGGATGCTGTTTATGTCTCCCTAGCATGAGGTAGGAAGGGCCTGTGATGCACTGCTTTGCAGGAGCTGGTGACACTTAAAAGAAGTATGTAGACAAACAAACATACTGAATCCCCCATATTACTGATTTTTTTTGTTTTTGTTTAAGTATAATAAAGACACTAAATATGGCAATCATATTAATATTCCTGAGCCAAAGAGTGAGTGAGATTTATAGGACTTGTGGGTCAGGGCAGTGGTCTCCTCCCTAGCCTGCTTCCTGTGAGATCTGAGCTGTTGTTGTTGAAGGAGTGGTAGGAAAGAAGCCAGGACTTACCCTCTAAGGATTTAATTTGGAAGGCATTGTAGTTGGGATCTCCTCGTCTCTATCTATCCTTCTCCAGTATGGGACTTTCTAGCTTGGCTCTATCCAGTCCTTGAACTCACTATCATCCACAGGTCCTTGTAAAACATACAGGTACGGCTGCTCTGCTCTGGTTTTGCTGTAGAGGAAGAACAAACCTTGGGGAAAATGGAAAAGGAGCACTGCATGTTTCTACTGCCTCTCCTGACTCCAGGGCCAATGAAGGTAGGAGGTGCAAGGTGGAAGATGGGCCAGACTGCAGAGGGAAGTCACCAGACAGGATGTGGACTATTACTGTGGGATGTGGGTGTAGTACCTTAACAGTCCTGGTGCCCGTAGCACGATTGCAAAACTGGGCTGTGGCATCAGAGCAAGTTGTCCTGTAAAATGATTTTGTTACCATGATATTGCCAGTCTTACAGGCAACCCTTCCTGCCAAGCATTTCCTCCTTTTCATTGATTTGCAGGAAATTTTTGGTTACTTTTTTGGTTACTATGAATACTTTGGGTCTCTTTTCTTACTTTGGATTATTTTTTGGTGTTCCTCTGCATTAATGCTGAGGGGTATTCAGGGTGTTCACAGGTAGGGTTCAATTAATTCCCTTGTACTTCTTTTCCCAAGGTTGTACCATTTTTGAGAACCACCCTAGAATGCGTGCAAAATTGAGCGTGTTTAGAGGCATCTCTTGCCAACGAATCTGTGCACTTGGTTTTTTCCATGGACTGTAGTCTGGAATTTGGCAAGCCTTTGTAATCTTTCCTGGATGAGCAGTTCTGGATTATTCACCAATTTTTTTTTGGAGTTGGAGTGAAAATAAACATGAGCTTGGAATGCTGGGCACCAGCTCAAACCCAGACTTCCCCAGTGTGAGCCCAGAACGGAGAGATATAATTTGTCCCCTTTTGGATTATGATCCTGTATCAGAGTGACGTTTTGAGTCTGATTGGCATGAAGTGTGATACTCATGTAAGTATAAATACAACAGCTTGATGCTTGCAATGTATTTACAATCTCCTATTCATTCTTAACTTGTGGCATTTTCCTTTTTATCTACAGTGGGAGAAGCTGTGGGCTTTGCTGTTGGAATTGGGTTTGGTACCTTCTGATGGCAACAAAACCTGCAGATACAGAAACATGATAAATGCTGAGACATGAGGATCAGAAATTTGTCCATTTCTGAGCAACCTTAACATCTGCTGGAATGAGCAGAGACAGAGTTTATGTAGGTTGCACAATTGCAGCCACTAACTGTTCACTTTCATAAAAGCAGATCCATGATTTTTCTCAAACACTTTTCTCTCAAACACTTGATAGTTTTGGCTAAAAATAGTAGACCTGATGCCAAACGGTGTTCAGGTTTCCAAAGTGTCTAATTAACAACAGGGATTTGTTATGCCAGGGATGAAAAGTACGTAAGGCAAGGAAAGCAATCACTTAGTTTGGTGCTGAAAGGGTTAATGAGTAATTAAGGAGAAGGAAAAAATAAGGGCTTCTAGAGTTGTGTTTAATTTTTCAGTCTCTTTGCTGTCTGCCAGTCCTTTATGTGAATGCTAAAAATTTCATTAAAAAATTAAAAATGTATTTTAAAGGCCAATTTAAGAAACTGAACATGCAATTCTAACTTTGGAAAATTGCAGCTCTATGTTATGACAGAATCTTGCATTTGTGACTAAGGGAAAACTTGATTATTTCAGTGGATTACTGGAGAAGTAGATGTGAATCTCACTTTATCCATTCTCACCCTGACAGATTGACTTGGAAACCTTCAGTTTCAAAGAAGGTAAAGGTATCAGATGAGTTCATATGCAACAGATGGGTTTTCTGGAAAAAGCCTCAGATTTATAAACTTTCAAAAAAATTTTGCATGGCTCGCTGGGGAAGAAGTACCTTTGTTGTGAAGGTTTGCTGGCCCCGCCAAAGCTGATGCTACTTTGGGAGTTCACTTCAGCTGAGATTAGGACTTTGTTTATAGACTGTTGTGGGCCTTGAAGATGAAGACATCAATCGTTAAAGCTGTGTCAGTGTCTCAGCAATGAATTGATGTTCTTTTTGGCTAAAGTTCAATATTCTTGAAATGAAAATCCTTGATTTACCTTTCTCAACTATTCTTGTGGGGGTATTAAGCGGATGTCTTGCTACTGTTTGTGGAACCACCAAAGAAACAAGCAAAAAGGAAAAAAAATGCCATCCAAGGAACAACCCACGAAAAATATTGATTTAAGTTTGGTGGCTGCTGTTGACTGTGCTTGTCCTTCCCTCATGCAGCCACAGAACATATTGGCATTGCAGGAAGGCTGTCTGACAGCTTCCTTTCAAAGCATTGCCAAACCTGCTTCGTGGATTAGTCAACAACTGCTTCCTGAACTGTGCTTGCACCTGTTTCCTCTTCTTCTGGAATGAACAGTTTTGTCTGAAAAAAAGCATTGACAAAGGCCAAAGTTGCACCCCCAGCCTGGCCCACTGATATAAAGGAAATCACATTTTCTTGGTGTTTGTAGAATGAAAGTAGCAGCTGTTACCATGGGAATAGTCAATTTATGAAAGACGTTTTGAGGAGGCTGAACATTACCATTAATCGAAGTGATTGCAGTCAAGACAAAAGGTTAATGTTCAAGTTCTGCTAATTAGGAGAGAGCTACTTTTCTGGTAATGTGAGGATGGATACAAATGAATTCTGTTTGATAAAAAATGCTGTTGTCCTGGCTAATCCCTTGAATTTATTATTTTGGATACAAGGATTAGAGTCATCCCTAGTATAGTATCCACTGATTTGTTTTCAAGCAAATGTAAACTTAATGGATATAAGTAGACACTATTTCTTGGAAAGGTTCTTTCAAATATGTTCTTACAATGTATTTTAAGGATTATTATTTCACATTCCCTTTTTGGAGACATTTTTCTGTGTTTTGTTTTGTATTTTGCAACTCCTGATGTCCTCTCTGTCCTTTTCTCTCTGCTTAACACATTTTCTAGGGTGTAGAAATTACTATGATTCTTCAGATTTCTCCCTAAATGTGCTAAAAATGTTATCAGCAAATAGAGAAAAGGCTTTTTTATTCTGCTGCACTCCCTCTATTGACTGACTGTGCCAAGACAGAGTGAATAATATAGTAGTCATCATCTGCAAACAAGAATGTTTGGGCCAGATCATCTCTGCTCATATGAAGTGCCAAATCTTAACTCTCTTCAGGAGAAATGTGTCTCTCCACAAGTTCTAAAAATACAGTTTCTGTTATATTTCTCTTTAAAGCACCCATCTGACAAACTTCTTCTAAGCAGCTAATAATTTAAGCACAATTCTGCAGTTTTCCCTGAATTATTTTATAAAATAATTATTAATTATTTCACAAAATGCTTAATTGTTATTAATGTTATATTTGTGTGAGCCCTAGCTGTTCAAATCATCTTAGGCTCTACATTCTTCTATTTATTTTCACTTTCAAGTAGCCTGCATTATTGCAAAAGCCTTTATCTGTGTAATTAGTTTTACATGGATTTTGTAATGAAAAGTGCACGTGAAAAAATGGAATGGTGTGTTGGATATGTCCCCCAAAATGAAAACAGTAACATCAAAGCAGTAATAATATGAGTATCACACTAATTATGGAAGAGCTAATGGACAGTTTGTGACCAGTGGGTCCAGGCAGTTGTAGAGGGTGTTATAGCGTATGATACTTGCAGCTGTGTATCACCCTACAAGGCTGGAATTTTGACCCCACTCTTCTATCTGGAAGACTATTTGAGAAAGTCAAGGACTTATAGCTGCTTCCCTTCTGTACAGCCTAGATGAGTGTGTGGCATGTACACTGCCTTCCCTCGCCATGCTGTTGCTGCTCCTTGAATTAGATAAACTACTTCTACCTTGAGGCTTCTTCCTCAAAGCATTTCTAGGCAGCAGTTATATGCTTAGTTAGCTCTTCTCTTGCTGTGCTAAACAACTCAACTCTATTAGTGTCTTTGGATGGGAAATGTCCTTGTCTCCCAGGTTCTACTGGAAATCCCCATTCTCATGTGCTACAGCTTTTTTCACCATGTCACCTGTTTAGTCACTCTCTCATCGACAACTATAGTCCTCATTTGTCATTACTGGGTCATCTCCCAGATGACGTTTTCATTTTCTTCCCCAGGCCTTGTTGCTTACCCCATTTCTTTGACTCACATCTCCAAGCCGCTCCATTTGTACAGTTTCACTACTCTACTGACTTTGGAGTGTGCAGGTACTCTTCTACCTTGGTCACAGTGATCAAGAGCTATGGAAGGACAGCAGTAGCCCCAGAATGAATCCTGAAGACCCACTGCTAATCTTAATCAATTCAATACATCTCAATGGCACTTACTTGCTATTACTTCTCCTTTAGCTGTTTTTTAACTATGCAAAAAGTCTTAGTCCTTAGATTTGTTAATAGCATATAGCACGATGTCAAATGCATTGCTGAAGTCCTGAAAGATGAGCTCTATTACACTTCATTTGTTCACAAAATCTTTTACCTCATCTAAGAAAACTATATGGATGATTTGTATGGTATCTTCTTGTTAAACTGCTGTTGCACTTTATCCCATTTTTCATTTACCTCTGTGTCTTCATATATTGTCTCTTTCAAAATGTATTTTAAAGCCTTTCATAATAATGAGGTCCAATGAAATAGCTTGTAATTTCCCAACTGCCATCTCCTCTTACTTTTCTTCACAGTTTTTTTTTTTTTTTTTTGTAAGTAAGGAAACCATATCTACTATTTTTGAGCTTCACTCCCAACTAGATGGTGCTATTGAAAATATTCATCTCTGGACCATCATTACATGTGAAAGAAATTTTTAAAAGTGTGAGATGCTGATTAATCAGACTTCAAGCATTTAACTTTTTGAATTGAGTTTTTTGCTAGCTGTGGTAGTTTATATTTGCATATCCATATTCTTGTTATTCATCCTATCTTTGTAAATTTAACCTAAAAATTTCTGATTGAAATTTTCCAATTTCAACTAAAATACTTAGTTGAGGCCTTCCTTGTGTTGTCTTTAGTCTTTTTTCTGTACTTCCTCCACAGTGGTGTAGCATTTTTCCTTGTGGGTTTTTTTGTTTGGTTTTCTTTTTTTTCTGTTTATACTATGAAAGAGCCTTTTACTATGTGCTTTCAAATTCTTTGCAGGACAGAAGTCTGTTAAATTCATGGGAGTTCAAACTTTATCTTTGTAATTCCTGATTTATGCTTCCAGCTTGTGGACAGTACTTCTGGCATTGTGTAAACTCTGCTTATTTCCATACCTCCATTTTACAAGGTCCTGCTTAGTCTCTGGCTGCAGCTTTGTAAAAGCTACTTGTTCAATTTACTGTCCCTTTTCTGTACTACAGAATAGGCATAACTCCAGAGAGTTTAAATGCCATTTCTATTGTCATTTTACAATGCTTTACTGTGTTAGTGCAATTCTTAAGTTCCCATGCCTACCTTTCTTCTCTCTTATATGAATAATCCTACTCATGTCAGAATCTAAGATATGAAGATTATTTGTGAGAGAAAAGGGTTGCAGATTAGGGTCTACATTCCTTGAAGTACTTTCACCAGGTACAGCATTTTTTCACAGTGGTGCTTCTTTAGCTGTGCTGTAAAAGCTGTTTAAGAGATACACATACAGTGTCAAAAGAAATGCAAAATGTTTTGGAAGATGAAACTGCTTGGAAACTGAAGAATGCAGGGATTTGTTCAGGCGCCCAGTATTTCTCTAATAGCCTTTTTGCCAACCGACTTGTGTTTTATTTCTGTATTTTAAGTATTATTAGATTTTCTTTTGGCACGCTGGTGATTTGCAAATGTACAAGTACTGTTCTGAGTGCTTGGGAAAATGGTCTTTCACAGAACTAAATTGTTGCATGGAAAAATATCCTTGGTACTCATTACTTGGATTTTTGTTAGGTCTCAAGATGTGTCATGGCTGTGTTGCTCTAACAGTAAAAAGCATATTTAGCATCTGACTGTGCCCCAAAGAGCTTGCAACTGAAATATGTAAAATACATTCAGCGCCAAAGGAAGCAAACATAATTTTCATGGTTACTGTGAAAGGTGGGAAAGAAGCCAGTGTCACTCATCTGGGTCACAACCAGTAGCTGCACCTAATCCCCTTGATTTCTCAATCTCTCAGCTGCAGGAAGGTTTTTTCCTATTTTTTATCCACTACAGTTTTTAGTAGGAGTAGGAAATTTCAGTAGGATCCTGGGTATGAAAGAAGAAAAAATTTCATTTTTCTTCCTTTAATAATCTGTCACCATATGCAATGCAATTGATAAAAGGAGAAAGTGTGATGTGTTCTCTTCTGCAGCCATTGCATTTTATAGCCAATCCAGTGGGATTATGTATTAGCCATTAATCTCTTACAGGGAGGAGGCAGTGGATGGGTCAAAACCCAATTTGTCTGTTAATTTTCAAATATTGAGCAAAAGAGATGAACAGACGGACCAAAGAAGTAGATGACAATGCAGAAATTTTTTTTATATTTTAAAAGCTTTCTTTTGAATTGAGTCTATTCATAAGTGATATGACACACAGTTCTGAGAAGATATCAGAAAGTCTCAGTAGATTTAGATTTTCAGATTAGCTAGTGAGCTGCACAAATGTGACCTGAATTATGGCTCTCCTGTGGTTTCTACTTATAAATCCTTTTTCCACTACAAATAAATTATGAAATATGTTTAAAATAACAAGTTAATGAAAAAAAGAATATTTTGTTTCTAATGGACACAACTACTTTGAATAGTGTAACTTTTTACTGTGAGAATTAAAAAAATCTTCTTCAAATCTCTTTCAAGGACAACTACATGCATTTACTTCAGCAGCATCAGTGAATCTAAGTCTGGCCGATAAAAGTCAGCTGGAATGTCACTTCTGTGTGTCAGAAAGATAGGCAGAGGTTAGTGAGGAATCCGTATGTGATTCAGTACTTACCTGCTATGTCATCTTCACATCAGAGCAGGATCCTGGGTCATAGTAAAGAAACGGAAGCAGAATTCTGTTTTGAAGTGTGTCATTTCATGTATGTACAGAGCTATTACTTCTCTCTCAGGCAGTGAAATGTACTCTATTTAGAAAGAAATAGTTCTTAGTGTAACTGTAATTATGAAGAAATTCCTTACTGTCAGGGTGGTGAGACACTGGAACAGGTTGTGCAGGGAAGTACAAAGCTGGCAGTGTTCAAGGCCTGCAGCGGCCTTCCCTAGTGAAATGTGAGCCTGTCCAGGGCAGGTGGGGTTGGGACTACATGATCTTTAAGATCCCTCCTAACACAAACCATTCTATGATTCATTCTATGATTCTATGATTAACGAATAAAAGAACAACAGATCTCATAGAAGTCTTTACGTGCGTAATGTTATATTAAGAAATTTCAAGGAAAATCTGATCAAGGTGGTACTCAGACTATGAATAGAACTACAGGTACCAGCACAGTGTTGCAAAGAGTCCTATAAGAAGTTCTCCCCTGGCACCAGTGTTGCAGTTACTCACTCAACAAATCAGTAATTCATTTCAATAGCAAGAGAAAAATCCAAATAATTTTATCACCAATAACATTTTTCCCTCAGTTTCTTTTCTAAAACAATCAACACAAATTTTTGTTCTCTTATTCTGATTGTTTTGATTTGTTTTTTGTTTGTTTTTTTTTCAGGGAAGAAGGAATCATTCAAACAATTAGGAACTTTTCAATCAAGAATGTAAAGATAATAGGTTAAATAGGGATGATAAATCATGGTAAGGGAAATCTGCTGCTTCCCATATCTGTGCTTGTTTTCTGGGCAAGATTTTCAGAAAACAGGATCTTAGCCTAAGGATTTGTAGTCCTGCATGAACTTCTCAGGAAAACAATTCTGCTGCATCAAGAACAATCCATTTGTTACCAGGCTGTAAAATGATGGGTATTGTTTTAAAATCCAGAGACGCAAAAATAACTTTAATTTTTGAATATGTAAAATATACAGATCACTAGTTGAAAAAAAAAATACCATTTCTTTCAATGCTTATCTGTTAAAAATAAAGCATATTTTTGACTTGGGCTTATAAGTCTATGTTGATTTTTCCTAGCTCTTGAGCAAGAGCTGCAATACAAATAAAATGGCATAGCTATTTACCCAGCAGTCGTCCAGACAAACTGACCTGATTAAGGTGAAAATTTTTCATTGCAGCAGTTTTCTATGAGTATGTTAGGGAATTTGTAGTGAAAGGGCATGTTTTTTTGCAGGCTTATTTTAATACCCCCCCCCCCCCTCCCCAGACACCAAATAGTCAACTTAAAAATTTATACATTCTTTAATTTAAATAAGGCTCCATAATGCCTTCTGAGTATTACAGTTTAGATGCTCCAGTTCTACTTAGGGGCCTGTTTTCCTTTTTGGACCTAGTGTTCCCTGACATGCCACTATCTCTGCTTTATGGCTGTGGACATAGCCTATTCTGTGATGAATTGAGGGAAATATAGTCTAGTAATGTAGCTACACAAGGGAATGAGAATATGAGTCACTCAAACTTTAATATCTGTGAGTGCCAAAGCTTGTATTTAAATCTCCCCTGGAAAATTTAATTCTTTTCTGCAAGAGGAAAAAAACTTGCAAATATTTTTAATTACCTCTAGACACCTGGTTTTTATTTACTGTTGAATACGTAAGGGTGACTTCCATAAAATTATTACACAGGGTATGAGTTTAGAATTTTGGCTGTGCAGAAACCTAATATTGTGAGTGAAAGGCTCAGTCTGAATTTCTGTACAAATGATTTTATCTGACAGGTGGAAGAGAAGGGTGATTTTGAGTCAGGAGCATGTTGGGCTATTGGTATTCTTCAGCCATACTCTATTTGTGCAGAGAACTTTTTGTTGATGTGTCTATTAATCCTTTCTCTCAGTTCGTAGCATTTGAGACAGAAAGCATTTTTTCACACAGTGTTGTGCATGTGGCATGGCCCACACAACTGAAATTCATCTGTGAACTACAGTGTCAGCTTGACATCAATTACTGTCTGTGGCTCCAGGATAGGTATCTTTAAGCATTGAGCAGCCCGGAGAAGTTGTATTTCAAAGCCTTGAAACCTGGTCTAAAGCTGCTGGTCTGAAAGCTCTCATCCAATTTGGATGGAATTTTCTCAGCTTGGATTGCTTAATCAATGCTCTGTTTTCACTTCATTGGCAAAAAATAATACAAAAACAAAGCTTCTCTATTAACAAATCATTTGTCATTTCCAATCTGGCAGCAGAGGTCTGTGCAGTCATGTCTACTGAGTCGCTAAATCTTTATGCCTTCTCCTCTTTGGAGAGTCATTAAGTTTAGAAGCACTTGCCTCTACAGGGCTGATCAGGATGGCTTGTTTCAAAACATGTCAAAAATGTTGGGCAGCAGCTTGTTAAAAACTTCAACATTATGGATCATTCTGATTAACTGGACCAGATTAATGCCAGTTTTGTTGTTATTTTTCACATAGGTTGCAAAGATGCTTACATATCCTAATTGAAACTTTAGTCTGGGCTTGACACAGGGATGTAGGGTATCTGAGCTCTTCCAATTTTTCTGAATGTTAATCCAAAATATTTTAATTGTCTGTATGTTAATTCAAAATCTGAGTAATTGTTGCTCAGTGCTATTACAAGACCTTGCCCAGAGAAGTTCTGAATGCCCCATCCCTGGAAACGTTCAAAGACAGGCTAGATGGGGTTTAGAGAAACCTGGTCTAGTGGAAGATGTCTCTGCCCATGTCAGAGGGATTGGAACTTGATTTTTAAGGTCACTTCCAACCCAAACCATTCTATGCTTCTATGACTGTGACTATTGAGAAACTAATTTTCAGAAAGGCTGTTTACCCACATCTTCATTGTCTCCAGCTGAAGTTAAGTGTCACTGCTTCTAAACACCAGAGCTGCACAGGCAAGCTAAATCTCTGCAAGAGACCGTGAACTGCAGACCAGCCCTCAACCCAACGCTTTAGACCATACCTGGTTGCCAAGGTTTGTGTCTAAACACAGAAAAAGTTATGTGTGTGCATATTCCTGTGCCCATCCTGACTTCCACCAGGTAACCTTCAGCACATCATGATTGTATCAGTGTCTCATCTGCTTTAAGACTGTGAGTGACCTTGACTTGGAGCAGGTACAGAGCAGGCTCAGGTTTCAGCTGGCAAGGGGCAGGTGGGGAAGCCTGTAGGAAACTTTTGTGCCAGAATTCATTTTAACTTATTCCTTTGGTGACTGACTGCAAGGTGGATGGGAGATGAAGGAGAGGGGAGCAACCCTCCTCCTTTACTCCCTTGTATTTCAGGGGGTTTAGTCTCTATCAGGAGAAGGAAGGGCAGTCTCTGTCCACAGGAAGAGTTATATGGGTCTCTGCCTTTGTATGCATCATGTGAGAGTGTGAACTCTCCCCTCCCCTCCCCTCCCCTCCCCTCCCCTCCCCTCCCCTCCCCTCCCCTCCCCTCCCCTCCCCTCCCCTCCCCTCCCCTCCCCTCCCCTCCCCTCCCCTCCCCTCCCCTCCCCTCCCCTCCCCTCCCCTCCCCTCCCCTCCCCTCCCCTCCCCTCCCCTCCCCTCCCCTCCCCTCCCCTCCCCTCCCCTCCCCTCCCCTCCCCTCCCCTCCCCTCCCTTCAGGTATTTCCTACAATTTCCAGGAAAAGAAAGAAAGGAAAAGTAGGATGAAAATCATGACATAAATGACTTTCAGATTTTGAACATTTCTTAATTTGATTTGCAGGGGATGATCTGTGGACAGAATAAATAAATTGTAGAAAGTACCAAGACTGCTGAGGCATTTGCTGTAATATCACTCCCACAGGAGGAACCTTCATCGCAGTGTTTCTTCAAGTATGTTCTCTCCTGTGGTAAGTTTTTCAGACATATAATCTTTTCCTGTGTCAATAGTTTTCAGCAGAGGGAGTGAGATGAGTTCTGAAAAGTCCAGCCCTGGTCCTAGATTTTATCATCAGAACTGCGGGCTATAGTCAGTAAACCTAGTTGTATTCATGTAAAACACATGCAAGATTTGGTCAGCCTGTGAAATATAGTAAATACCACAGAACTAAATTAAAGGTGTCACTAACTTTAGTTAGTGTTTAGTTTGTGTTTCCTTTGTCCTCATGAAGTGGACCTCATTTGCACAGTGTGTAAAATTTTTTACTTGTCTGTTTACCTGAAATTAAATTTTTAATACTGGCACCTGTATTTGCAACTTATGACTTTCCAAATTATGTCAGTTCCTCTAAATAATTAAAAAAGACCCTCTTGTCCAATATCAAAAAACAAAGAAACAAAAATCCATTAATAATTCTGACAACTAACCTTTGGAATGGAGATCTAATTAGTTCTTATTGAGCTTGGTCCAAAGATCATTGAAGCAATTTGGAGCCTTTCCATTAAAGTTAATTGACTTTAGAGCAAAACCCTCAGACACGCTAGTTTAGCAACATAGGATAGCAAGCAGTCTGTCTGTCACCCATCAGCAACATCACCTCCAGACAGAGAGGCTGTTTTAGCTGTTCTATTTGACGTTGCTTCTGGTAAAGATGTTGCCTAAATTGATTATGTCTCTGGGGGCAAATAGAGGACCTAGAAAAAGCTTCATGCCCTGGGTACCTGTTTATGTGGCAGTCACCAAAGCCTGCAGGTTTCAAACATTCCTGTGTCAGTGTGGAGCTTTCGTCAGAAGTGTCAACATTAACAAGATTTTAAACTGCAGGCGAATATAGAGGATCATTTGATCCTGGCAAGGAACTGTTTGCCTCAGCACTTGTGGGATAATGTAGAGTAAGCAGCAAATCATTGATGAATCTGTAATGCAACACCAGTCCCAGGAGTACTCAGGCAAAACTGCTGCAAAGAAGAAGGAATGACAACAAAAGTGATTAAATGCAGTGAAAGATTCAGACCTTGGGAGACCTTTAGGGAGACGCTTCTTATTTTAAGCATAAAGGAAAAAACGGTACAGAATTATGTGCATAAGCCTTTCATTCTGGTTTAATAAAAACCATGAGGAACCCACAGATGCTGAATGTTTACTGAACCTTAATTGGCCTGGAATCATTCTTGCAGTTACTCTAGTTTTATGCTTCTGGTAATGTTGACTTCTGGCCATTAGCTACAAGTTTCTAGTGTGGCAAGGAAAAGAGACAGGCACCATTGGATGACCTGAAAAATAAAATCATTTTAATGGAAAGATAACCAGCAGCAAAAGGCGAACATGCAGTACGGGGTCAACCACAAAAGGTGAAAATGGGTGGGTACAGCAGTATATATCTGGAAGATCTGGGGGTTGATCCAAAGGCAGAGTTCCAATCACAAACTGGGATTAGGAATATGAAAAATAATGCGGCAAATGACAACCAATCTGGAGAGACCTAAGATCGATCTGGAAGCATATTCTTAAACCTTATATGAACAGGCCTGCTGTATTCATCTTTCTGGCCACAGGCCTGATTCCCACAGTCCTAAGTTAATGTCCAAGACCGGTCCATCATCAACCCCAATCAATCCTGTCCCCACAGCTCCCCATCTCTGTTTTGTCTTTTTTCTGGCTGCCATAGTTCTAATAGACATTCAGTAGGGTCCATGCAGGCTCTTACATAGTAACAGCTGGACTTATACTAAAGACCTTGGCACTTGGGAGATCACTGCTTGTTTTCTGTCTCTGTGGTGTATTTGCTCTGGGAACACAGTTCAGTCACTCTGGCCAGTTTTAATGGGGTTGGCAGAACAATTTTCTTTGGGTAGTCTGCTTTGTGGCACAGCTTTGTTTCCTGCTGCATTGCTGTACCTGGAAGAAGGGTTCAAATTCCCTTTGGTGCCCAAGGTTACTTAACATAACAAATTTAACCTAGTGAGTTTCAAATAATGACATCGAGATTAAAAAAACCCTCCCTATCACACTAATTATCCTCAGAGTAATCCACTTCCTTTGCAAAATTATTTTGGAAACTAAACAAGGTTATACTGCCATATTAAACACAGTCATCTGTTTGAATGAAAGCAGTTGCAAAGCTCTGGCTAATATTCTTATGAAGTTTAGATTAAAGTATGCATTCTACCTACTGATACTAAAAATACTGAGTTAATGTACCAAAAATAAACATTCATTTAAAAAAAACAAAGAGGCTTTAAAGTGATCATTCTGAAAATTTCAATGCAATTTTGTAATAATTTGTGTTGCATGATTTGTGCTTGAAATATTGTTTTTTACTTTCTCTTATATATGCTTCTCTATTGTTGGAAATTAAGACACCTTTTACTTTGCACCAGCTGATTTTGGAGGCAGATGAAGATGGTTGTTAGTCTTTCATCAGCTGCAGCAGTGGGGATATGCTTTAGACTATACTGGCCAAAAATGATGTAAGGATCTTTAATGTTTATATCCAGGCCAGTGGACATCCAAAGAAATTTGTCTCCTAGGTATCATTAGATAAGTGGCAAGCAATGAGCTTGGCAATGAGGCCCTGCCTGTACCATGACCAAAATGTCCCACAAAGCTTTTTAAGTCTGCAGTAAAGCACATGCTCAAGGGATCAGGGGAAGAAGAGGATCAACCCTTTTTTTAATCTGAACTCACAAAAAGAGAAAAAAAAAAAAAAAAAAAAGAAACATTTTCTCTCAGGCATAACCAAGATGGAAGACAATGTCTTACTGACAGAGGAACATATATTTAGCACCATGATTTATTGAGAGTGTTTGTGCTTGTTTCCTGAGAAATACATCGAGCCTTTTGATAGCGCTAGATGATAGCAATCTGCTCTGTGGGCAGATGTGCACATAATAGATGGTGCCTGAGGCGTATTTGCCCACATTTGGTGAATTCTCTTCTTGTATATCTTACTACGTGGCTTAGTTTTATTATATTGACTATTGGGAACAGTATCTTCTTCATGTCGGAAATCACTACCTTATTTATAAGTATGCAGATTTTAATAATGTAGTAACAGTAATGATTTTTTTCTAAGTGTATGATAAAAATAGTGTCACTCTTTACCTGTGGTTGAAGATGCTTTAAAATTGATAGACTGGTCATACTGATTTTGAAAGAGTCTATTTTTGCTATTGTTCCAGATGATGTAAATTAATGGAAAATGGTCTCAGAATCTGGCTAGACAAAGCTTTTTCTTTTTTGAGAGTCTATGCGCTATGTTTAAGAGTCTTGCTCTATGTTCTCATCTGGGATCATTTCCTTTGAAGTTTTGTTGTTAAGGTTCCAGATCAATACAGGATTTATGTTTGCATGTCTTCAAGTACACAAATAGTCCTCCTGAAATCAGTGAAAAAAGTTCTGACTTAATTGATGTCAATGCCAGAACTCCCACTCACTTCAGAAAGGCCAGACTTAATCACATTTTTCAGTCAAGTTGTTTTGGGGCAGAAAAAGGGAGGACTGTTCTGTTTATTACCAGTGAATGAAGGGTAGTCATATGCTAAGATTTTATAACAGATACAGTGAGGATATCCATGGAGAGCTGTCAGAAATAATTATTTCAGTTCCATAAAAATCTTTTGGTTTAGTAATTCCAGTTCTTTATTTTGTCCTTTTACATTATATATTGTTGACCACTTTACTGTGATGACGTCAACTGTAATCTAAATGGTTTAGACAGCATTTAGATACAATTGATGCAAAGCTTTTTACCATATCAAACTAAAACCATCAATCATATAAAAATAAATTGTTTTGTCATTACCAAAGTGTTTTTGTTTTAGATTCCTGAATCTCTTTTCTTCAAGCCATTTGTTTAATGGGAAATTCTGAAGTAGTGACATTCTTTCTGATTTAGAGCATTGTCACATTTTGAAAGGTCAGAGTTTCCTGCAGAAAAGAAATTCCAATTTTGACCATCTCTCAGTGTAGTGAATACTTCACTCACTGTGACTGTTTGCCAACTCAATGAAAAGGTGGGTACTAAAGTGCTGTTCAAATTTGGGGCTTAGCTGGCTAATGTTACTGATGATCATACATGCTGAACATGAACATATGATTATATTGTTGGACAAATATGTTATCTGTGATGCCTTGGTTTTTCAGAAGATAATAAGACTTGTTACAGTTGTTCTTCCTCAGATACTCCATTTCTGGTTGACAAAATTTTTTAATAGAACCTAAGCTTTTATAGAACATAGAATGTTTCTTCTACATTCTTTCTTCACTAAGAAAACAGCTTCATAACCTACATAATAAGCCAGAGTCACAAATAAGTCATAGTTTCACTATTAAAAGTTTTTGCAATATATTGATGTGCAATATAGCCACATTTATTGAGCCTTTTATTAAATTCTACTTAATTTCTTGTTAGTTGTAATTTCTTGGCAGAGCACTATATACTAACAATAACTCTTTATCCACTTCCCTGGTAACTTTATCTACAGAGCCACATGTTGTTTTTCTTTTACTGTAATTATGGTGGGCTGGGATTGAGGCTGTCTTAACACTATTTTATACAAATATAGTGTCCTCTCTTTAAGCGGAATGCATCCCATTCTGTACATGTGGTTGCAAAAAGAGTACTTTTGGAACATTTCATCACATATTGAAAGTGCTGAACTCTTGGATAATATGAGTGCCTGGCTGGTGGTAGTATCCTCAAAATATTTCTGCTTGTTTCCTAAAATATCTGCACTGTCAGAAATTTTCTTCACAGAGAGTCATGGAGTGCTTTGTTCAAACAGTGCTGACTATGGTGTAATAAATGTCCCCAGCTGTTTTATGGGAACCTTTAACATACAGGCTGAGTGACAAGTAGTCACATAAGCCTTCTTCCACTGTTGTAATGGACCTTGGAAATCTGCTAAGCCCTGGAGGGATAGGGAGGTCAAGGAAAGACAGGATATAAAAAATAATATTAACACATCGTTAGTGTAAGCAAACATAATGAGATTTTGCATTTAAATGAAATTTTCTATACTCACAGGAAGCATCATCTAGCAGTTAAAGTATAGAATTGGGAACTTAATGATGCTGCTTCTATTTTTGGCCATGATGCTGTAGGTTTTGTTCCAAATAGAGAAGAGCAGAGGTCAAAAGTATACCTGAATAAAAGAGCTTTCCGTTTTTAATAATGGCATGAGATAAGGCCTTATCCCAAAGCATTACAGAGAAACAGAGCTTTGATTTCAGATAAGATTTCTATGAAAATCAGCTCAGAATTTCAAAAAAGGGACGGATCAGAGGTAAATGAAAATGGATGTGAGAGGAAAGTCATACTCAGTCTGAAATAATGTGAAGTGAGGTATAGAAGTTTAGTCTGAGGTGAGCAAATGTAGAAAGCACCAAAGGTAGTAATGGCGCAATAATTAGTTGAAGGGTCATGAGATGTGTCTGTCTCATACACCCATGAAATTTTCGTAGCTGTCTGGCACAGGATATTAAAAGCCTCCTTTTGTATGAATGTAAGATTACTCACATGGAGAGATTTGTGCAAAGTCTTCACAGGGTTTGTGCCTGCAGTTGAGTGGGAACAGATACAAATGAAGTCATGCCCAGCTGTGCTCAGCTGCACAGGTAATGTGAACATGTGAAACTGCCATATGAAAAAAACAGAACTTAACTGAGACAGCTTGGGAAGTTTGGCCCGAGGTATGCAGAGCTTTGTCCACATTTTCTTGATCCTAGCACACCTTCATGCCATCATCATGTTTCTCTCTCTTTCTACAGTATCCAAGCTCTTATTGAGCAGGTCAGCTATTAATTAAAAAAGCTGGAATTATTATACCATAGGTGTCTCTTCTCTTCATAGTATGCTGCATAGTGTTCTTGATTTGGAAGGTGGTGGTGCTTGGGCATTCCTAAAGTGTGAAGGTATTTATTTCCAAGATAAGAAAATATAGAGGTCTTGGAATCACATATGGCAGAACCACTTGTCTCTAGATATCAGATATAGTCTAAACATCTAATGTTAAGATGTTCCTGATGTGCCTTGTATCCTGCTCCTTGACATGGCTAGTGTGTCTCCAGCCTGAAGACAGCTGAACACTTCAGCCTGTCTTGTACTTCAGACCTGTCAGAATTTCAAAGTTAGAAATGGATGCAAATTTCAGTGTTATGACACTGAAACACTCAGTTTTCGTCTAGTGGCACTCATACACAGCAGCTGGGAGGTCCCATTTCTTTCCACTTCAAGTCCCACCTCTGCCTAAGTAGAAATGAATTTGCATTTTCTGCCTCTCTGGGGAAGCACCTTAAGAGGCTCCCAGTAAGCTTTGAGAAAGGGTGATGGGACAGAGAGTGAGAATTGTCCTTCCCTTGTTTCAAGCTGTTCCAATTTCTATGAAGTGTTTAAATTGTATTTCATTGACTTGGGGCATGGAAGGAAGAGAATGAATGAACTGTACCAAAAGATAGAGGAGAAGGGGCCAAACATTTTCAGATATTTAAAGTGTTTGAAGCTGGAATTTGATATTCCAAATGAGAGCCCCATGATGTTTGGAGAGGATATTGTCTATATCTTGTGAGTACGATATCCATCTTCAGGAGATGGAACATGATGAATTGTGGAAGTCCCAGCTCAGGATAGCGCCCGTGTTGGGGAGGTGGGGGAGAAAGAGAAGGGCACCTCCATCTCCAGCAGCATCACTCAACCATCTTCATCAGTTCAGCCTTTCAGATGTTCCGTGCTGAGCCACCTGACTGTCCCCAGCTAATGGCACATCAGTGTCTATGTCAGGATATGGAGTGTCAAAGCACCAAGGACCGTCACTGAGGATGTAGTCCATCGTACTTCATGCATCAAGAATCCCAGTGATACCTGTAAACCTCTTTGTAAATCTCTTTAAAATCTCCAGTGAAAAAATGAAATAGCACCATTTTTTTCTAATCAGAATTGATTAAAAATCTAAGAGAAGCAAGGTTTTACAGGGGATACTACCTTTTATTAGATCAACTGCTGTACTTGAAAGAAGCAGGCCAGCTTTCAGGCATGAATCTCTTCTTTGTAATCTTGATCACCACTCATTTCCACAAGGTGTTGCAAAGTCAACCTCCCAGTTTGTCTCTATCTTTGAATGCCTTTCTCATTTTATTGCAGGAAGTTATATTTTCCCTTATATTGCTGGTTTAATGATTATTCTTATTAGTAAATCTTGCCTGAAGTGTAGCTTACTGAAGATGGACTGCATTACTTTTAACAGGTCCAGAGACTTCTTTGCAGCAGCAGAATACCCACCTGCCATGTTCCAGTTGCTTTCCACTTCTGGCTCTACCACCTGAATGTAGAAAGCTAATAAAGTGGGTCCAGCATTTTGCATTCTAGCAGGCACACATTCAGGAAGTATATTTAATGATGAAATATTTAATAGTGTATCAATCAGTTTTTACAACTGGAATTCTAAAAGGAACAGCTGTTGCTTAATTTATTGAAGTTAAGTTACCCCAATGCATTTGGGGTTAAAAAAAAGTTAGTTCCTTGAGGATTAAAAAGAAGAAAGAAGCTGAGGGCAGAGAGGAAAAATAATTACTTTTTTTCCCCCCTATATTTCCAAAACAACTGTCAATTTTCTGTGAAAATCAGTCTTTGCGTCCATTCACCTGCTCCTCTCTAACTTAAAATTATCCAGTCTGATATCTTCCTGCAAATGCTCTGTAGAGGGAATTGAACCCGTTTTGTTTGTTTTCCCTTTGATTTTCTCTTTCAAATCTTTGTTAGGCATTCACAATTTATATATGGATATGCATTAACAAGAAAGCAGAAGCTGGGCAAAAAAATGAAGTAGGTTTTCAATTAAATTTGTCTGTAACATTTTCCCCCAGTAAACTGAACACTCTGTTATGCTCTATTTAAAGATGTCTCCACAAACCTGTTAAGTTTTGCATCTGTCCAAATTCAAGGAATTCTGAGATGAGATTTTGTCTCAAGCTGTGTCCTGAGGCTGGAGTTCAGCTACTGAAGCACTAATGTAACTGCATATTTTTTTCATAGTAAACAGTTTTCATAAAATTTTGGTTGACTTTTGTTATTTTCAAATTGCTTTCAAATTAAAAGCAAGTCTTCTCCCAATCCCCAAATATTCCTGAGTATATTATTTATATCCATATGAGGCTAAACTTTGGCAAAATTACACCTGTACCATATGCTGTGAGTTCAGTGCATTATTAATGGAGCAAAGCAGTGTTCATAGATATGAATAAGGATAGTGACACCCTGGCCTTTTGTTTTCCCCCTTTCTTCATGGTCCTTCTAATAAACCCGCAAAATCTAAGGAGGACTTCAGGGATCTTTACAGGGGGAGTCAAAGTTAAGGATTGTGATGAAAAAACCTGATACCTGCCGAAATAACAGGGCATAAAAGTCAATTTCTTGCAAGATGTTGGGAGCTTGTCAAGAAAGTATTAAAGCAATATCACATAATGTCTTCATTGTTAGACTATAGATGCTGTGCAGAGCAACATTAATGAGCTCCTCTAAAACTTTGGGGAAGGTTAATCCAGTCTAAACTCACTTGCTGCTTTGGTCTAATTGGGGAATACATTAATGTCTCTACAGTTAGATGCTGAGGAATAGATGGAAACCTGCTACAATCCACTTAATATGCTGTTGTGTTAACGAAACTATCAGAATTCATAAAACACTTCAAATATTTCCCAAAATTGGTTAAAATTGCAAAATAAATTAGAATGCAGTAAATCAAAATAAGATCAAATGCAAATAAGGAAATAATAAAGTGAAGTATTACATTTAAATGTAAAAGATACTGAAACATTACCATTGATTTGCATATTAGAAATTACTAAAATGATGTTTTAGAATTGGATGCAAAATTTATTGGCCAAGAATTGTTTCTGGAGTAAGGCAGCATTATTTGTTCTAATATTGGTGAATTCATTGCAAAGAAGCATGAGTGTACAAAATTTTTCTCTCCACCCATTCTTCCATCTCTACTCCTTTCAAAACTGTAGATATACTTTTTCATGTCACCAGAATATATTGAAATATAGCAGATTTCTGAAAGCTATTCAGTTCCTTCTCTTTTGTACAGGTGCATGAAAAATTCTTTTGTTGGCTCAGGCATTGATAAAGTAATAGCAATTTCTGCAAGCATAACTATTCAACTTCATTATTTATTTGGAGAAATTCCATGAAATGGAGCAAGAAGAGTGAAATTGAAGTGATTTATTGCAATTAAAAGAAAAAAAAACCCACGTCAATTGCTATGAAATAAGAACGAGAAAACAAAACTTTCCTGTATTTAGTTACTGGTAAAGTTTTGGGATTTTTTTACATTAATGTAATTTCCCTGCCTTAGCAGATGTTTCCAATGCATGATCCGTACCTCTCTGTGAGTGTGAGAACCACTTTTAGGGTGTCTGTAGAATTTTGCTAAGAAAATCAAGTCTATTGGGTAAATTTTAAGGAGCTGCAAGCAAAACAAGGTTGAAATCTAATGCTATATGATAGTACCAGTACAGAACTAGATCATTTTCTTTTCCAGTATTGTAATTAGGCTCTGAAGATCCTATCCTAAAAAACTTGGAGTCAACAGGAATGCCATTTCTGACTTTCAGGAACTTAGAATGTCAGTTTATTGGAGTTTTGTTTGTCTTTAGTGTCTTTAGTGCACCTATGAAGATGCTTGAATAGCAGTGATTAGAATTTCCTAGAATGGTCATTGGCAAGTGTAGGAGGCTAGAGATTGGTGCTACTGGGTGTTGTATTTCTGCTTTTTCACTGACTGGCTGGATGACCTTTGCACATTGACTTGCCCATTCAGCCCACAGTTAATTTATTGTGAAGAGACAGAAAATAAGAAGAACCCATTTTTTTCCTTTAAGAATCCAGCAGCTGTGAAATTTAAAATAAAGCATCTTCAATGATTCTTGTACAGTGAAAGAGGCAAAATGCTTGAAGGCAGCAAAACAGAGGTTTCTGTGCATGCAGACACATACACAGTGGCTGGTAGCCAAAAAGACTTTTCCTCATAATAATAGTTTATTCTTCTGAGTATAATGGAATATAGAATAATTCCACAAAAGATGATGTTTTCACTGCAGGAACAGAGCTGAGTTTGGCTCATGAGGAGCAGAACTCTTTTGCCTTTTCCCTTGTGGAAACTGGAAGAAAGAAATATGGTGTTAAGGAAAAAGAAAGTTATAACAGTGGGAGGCTGCTGTGGTGGTGACCAATATTCCACTGCTTTAAGTCCTTATGCTTATTATATTGTGTGTTCTGGATTTAATTACAGATCTAGAGTGTAGTGCTAATAAGGCTGCACAGTTTTGTCTTCTTCCTCTCTCCAAGGCAGAGCTAATTAAAATAAGCATTAATTAATATGTGCTTTGAGGTCCCAGAACTTTAGGTGATTAAAATATTCTTAGTAATATATTATAACTTTTAGCACATGGATCACTATGAAATAGTTTAATGTCGCTGACTGTAAAATGTGACCTATCTCAAATGCTGCACATAATAGAGAACAGAGCAGTTTGAATTGACCAGCTCTGTGTCCCTGGAAGAGATCTGTTGAGCTGTCAGTCCCTGGACTCCGTTTTCAAGACAGCCATAGGGGGACATTAATGCAAAAACTTTGCATCTTTGATTTCAGTATCCTTTCCTGATGCAAAGACTTTACCTTTTAGTCAGGTGCTTAGAGCTTATTTCTGGTTCTATTTTTTGCTCTAGAAAAGTTGCAGGTTTGAGTGAAGCTCTTTTTTTAATGTCTTTGTGCCTTTATTAGCCCACAGTACCTTTGTCCTCTTCTTATGAGTAATGCATAGGAGATAATTATTTAAATATTGAAAACATATTTACTAGTTTCAAAATTTCTCTTTGCTTCCATAACTGACATTTTTTGATGGTTATGATCAAGGCATATGCATTGTCAGCAAAGAAGACAAGTAGACCTTTTGGTCTAGAATACTTATTTAGAGTATGAAATCAATGAGCAGTAAATGTGGCAGTGAATGTTAATAAATGTTAGAGTCTAGACTACCCTAGTGCTAAATAGGGTAGTTCCTGATCAAACAGGACAGCTTTTAAATGATCAGCACAGTGGTGCCACCCTTACAGCCACCTCAGGGATGACGATGCCTTCTCCCTCATATCCCTGATGAGAGGAGAATGTTCATTTCCCGGCTGTGATATCCTTCAGATCTCCTTCAGACATATCATTAAGTTAGACAGTCCTCTGCTTTCAGGAAAAGGGTTAAAGATCTGCTTTTCAAAATGCAGATCATCCCCCTCATACACACAGCAAAATCATCCTGTCAGAAAAGACTAAACCAAAATACCCTGGCTTCTGAGAATTTTGAATTTGTATCTAGATTTCTAGACTACTTTTTGGTGCTGCTTTCATCTTATAATCACCATGGCAGCAATACTTAACTCATTTTGTTAAAAAAAGAAGCTTTTTCTACACTTTTTCTGTGAAGAACTGTGCCAAAAAGAAAAAGATAATTTTTGTAATTTATTACATGACAACAAAAAATTGGAAGCCTGCAATCAGTGGGAAGTAAAAGCTTTCAAAAATAAAGCTGCAAGGTGATAAGTTAAAATTGCTGGTTGTCACATCCACCCTACTGCTTTTATCCATAACTGCTCTGTTCCTTTTATAAAAGCCTGGATTTATTAGCAACCACTGGAGGCCTTCAGACACCACCAGCCCCAGGTTAATGACTGGTATTAATTGCTGTCAATGTACAAATTCCTAAGGCCCTGTACCAGTTGCAATGGTTTTGTATCAGATGCATCTAAAAATTCAGTCTCTAGCTTGATTTAATGTCTTCAGCATGGGTGTTACTCTAAGCTGAAACTATTTACGGGTCTCGTGAATAGTCATATTTGTATTTGACTATAGAAAGGGTCAGTTGATTGCAGCAAAAGGGGCCTTCACATAGGTTCCAAGGGGAAAAGGGGAGCAGGTGCTTTAGTCTAGCCTCCTCTCTGAATGCAGTCATTCCACGTGAAGAATGAAAGAACTGTATGATTGATCACTTGTATAAAGGTTAAGGAACAAAGATACAGCTTTCTAGATTTTTTCCCAGCCTAGTGGCATCTGTCTTGTCTTGTATTTTAAGTAGACTCTATCTTGCTCTTCTGAGCTCTTCTTCAGTACTATATTCACAGAACCCTGCATTCTGGGAAAGTCTGAGGCTGTCATGAGTACCACCTCCCTCCAGGAAACCCCTTAGGTTGGTCCTTCCTACACCTACACCTAAACAGCCTCTTTCATGCTTTCTCCTCTAACATCTCTCATGCTGAGGGACTGCCCTGTGCAAATATCCATCAACATCTACTTTGTTGTCACACTTAAAAACTATTTTGCTCTGTAGATCCATTTATGAGTCCCCAGCAGAGTACATGACAACACTGGCAGCCAGTGGGCTGACACGGTAACCTCCCACTGGCTAGAGCTGTCTCATTCCCTTTTTCCCATGACAGGTAGATTACTTGTGAAAGCCCTCGCCAAAGGACACGGTAGATTCTAAAAATTTACAAGGGATGACTGGAGCTCATGAAAATAAATCCACTGAGCATTGCAAAATGCTTGAATCCCATGTTCAGAGAAATAAGGTCCTGAGCTAAAATCATTTAAGGCAGAGAGATTAGTTTTATATGTGGTTGTCCTGTTCTTATGATGCCATAGCCATCCACTTATGGCCATACTTGGTGGAGTTTTTTTAATTGAAACACCAGAACAAGAGATTGTCAACAGTCCCGGGAGCAAAAACTGTGCTCAGAGATCTCTTAATGTCAATTCTGCAAAAATAGGCTGCTCTGCTGAAGTGGACAGACCTTTGGTCTAAACCCCTGTAGTTATTCTTAGATTTCACTTTTATGTATCTAAAATGGGAATCAAAATCAGAATATTTCACTCTTTGTTACTATTTTTATTGTTTTTCTGGCAGCACAACTGAATTAGTTACACACACACACACTCACAGACAATATTAGAACAGTAGCACCTAAGGCAAAAACCCTCAAATCTTAAGCTTTACTCCCATATTCCAGTAACAACAGAGATGCTCTGATAAGATGCACACTGAAGAATGTCAGTGATGTCTTGAGCCACTATATTCTCTTGGAGAGCTGTTGTTTCAATCTGAAGCAGGTAAAGCAACTCCTAGTGCATCTTTTACAAAGAACTTTGTGATGATTTCCCTTTGATTTATCCAGTGGCACAGTGTGAGAAACTAAAACCCACCATGGGTTTTAGATATTTTGTTTGTACATTTTCTACCAGTAGAAATTTAATAGAATCATTTTCTGCCTTTAAAATACCAGATGCCATATTGATCTTTCTCTTATAAATGCTGTTACTATGGATTTTGATGTTTCCTTGCTTAAAACAAGGCACAGAGATTTGTTGTAGAGCATGTTCTCTGTATATGTTTTGTAAATGAGCATAATTTGGAATGATAGAGATTGCTTTTTGACCTAGATTTGAGCTACAAAAACAGTATTTACAAGAGGAAAAATTTTTAAACATTTGAACACCAGAAAAGGTTTTTATTCAATAGCTAATTTCTCCTTTACCTGCATTCTTTTATGCAGGACTACAAAGGTAATCTGTCTGTGTGAATACTAAAACATCTACAGGGGATAATTCTACCTGTCTGTGTCCTCTTAAGGAGAAATAAACTTCTCCTTAAGAATCCCTGGAAATTAATGTACTGAATACTAGTACCCCCCCCCCCCTTTTTTTTTTTTGCATATATAGATATATTCTTTTGCAAATTTCCCAGACCTCCACCTTCTCCCACCTCTGTTAATCAGGATTATTACTCAGTATTTCCCAAGCTGGAGATGAAGAATTCTCTGGGTGGACTGACAAATGACAGAAGTAATAACATTTGATACACAAATCCTCAAAGATAATTTAAGCACATATTCTTTTGCTGAAGCTGACAGGAAGTTGGTGCTCAGTGGAATTTAGCACTGGAATGCTGGCAAAAATGAAGCCAGTGTATGGCACCACCAGCTCCATCACAACAAGGAGCAGCTCTCAGCACCACATTCCTCTCCTGTATCGTTCGTACCACAAGCTGCACTGGTCCTCTCTCACACAGAGAGTCCAGACTGCTGCAAACATCTCACTGAAATCTACTAGTGACTCTCACTCTCTATCATATGCCTTTAAGCCTTCTCCAGCTCTTTCCTCTCATCTGACTTACTTTAGAAAACTGTTCAGAGCTCCAAGTTTATACCCACCAAAAACTTCCCTGCTGTCCCTTGGCATTCAATTCAACTGTGTTTGCTATCACTGGATAGCATCTTCTCTGAAGCTAAACCCACACTGGACCAAGTATCTTTAGCATGCTCTGGTCACCATTTACTGTATTTCAATTAATTTATAGATGATTCACTTGAATTAAAATCAGACCACAAACTCTAATCTAGATTTACTTAGACACACTTTACCCAGATGGCACATGCACTCGGTGTAAATGCATTTACTGATCAATCTAAGCCATTTTAATTAAACACAAAACTCAGCCAAAGTACTTTTCATATGCTGCTTTTTATGAACAACATTGCAGAAGGGCTAATGGCATCTGGATTAACCGCTATGCTACCAAATGATTTCTGTAAGGAATGTATAGATGCTTGGTTATTGTATTTTCTGTTTCCTGCTTCCCGATTTCAACCCCAGAGCTATCTGTAGGAACCTTATGTTCCATTATCTCTTCATTTCATTTCCAGTGTTGAACATGATGCCCCCAAAGTTGCCCAAAATTTGCAGTTTTCCTAAAGCACCTTTGCCCCTGGGGAAATGGGGAAAGCATTAAATCATATTCAAGTCCAATGTCTTGGATATATGTAGAGCCCTTTGAAGGGGTTTTCTCCAGAGTAGGTGCAAGGGTGATGTGCTTTGCCTCCTTCCTCACATCGTTGCAGTGGCTGCCCTGGAGGCCGGCAGTGGAGGATGTGTGTGAGCAGGCTGTGAAAGCTGTGCACTGATGTGCTGGTCTTGTGAGGGCACATGCTCTGGAGGATGTTCCTCAGTGTACCAGCTAATGTGCTTTCAGGCTCACCCCTGTACAGCAGACATGTTTAGTTTTGAGAATATTTAAGCTTTGATCCTACCCTTTCCAGACATTGTAGCCACAGTGTGTGTGACCTCAGACTAGTTACTTACTATTTTTGGGCATCTGTCCTTTTTCTTTTGTAGTCAGCTGCAAGAATAGTCATTGAAGTATATGAAATGCTCAAAAACTGTACTTCAATAGTCTAAACTTCAAAAAATGCCTTGCATGTTATTCCTTCCTTAAGTGAAAGCATTTGTTCTCTGTGGAGGCTGGGTAGCAGAAGGGCATCTGTGGACAGTAACATAACCTTTTATGGTCTTTCATGTTTGTAAGAACTGGAATGGATGTACATATGTTTGTTCAGAGTCAGAAGGGCTTTGCACAAAATTTTCCCTGAATTAAAGAGTAATCGAAGACACAGAGAACACAGCAGGATGATTCCCTGGTAGCCAGTTTCATCACACTATCTGCCTGCCTCCTTTGCTACCAGGCAAATAAAACAAGCAGGAAGTCTGTGCTGTGTAGACGGACACCAAACTTGGCAAGTGGAGTTTTTTACTGATTTTGCTTTATATTTGCTTCATATTCATATTTGCAAAGCATGAAATATCTTTCATATTTTTCAGATTCTGTGCTGCCTACAGGTGTGTAGCTCTGAGCTTCATAGTAAGTGTCAATAAATTCTCTTCATAGAGTAGGTAGACAAAACAATTCCTTTTCTAGCTTGATACCAAGGACAATCTTCACAAGTTTCAGGCCCCAAAGCACAAACAACGGTGGACTGAAGAGGGGAAACAAGAAGGATGGGACTTCATAATCTGAATCTGTAGTTGGACAATTAACCCCAATGCCTGGTTGTCCATTTTGTGGCCATTTTGGATCCATCTTGGATCCATGGCCAGGCTCTTGTACTGCCCAAGGTGTATCCTTTAAGGCTTTTTAATAAATACCTACTTTATTCTTTACTCTGTCTAGCCTCTGTTCTAGGTCAGCCTTCTCAAGGCATCACCTTCACCAATGTGGTACAGTGGGACCCATTCAAAAGCAAATACTGTAGTGTAGTTGCTTTAGTAAAAGTCTGTGTCGGAGTGCATGACTCAGTACAGTCACAGCTACAGCCTAAACTGCCTAAGCAGCAACTGAGCTAGTGCTAACAAGTGCCCTGGAGGTAGGATTCAAGGTGCAATATTTGTATAGTGCAATAACTTAGTATAAACTTTTATAATCCATGGTTGGTGTGTTCCCACACAATTCAGCATAGCTGGTACTAATGGAAGACAAAGGGATATGAGCTAAGGGTGTGAGAGGCTGTTGCACTGAATTCAGTAGCAGGTATCCACATGGTTTTGCAAAAGTTACCAGTGGGGGTTTTGTTCTTGACTGTATTGATTGGTGCACAGCTAAGCACACAGCTACAGCCAGAGCTGTGGCTGCACTACTGCAGGGGAAGAGACTGGGAACACATCTACAGTAGACCCCCCACCTGGGGGGAGTGTTTCCACCTGATACATGCTTCACATCCTAGTTGTACTTCCCAGAGTGGGGAATGAAGCAGAGCTTAGAAAATGGAATAAGCTTTTTTTTTAATCTCCTCTTTCCCCCTTATTTGTGAATTTCTGCAAGAAAATCATTTGCAGTCCCAGCTTTTGGATTGCATTCAGCTATCAAAGTTCAATGATGTAGTGACAACTAAGTACTTTAATTCAGTTTGAAGTTAGAGTAATTCAGTAAGAAGGGAATGTATTGCAAAGTACTATTCAATCCCACGCATACATTAGACAGCCAGTGGACTGTACATTATTATTATTTCATTTCAAATTTCTGACAGTTGTGCTGTGGGAAAAATTTCCTCATATAGAGTGTTTAATTCAGGATGCAATAGTCAGTTCTTAGTAGTGGAAGGAAGTAGCAGTGGACAAAACCACCTACAGACTGGAAAATTTAGAACATCTCTAAATCCATCATCAGCTCCATTCTTCAGCATGTTTTAGTTACATACCTCAGATAACACTGATGGTGGCTTAACAGTAAATATGGAAAACAGTTTCTGCAAAGTTGAAGTTACAGGCTTTCCACAGGCTAGTTTGTAGGAACTACGTGGCAAGTGCTGCACGTGCCTGACAGTGTCTGGGAGGCTCGTTTCTGTGTGACACACCAGTCATGCTATGTCCAACCCTGTTTTCTGGTGCCCTCTGGATGCCAGCTCTAAATCTGCCAAGCATCCGGTATCAGCAGTCATCAGCAGATGCCTGTTCAGTTCCACCTTTAAAATCCTATTTCACTATTTAATTCTGGCCTGCACTTTCCATATAACTGTAGATAAGCCAGGGAGTGGCAGACCTCCCAGATGTAAAATGCCTGCAACAGCTACTCAGTTCTCCAGGAAGCAATATTCAGTGGCAGTGTCTCCAGCCCATGGAGACACTGACCTGAGGGTCACTCTATCTGTGAAGTGTACCACTAGATGAAACTTATATCAGTCCACATGCCTTCCCTTGGTGCTATTTCATTTAATTAATTACATCTGTTTTAATAACTGCCTAACTCTGCTTTGTAAGTTGGAACCTGAAAAGCAGTGAAAAGATGATGTTAAGTGCTCACAAGCAGGACAAAAATGCTGTTACACAAGCTCATTTCTATGGGGAGAGGACTGCTCAAATCACAGCTGAATAAAAAGTGGAAAAAAAAATTATGGCCTGTCATAATGACAATGATAGTCTCCTTGTGCATCCTTACCCTGCAGGGACAGGGAGGCAAAGGAGCCTGAACTGTGCAAGCCGCAGCATCCCTACTGCAGGGTGTGTAGGCACGTGCCAGTGGCTATCCAGCAAGGAGAGCAAGGCTGTGCAGGTCATGGGAGGAGAGCACTGCCTGACAAGAGAGAGCTTGTGCCAGTGGCCTTTCTCCCAAGCTGATGCCAGTCCTGTGGTGAAAGTGGGTTTTTTTCTGTGCTGAGTGGAAGTGCTGGGCCAGCTTCCACGCTCTTTTTCTTGATTTAGGAAAACCACACTTTTTCTTCGGGAATTAATGCCTGACTCCGTTTTGGTTTTGTCTGTGGAGATGAGTTTTCTCTCTGCTACCCAAGGTTCTAAAGAATGAACTGCAGCCTCCTCACAGCATAAACTAGCTCTGCCTAAGGAAGAAATGCTTGCACAAGGGCGGAGTTGCTAAGAACTGATGCCAGAGAATCATGGCACAAACATTTTCACCTTGACCCAGTTCTCCATCTTTCTGAGCTCCTGAAATAGCTGTGATTTTGACTGATTCATACATTTTATGCATGTTTGCTGTGCAGCTGGAAAACAAGCAACAGAGCTTCAGACTTTCATGCTTTCTTTGGAGATTGATGCAGAATTTGGACAGATTCTCCAGAAACACAGTGGCCAGGGTGATTGAATCTATCAAGCATAACAAGGAGGAGATATCATGGGGACATGATATGAACTTTCTCAGTTCAGTGATGAGGACTGGCAGCAGAAGCCTCAAAATAAATGCTTGGTTTGTTGAGATTGTGTGCTTTTTTGGGCCTCTTTCCAGAACTGAACATATATAATGGAAGAAGTTAAGCAACCTCTGAAACTTTGCAAAGTCACAATGTATGAACTGATGGTAAAAGAAAGTGAAGGCTGACTAATAGAAGACAAATTAAAATGTTTGGAGGATTCATAGTGGATATAGGGATAAAAAAATATTTCACAAGAGAGACATATATAAATCAGCATAAAACAAAAACTAGCCTTCAGAATTTTGTCTGGTGGTGCAACCCCAGCTTAGTGGAGTGTGAAGCATGACGGGCCATCTCCATACTATGGTTCATATGCTCTTCTAGGAACAGGCAAAGTAGCTCCAAGTAACTCTGGAGTAATCTCAGTGCTCACTGAGAGACATTGAGTATGAAGAATGAAGGGAAGCTCCTTAAAATAAAGGCCAGATGAGACACTTAGCCTTAAAGCTGCAAGAGCCATTGAAATAATTGCTAACTCCTTAACCTTTCATGAAGAAATTAGCTGAACTGTAAAAAAATGAAGGATTAAAAAGTGGGGAGGGGGAGATGGAGAAAACTAGTCAGAGGAAGACACTTTTAATTTGCAGCCTGCTCTCTTCATCAGAATTACTTTAGGATAATCAGGCAGATGCGGATGTTTCTTGGAAGGTAATGCTTGAGTGGTGAAGGTAGAATATGATGCTTAGATAAAACATGCTTGCAAATTTGACAGGTTACATTATCTTTTATTGACATCCAACCAGAACTGCCAGACTCTGGAGGCTTTATTTTTGCATCAGCCTCTTTTTTTTATGACATCTGCCATCTTTAGAAATTAAACAAACTTTTTATTGCTGAGTTTTAGAAGATTATCTCAAGCAGTCTTGACTGCTTCTTGGTAAATTGTGTGATATGTGATGTATTTCTGACTTTAACCTGCATTTTCTTCTCCTTTTCTTCTTTTTCTCTAAAATAATTCAAAATAATTTATGAAATTCACTCTGTGTTATAATCTAGCTTTGATCTGGGGAGACAATACCAAGGCGAAATAGAAAAAGATGGATTATAGTTCCTACAATAATAGACTTGCAGAAAAAAAAAACCCTTGTACACTTTATGAAATGAAAAAGATAAGAGCATGAATTAATAATACTTTAACAGCAGTGGCACAAAATCCTTGAACAGTAATGCTCCAAAACTACTCATATTGATTTAAAATCTATATTTAAGACAGCTAGGTTTAGAAGTCCCTCTTCAGCCACATCAGATATAGATTTTCAAATTACAGGATTATTTTAAATTTTGGTCTTTGATTCAGAAAATATCATATAAAGGATTCCATATTTAAAAGTAAATTCCTTTCTTTTGCTCCCTCAAATTATGCTAGTTAAAGTTTAACATCATCGCTGATAAATGCTTCTGTATGATCATGTCAAAGCAGAGCTGCTACATGGCCCACAGAGGCCTTGTCCCAATCTGCATGCTTATAGATTTTGGACTCTGGAATAAGGGAAAACTCCCTGTGGATACAGATCAGAAGAAGATGAGGCTTATGGAGCACTTAAGATCTCTGTGGGCCAAATTCTGCCTGAGGTGATGTGTACCTATTGAGTACCGCAAGGGTTTGTGTTCATGCAAGAGCAGAGTTTGTCAAAATCATTTTACTACTAATAAATAGACATTTATCTACTTAGAAATAAAGTTAGCCAGTTCTTTGCTTTATATTGAAGTAGCAGCATAAGAAAATTGATTATTGCTTTCTTGAATTCCAAAATAGGTCTTGAGGACTTTGCTGGAAGCATGTACTGTTCATTCAAAGGGAAATGATCACAGCCTGCAGCTGATATGTAATTAGTACAGTGTCACTTTAAACAGCAAATTAATTCACAGTGGTTAGGTAAATTGTAACACATACACACATCTATTTTTCTACAGAATGACTGCAATTTTTAGTGTGCCCTAGCAAAACTGCCCTCTCCAAAGAAAAGGGTGAATTGGTGTGGAAGAGATGTGAAATTTAATTAGAACTAAAGGGTATTTGTCACAAACTCAAAAAATTGTTACAAAGCATAGAGGCTGGGAAAAAAAAATTATTCCAACAGTGACAAGAAATTTCTCCCTTAACTAATGATAGTAATGGGCAGAGAAGACAGTATCCAGATCCAAAGGGAGGTGCTAATTTACGTTTAATGGCTTGAAGATGAGGAAAAATCCCCCTGGCTTGAGTTCAGATTTGTATTCTGTGGCTTCAGTATTCCTGTAATGTGTTTCTGAAACTGAAAAGTAATTCTCTTCTCACTTTGGGTCCAGCCACACCACCGAATTTTATGTGTGGGCTTGGTGGTGGAAGTCAGAATTCCTCTCAGTTTAGGGGTTTGATTTGATGACCAGGTATGGAATGGCATATCCTCATTCTGGAGAAAGAACCTTTTGGACACCTCTGAGGTCATATGAACACATTGTGTTCCTGCTCCTTATGCAAACCACAGAAGTAATGACTGTCTGGCTAATGACATCTGCCAGTGATGGCTCTTGAATGACTCACTGTGAGGATTACACTGGCCAGCTTAGCTGAAAGGCCAGATTTCAGTGATCATTCACTGCAGCTTCCACCTTCCTCTCACACTGGGCAAGAGGGGAGTGATGATTTGCAAATCTCTGCCTCCATTCCATCAGTATTCATCATGACTCAAAGTTTATAGCTGCAGAGTGAAAGATGATTGCACTGTTAGACTAGGGAAATGAATCCTGAGGAATGAGCAGGTTTCCCATTCATCCATAAATCAACTTATCCTTGTTGGTGGTATAAAACAGGTAAAAGGATGCTCTGTGTACAGCAGGTTGTTTGCTAATACATCCTGTTTCCTGTCTGGGGTGTTGCACAGAGCAAACAATGAGACCTTTCCACAGAGCCTTGTGGGCTCAGACTAACTTCTCTCAGAAATGCCTTCAGTGAACAAAAAACGAGGAGACACAAAAGGAGGAAATGCAGAATAATTAAGCAGAATCTTCTCTAACTCAAAATATTTTCATGCTTTTTCCAGAGGGCATCAGCAAATCTTTAAGGATGCAATATCAGCTCTAACCTTGAATTTCCATGCTGTAGAAATGGGATGGAGTGAATAATTTAGTTTTATCTGGACATACTTTTTCTGTAAAAGCAGATTAATTCTGGGTCCCAAGTTTCTAGTACTCCGTGTTTTGATTTCCTTTTAGTGCCTATATAGGCACAGTTTAGGGAATTGGTAAGACAGATGGAGCTTGGTTAGCATGATTTTTTTTTTTTTTCACACTGAATGTAAAATGGTTGGGTATTTTTTTTTACTATGCAGCTGAGATATGAAAGCAGGTGGTTTGAAATAACTAATTTCTAGATAAACGATATAATTCATAGCAAAACTCCTAGAATACTTGCATGAAAAGATTTGGGTATTCTTCAAGTGGCAGACTAATAGCTAAAAACTGTTGTTGCACTCATCATTAGGAGACTTTAAGAGCTATGTTACTGTTAAAAATACTGATGGCATTCCTTTTGATGCCCTCCTAAGGAAAGACCTTTTAATTCATAGCTTTGTCCTTTGTCTAATCTGAGGTCTGACCAGTTGAACTGTACTTTATTCCATGCGAGATAAATCTGAAAATGAACAAACTGATAGCTGTGACTTTTATACTTTTATTTGAATTAGATAGGAAAGCTTAAAAAAATTTAAACTCTTTTGAACAGAAGTTTGACATTTTAGAGCAAGCAGCTTATGTAATTTGCTTAATTCTGTAAATGTGAGTGTCTGAACAGGCATTCAGTTGGTCATCTTCATAAAAATAGCAACTAAGTACTCTTCATTTCCTCACCTGCTTCTTCGAGTTCGTTTGGAGAAGCAAAAGTACCAAACAAAGTAGAAACAGCATGAAAGTAATGTGTGGAGAGTAAGAGACAAAAAAAACCCAATAAATCTGCTAAAGATTTTTTGAACTGAGATAGCAATAATCTTGTCTTGTGCACCTGGCTTCAAAGTGCTGATCTTTATTATAATGCATAGCAATATACTGTACTGGAGTCACACACACACACACACGTATATGTATATGTGTATGTGTATGTATATGTATATGTATATGTGTATGTGTATGTGTATGTGTATGTATATGTATATGTATATGTATATGTATATGTATATGTATATGTATATGTATATGTATATGTATATGTATATGTATATGTATATGTATATGTATATGTATATGTATATGTATATGTATATGTATATGTATATGTATATGAAGGGATTTTCAAGCTCTGCTTTTAAAACCATTTCAGTTGGGAATGAAATGTAAGTCCACAGGGAAAAGAACACATAGAAGTAAATACTGTGCTCATAAGAAATTCAACAACAGCTCAGAATATTTTCGTTAGCATTAATTTATGACTTGAGTTGAGCAAACAGTAAAAAAACATGCTGTCCTGTGAATATCTGCTTGGATTCACAAGTGAATTTCAATTTAACTCTTTGAATGATATCAAGGGGTTGTTTTCTGTGGATATTTGGTACAGAGATTTATTAGCAGAAACTGCTCTCAGAAATGCCCCCTTTAAATTCATAAGTTTGGATGTTTATCAAAAGTGGTGTCTTGAGCTGTGTATCTGCAGTGTCAGTTAGTTAATTAGACAACTAACCTCATCAGGAATAAGTTTTACATGGCTTATATAATTAAGAAATGCAATGTGATTTACAAATGTTCATAACTTCTTATGAGTGAACTGCAGACCTGGAATTATTAATTATGAAGGCATTCATAAGTAATTTTGCATAACAAATTTGGAAATGTTGTGATCCATGTAAGGGCAATTTGCAAACAATAAACAAAAGGCAGCATTTGTTTTTACATCATTAGTTGCTAATTATTTGCCTAGCTTTATCTACTATTGAAAGAACAGGTGCTGGCAAAGTTGCCAAAGAAGTGCTTTCAGCCATCAAGATTTGGAGATCATTATTCAAAGTCAGTAGGGCTGAATCCAACTTCTGTGAGCTGGCATGTCTTTGCTGAGGTCAACTAAATGGCAGCTTTAGATTCCAAGTCAGAACTTGGCTTTTCTGCCCCAGGTTGGCAGCAACTCAGGTGCTTTTTCCATTTGCTGTGTTGACAGTACCAATAGCACACAGTGTTATCTGTGCACCTGATTTCCATTCTTCTCCACTTCTCTTTCGCAGATTGACACATAGGTTGAATTCAAAAGTGCAGGAAAAGAGCTTTGCTGGCGAAAGGAACACCAGAGGGTTTGCTCTAAACTATTGTGAGACCTCCGGCTACAACACAGGACATGGGAGCTTTTCTGAACCCTCGTGTCTTGTGTTGCAGCCAGAGGGGCACATCTTTTCAACAGAGTCTGCGATAAGGAGAAGAAGCCAACGTGAAAGAGATGTAAAGAGAAAGTGAGAGACAGGTACAGGCGTGGGACTTGACTGAACATCTAAAGAAGCAGACTAAGGAATGTGATCCTTGGCATTAGCCTTTGAAGCTTTCTCCTAGATCCAGATTTCTGCCTGGTCTTAAATGCAGATTGAAAGTTCTGAATCAGGTAGTAAAAGTTACTGTACTTACAATGATAATGTACTTGCCACTGTCATTGCTATGTGTGGTTTTGTTTCTGCAAAATTGACTCAGATCCCTGAATGAAACACTAAACAGTTCGCAATTATCTCATGATCTGTCCTTTTGAAACTCAGCTGTTTTGTGTCTGTACTTCAGTAGTTGTAGGTATGAGCTTTCCATAGAAATAGAACTAGAATAAGTATTCTCACATGTTTTAAGCAGAGAGCATGCCTATGATTAGCATTGAACTTTTTGTTTCTCATTGGGACAAACTTTTCACTTTTTTTAGCAGCTGATTTCAGAGTATGCCTCATCTTGGCTAGGAGCTGCAACACAATTTCTTTGTTTTGACTTAACTTTGCCAAAATGTTAAACTTTTTTTAAAACATTGCATGTCTTTTTATCCCATCCATTAAAGTGTACTCAGCTGAAATCTTCCTTTTTAGTTCTGCATTGTATTGGATACACTGGGATATAATGTTTAAAATATACGGATTAAAAATATATTGAAATACTGAAATACTCAGAAGAAGATTTATATTTTGAGTTGTTAAAATAACATAATAGGGATGATTAAAAATATTTGTGTTCCAATCCTTCCATTTGGACATCTTTTAGGAAGCTGCAAAACTGCAAAGACGTGTCTCCTCATGTGTCAGTAGACATTTAGATTTTAGTGTAAAAGCTGAATAATTTAGACTATGTTTCCAGAGTGTCTCTGATCACTCAAACTTTGCCCCATTCTCTATTGATTGATTTCAGTGTCAAGACACACAGAACAAAGCTCTGATCAAGGAGGTAAGAACTGCAGGAACTAAACCTTGGGTCATCATAAGACAGTTTTTGAAGACTGCCTTACCAGACAAATACTCTATTTTTGTACTCCATTTTGGATTACTGTTTCCCAGAGGGGGAAAAAATAAAAGGTACTTTTAAGAAATGTAAATAAATATTCTCACCTTCACTTCTCTGATCAGGCTCAGTGTTTCCTGCACACTTTGCGTAGTTATAATTTAAATGAGACCGAGTGCTTTCATTAAGAAGGTGGCCTCCTGGGTCACTGGCTGACTTTTCAATGCCATTTATACTTTTCTGTTAGATCTCCTGAGCTTTGGTGCAAGTCAGCAGAATGAATTAGCAAAATAACCCACAAGAGCCCAATAGTCCAATGCCATCTATTATCCCCTTGATTCCCACTGAGTTGAAAAGCCCAGTTGTTGCATCTCTGTGTGTGCATGTCTCTGCCTCCAGCACTTCTTTCAGTACTGAAGGATAAAACATGATAATACTGAAAAATTTTGCTAGAGGATCTCCATCTCTCAGTATTCCCAAATACAAGCCATGTTTGGGCATCTTCTGAGGGGAAAAGGAGTGAGAAAAGCTTTCTCATCCCAGTGGAAAGCCTTGGAGGTGTCAACACTTCAGGTATAAACAGCAACTCATGCACTGGGATAGAAGAACAGAATTCTGGGTATAAATTTCTGCAATTGCAAAGTTTACTACAGCCTAAGCATTTTACCTAGTGTTTTTTCCCTTTGTAAAATATCCCATATGGGCTTGCAAAAATTCCGAGAGCTTCCTAAAATACTCAAAATGAAGGGTGTACTTCAGGGTTTTTTCAGTGATCTTTATTCAAATACTTTGCTTCCTATTGCATACATTAGGTTTTGCACTTGAATTACAAAGCAAATGGTTTGACAGAAAAATATGCCTATACTGTAGGAGAGGTGTAGTTTTTCGCTCTGGAATCTGCCAGCTAGACTGTATCAGTTGAGTAGAGTTTTGCAAGTAGTTAGCCATCAGACTGTAGCCAAACTCCTAGTTTAAAGAAAAAAACCCAGCAGTTAAGTATAGTTTAATTTTTTTTCCCCAGGAATTATTGTGATTATAAACTGTAATTAGTGGTTTTAACTCAGCAATATTTCATTTCTCTTACTCAAGAAAAAGCTTCCTAGCTGAGCACCTTTCTTAGAGCTGTCAGTGTCTGCATTTAGAAAAGGAAAAGAGCTGTGATCGAAAATGGGTAATTTCTTGGCAGTTTAGATGCACACCCTGCCAATCAAGAAAGCTGAGGCCTCCTAATGATATTAAAATAACAGAAAAAGAAATTTTGTCAAACATTCAGGTGTTTTTCAGAGAACCTATTTGCTCAAGTGGGTTTTATTTGTTGGCAGTGGCTGAATGGTTGATTACAGTAGCTCTGCTAAATATCACTGCTGGTGCTTGAGATATATTTAGATTCAGCTCCCTCTGTCTCAGAAAAACCAGCAATTAAAATGCAGCACTGTAACATAACGTAACTGATAATAGGTATAGGGCTGAGGAAGCTTTGAGATGTTGCCAAATCTGCTATGGAAACCATGGATGAAGCATGAAAATGGTGGGAGATATTTCTTCCTGTACTAGTCAGAGCCTGTACTCAGTTCTGTCAATGCAACATGCAGCAGTTCAGGGATTTTCCAGGGAATCTGAAGGAGTTAGGTGCCTTTGACGGTAATAATAACTACAGCATTAGTCTTACTGTCTATAGCTTATCTCCTTCACGAGATTTGCTTCAAATAATGAAGCAAAGCCTAGTCCTGAGCATTCATTTTAAAAGGCTCCTCCTCTCCTCTCCTCTCCTCTCCTCTCCTCTCCTCTCCTCTCCTCTCCTCTCCTCTCCTCTCCTCTCCTCTCCTCTCCTCTCCTCTCCTCTCCTCTCCTCTCCTCTCCTCTCCTCTCCTCTCCTCTCCTCTCCTCTCCTCTCCTCTCCTCTCCTCTCCTCTCCTCTCCTCTCCTCTCCTCTCCTCTCCTCTCCTCTCCTCTCCTCTCCTCTCCTCTCCTCTCCTCTCCTCTCCTCTCCTCTCCTCTCCTCTCCTCTCCTCTCCTCTCCTCTCCGAACCTCTCCGAACCTCTCCTCTCCGAACCTCTCCTCTCCGAACCTCTCCTCTCCTCTCCGAACCTCTCCGAACCTCTCCTCTCCTCTCCGAACCTCTCCTCTCCGAACCTCTCCTCTCCGAACCTCTCCTCTCTGAACCTCTCCGAACCTCTGTCTTCATTTGAGCTGTGCTTATGCTTTCAAAGTCCCATGCAGTTCACTGAAAGAGTTTCTTCCTCTGCCTTCAAAACATGGAACTTAGTGATTGTCAGAGCTCCATACTGGCAGGGTAAGTAACTGAATTAGCCTGTTTATCTGTAAAACAGTGGCACTGCATAAGTTACTTTAGCCAGTGACTTTCCTGGAAATCAAAGGAGCTGTTTATATTTTCAGGCTGAATCAGACTGTGATTACTATATAGAGCATGAGAATAAAAGTGACAATTCACTCAAACCACACAAAAAAAACTTATCTGTCATTTACAGTGCCATTCTTTAAAGCTCCTTTCAGTGTTTTTAAATTGAATTATCATATGTATGGTCTACATGTCTTTGATTCACTGAATATTTAATTGACAAAAATCTCATTTTCAACTGAAAAAGGCAGTTTTGCTGGAAACATAATAACCCATGCACCATTAGCTTTCGTTATAGTCAAAAAGGAACAGTAAAAATGTCACCTTCTAGCTCAGGTCAGCTTCCTGAGTGGTTCACAGGTGGTGTTTGTTCACTTTACTGACTAAAATAAATCTTATTTCTCTCAGCCGCAAGAACAATGCAGCTAATGGAGATTGAGGTGGGCTTCAGGCTGCATCACATATATTCAGCAGAGATTAATTTAGTACTTTAATGAAGAATGTTTATCAGTAGTCATGATTCAGGAGAAACATCCATTAAGAGCCTTGGGTGAACTTGCAGTAGTCAGAAAAGAGATTGTCCCTGTAAATTAAGCCTCACCAAAGAGGCATGGCAATCATGTGGGTCCCCACAGGGCTCCTTGAATGGGGCCAGGCTGGGCAAAGCAGGCCACTTGTGGGTACATGCCTCTCCCTCCAGGCAAAGGAAGGGAGCAAGGTAAGATCTGCCAGAGCTATCCTGTAAATCCAACAGGGTTGACACAGAATCCCAGCAGGAGTGATGGGGTAAGTGACTGGTGCCTGTGGCAGCAGGAAAGGGAGGAGGGTTTTTTTCACTCTTCACACTGACCTGTGAAGCCAGTTATCTGTGAGAAGAAATTTTTCAAAGTTGTCTACCTTGTTTAAAGGCAGAGTGGTTTCGGTGGCAGTACAAGCCATGTCCCGAACCCTTGTGCATCCTGCTCCTGGCTGACACAATGGCACTGTAGCATCATTGCTGCTCTACATGCACACGGTACCAGGCTGTGCCAGTCTCTGGGCACTCTCACCTCAAGCCTCAGGCTCCTGTCTGGCCCCACTGCACTTCTGATGCTTTTCTCCCTTTATTCTGCTCTCCAAAGAGAAAGAAACTGCTGGTGGAGCTAGCAGCAGAAGAGAGAAGTGGGATTTTGAACACAATGCCATTGGTATGTTTTCCTCAGCCCAGAGGGGGTCTGTAGGTTGTGTGTTGTACCTGGAGCAGGATGGAATCAGGCTGGGATTAGGGTATCCCATTAGGGCAGCATGTGAGTGGGCAAAGGCCACCAGTGTCAATCATTCTGCTCTAAGGGGGCTTGGAGAGAAGGAGAAAGAGTCAGCGGCTGAGAGAGGGAGAGAGGAAGATGAGGAGATCCAGACCCACATCTTGCAGGACTGCATTGCCTCCTCTTCCAGGAGATTTTGCAGTGTGTACTTGTACTGGCCTACTATTTCAACTTTACGGATGTTTGGAATGCCACTGGCCCTCAGCATTTGACACAGAAATGCAAAGTCACAATGTCTGCTTTATTTGCAGAAGGCAGCTGGGACTGTTTTGAATTTTGAAGCCATGACAATCAAAAAGGGTTTGAAGTGGAGAGTGGTGCAGAAAAGGAGACAAAACCAGAGCATGTGTGGGTGTGTGCAGGTGTACTGCCCAGATCATGGGTTGAGGAGAGAAGAGGTGTAAATGTTTGGGAGCCAATGTCAGAGACACCTGTTTCCCTTGTGTTCCTCCAGAGCAACTCCATTGGATTCAGCTGAGCCACCTGGCTTCCCCTTACAATAATGGGTCATGAAACTTTGCTGACTGTCTTTGCAGCAGGAGTCATTTCAGTTTTTCAGAAGAGTTGCAAACCTGCAAGCTGAGCCTGAATGTCATTCACAAAAGCTGTTCTCTTTACCTCTTCCCCCTGCGTGGGTGTATCACACCAGGTTACTCAGGCACTGCTACAGTTCAGTGTTTTCTGTTTGAATTTGATAATAAACATTGCAAAAGGCAAACACATTTCCTTCTACTCTGTTAGCAGGGGAAAAGCAAGAAGTAGAAAAGGCACTGAGATGAAAGACATAACTAAAGGTGGAACACATCCACCAGCTGACAAACAAACAATTCCCAGAATACTGAGAAAATACTTTTAATACTGTGGCAGAACAGGACAGGGCAGGGCAGGTTTCCCTGTTCCCATGCACGGTGTGCAGTTACAACTGTGGCTGTCATGGGCATCCTAAAGAAGCACCAAATCCAGCTGTCAGGTTACAAACTTTCCATGGTGTCATCCTGCCCAGAATGCTTCCACTGTGTGTACTGGGGCTGCTCCAGGCAGGGAGCTGCAGGGTTCCCGTGGCAGTTGTCCAGCTGCAAGCATGCTGGAATTGAGCTGAGTCAGGGACTGACTCACTGCAGCACACTGAGCTGCAAGGGTGCAGATTTCAGGACGCAGTCAGTGGTAGCAATGCCCTCCCTTCTCACTCCCTGCCAGCAGAAGCCCCTGTGTGCTGGGGACTGCAGCTTAGTCAACCTGCATCCCTCATCCTCTGCAGGAGAGGAGAGAAGGGAGAAAGGATGAGAAATTGGTATCACTACCTAAACCACTGCTCCCAGAGGGCTGCACTTCTCTGTGGATACCTGTGCCCTCTGTGAGGAGTGGGACCACACTGAGGCTGGCGAGGTTGAGTGGAATTATGTGTCTTTGAAAGGTTCATGGGAAATTTAAATGCTTGGCATCTCTGCCCAGCTATTTTCAAAGGCTTTTTTACCTATGGATTACCCTTCCTCTGACAAAAGTATGTTTGTTAAAGCAAGAAAATTAACATGAATGCAGCCATTGTTAATCTAATATCTTCCTTTTTCTTAATTTTGCCAATATTATAAAAAGAAAAACAAAATTCTCCTTTTTCCTGGCCTCATATGGTCCACATATATGTCCACAGCAGAGGCCAGTGCTGAGGAAGCATCTGGGGCACTCCAGGTCTTTTGCTCTTTTTTCAGCAGTGGACTCCAATATAACCAAGTTAATTGGCCAACACCTTTTATTAGCAGTGCACAGGCTAGGTGATATAGTAAGGGCTGAATATAGTAAGGGCTAAGAAAGTCCTTGCAAACTATTTAAAGGGAGAGTCAATAATTCTTATGCGCTGCCTTCTTCTCTGCCATGAAACCATCCACACATATTATAAGAAGAGCTGAATCACCGCATTATAAATAGACTCACCACGTATTTTTCTTCCTGAAAATAATTTCAAATCGAACATGCCTACTCTATTCACTTTGAATTACTGCTGCTAAGAAAAGAGAAGATGATGACATTTTCTAACTCTTTCTACTTTCCCCATTAGTAGTCTGACTGTTAAAAGCTTTGACTGTTAGCCTTTGGGATGCAAACCTGTTCCCATTTAAGTCAATGTGAGTTTTATCATTGACTTAATTGGAAGTGAGATTGAGCCATTGGGCATGTGAGTGGCTTTGTATAGAACTTTGAAAAAAATAATAAAGGAGACTGAGGCAAAATGTAGTGCCAGCTTTTTCATCACAGCCATAACCCAGCTTTGCCCAGCCTGCCAAGAGTTATGCTAAGAGGAAAGCCTAGCCTCAAAGGAAGTGCTCATAATATTATTGCCTAATTAGTTTATGGGAGAAAAATGCTGAAGGGGAGAGCTGCTCCCGTTGTTAAATATTTCAGCATTGCAATGCTGACTAATGTTGTCTCCTCAACACTAAGCCAGAGTCCTTGCCCTGTTCCACCGCTGCCTGCCTAGGAATCTGTGCTCCCTCCTCAAGCCTTGGTTTTGGTTTAATGACAGTCATGCTGGGTATCTCTGAAAGTACAGAAAACATTGTTTTTCTGTGTATCTAATTTGCCCATTATTAATATTATCCCCGATCTTTTAAGTAGGTGATTATTAAGCAAAGAAATAGCAATGAAGCAAGGAAAGAATGTGATAGGGAGATTTACTGTGTGGGAGGCAGAGATAAAATTAGATTTCTTTAAGCTATGTAGTACAGTTATTAGGAAGTTAGGCTAATTTTTCAAGGAGCAGTCACCTAAATAACCTTATCTTATTATTCATGCTAAGGTATTTACTACAAAAATTCCTTCCCCCCAGGTCATCATTTTTTCCAGCAGCAGAAGTTGGGAACTCAACAATTGTTTGCAGACCAGAATAAAGCAATGACATATTACGGTATTGTGAATAGTAGATTATTAAAGGACATGATTTAAAACCACTCTGCTGGTTCCAGTGGGATTTGTTTGTTTGGCCGCTTTTAGCATTTTCACCAGCTCTCTCCAAGTTTTCCATTTACAGTCTAAGTGGAGACAGCAGTAAATTTTACCCACCTGAATTTTTTCTTAATGCTGTTTCTTATTATCTGCTAACTCCTATAAAGGTGCCCCAGTATCAATCCCACTGACTGTTAATAGCACCCAGTATCTCCACCACTACAGAACTCCCAAGTGTATTTTGCCTTAATTAGCTACTTTTTTTCCCCATCTCTATTCTGTTGCTCCCACCTAGCCTGTGCATGAATTAATCAGAATGACTTTTTGGCTAAACTATGGGCTTCTAGGAGAACATGTAGCTCTTAACACAGAATACATATTCCAAGCCCTGAAGTGGGAGGGAGTCTCGAATCATTTGAGGGTTTGGCAGTCCCACACTGCTTGGCAAATATTTCCACTTACACTTCTTTCAGAAGAATGACTCCAGCTCTGCTCCTGTTTTCTTGGTTTTGTTTTTTTGGTTTTGGTTTTTTTTTTATTACTTTACAGGATTGTTTACAGGACTACCTCAGCATGTACTTCTCAGCTCCAGCTTGCTGGCACACCACCCTGATCCACATGGGTTTGTGCAGACCTCTCCTCCTGACCTTTCCAGTGAGCCAGCAGAGGCCTGCATAAATCCCTGTGGCACTTTACTGTGAAGTCGACCTCTCAAAATTCAGGGGGGAGCTTTAGCTCTTCTATAAATAAGGATAATACTGGAAGGAAGCAGGCTATAGTTTTTATACCAGGAAACATAATAAAGGTATCAAGGGGAGAAAACACATGCTCTTGTCATGCTTTCATTATTTGCTGTCTTAACTTAATCTCTTGCTGCTGGTGATTTCCCAATTAAATGGGTGCTTCTTGTTTTAGAGAGGACACTTTTGAATCATTGACCTATGCTTTGTTGTTGGTTGAATGAGACCTCACATGCCAAAGGTTCTGGTTTAAAAAAAGAGTCAGAACACCATGCAGAAGTCTGCTACTTGTGTTAGGCTGCTCAATACACTTGATTTAATTTAAGGACAGAGGTACTGAAATGGAGATCGTCTAAAGTCCCTCAAAACTGGTTAGGACTGGAGAGCCTCCTTAGAATTGCAAATCCATGTGTACCCAAGACCTCTCAAGGTGAGGCAGTGAATGGACACTTCCACAATTATTGGCTGCTGATCTCCTGTGTCAGAGTGCATATAGCTGTTCCTCCAGGACAAATTTGGAGAAGTTGGGACTACCACAAATTTTATTTTTTCAAAGAAATGTTTTCTTGTTTAAAATGAGGTAAATATGAGCATGACGGTGAGAGAAATGTGTCCTTAAAACATGGATTCAGTTCTAGTATGTGAAAGGGAAAGTCCTAACCAGGTCCTGAGGTTACCTCCAAAGCAGCAGCATATGGGGGAAATGAGCTTTGAAAGCAACCACTTTGATTCATGTAAATCAGTATAAAAATTCCCGAGAAGGCTCTGAAATAAGCTGGGAAAAGGTTAATATGACTGGTTTGGCTGGGGTGGGAGGCAGTGCATTTATGAAAGTGCTGAGGAGAAGATGAAAGTAGAGCTATTGGGAGATGCATTTGTCTCTGAAACTTCAGCAGCTGCAGTAATTAAGCAGCACCAGGGAATGTATTTTGAAGGCAGGTGGAGAACTGGTGTAATGCTAAGAGAGAGAGTGTACTAGTGATGTACGAACAGCTCTTCTCACCTCTGCTGCTAACTCTTCATACTGCTCTAGGTCCACATGTCCCCCCCACTTCTTCCTTTCTCATTTCTCTTTCTCTTGTTTCTTTCTTCAAACAAGGCCAATGCACATTGTTTTTACTAGCACTGATGGGGAAGGGAACAAAGGCTGAAACTGCCTGGCAGATTTGCATGCCAAATTTAAAAGACTGTCAGGCTCCTCTCATTCCCAGAAGTTTTAGTCCTTAAAAACACTTGTAACAGAAGTGACATTGTAAACAGGACAAGTGTCCCAAATGAGCAAATGAAGCTTTTCAGAACTCAGATTTTAGTAATACACGTCATCATTCAGTCAATTGTTTTCTTAACCTGATTATGGCATTGCACTCCTTGCAAAAATGAACTTTACTTTTGTCTTTTATAGGAGAAGAAAAATGGAGGTAAGGAATGAGCAGGCAGTCAGGAAGACTGTAACTGGGACATGGATTCAAGGCAGGATGCCTTGAAAACTCTCTTTCAGATTTGTTCTTCTCTTTTGGTGACTCTGTCCAGCTCTCGTTCTTTCAGGTTGCTTTTGCTGCAGTACATATGACTGTAGGACTGCAGTACAAACTCCCCTCTTCATCATGTAAGAAGAGACAGTTCCCCCCAGTCTCCAGTGTTCATATCCACACATCCCTGCCCTGGGCTCCATGTTGCACCATCACCAACATATTGGCATGCAAGAGAGGCGCTAGACCTGTTGTCTCTTGGTGCCTCACTACATGCAGGTGACACGGGTTGTGTTTGCACATAGAGTTTCCATGGGGCTTTGCATTGTGACCATCCTGCCACAGGTAACACTCGCTGATGGGTGTGAGATCTCTTTTTTTTCCTAAGTGGAAACCAGGACCTTAAAATGAATCAGAAACAATATGCATTATGACAGTAACCCAGAGCCCTTAGCACCCTGGGGCCTCCCAGCTGCAGGGCAGGGTGGCTGTGCTTTTTCTGCAGTCACCTCCAACCCCAAAAGCCTTGGGAGCACACCAAAAGCTTGGTGCAGTGTACAAATTGGTGTTTTGTGTGAGAATTCATGTCTAGTCACCTTCTCCTCCTTAGTCCGATTCCCATGGTCCCACAGATGCTATGGAATTCATTCCCTGACCCAGATTTTCCTTTGGGTTCCTACACAACTTCCTAGGCCAGAGGTTCAAAACTTTAGGTTTAACTGTTCTGTCTTTCTCTGAACCCTTCAGTGAAATGCAATTAGCACGTATTTACCTAGCTGAGAGGCACATTGTAAGGCCTACTGAATGGCCTCTCAGTACCTGGTGTGCTGTTAAAGCCTAGAAGAGCCTGATAAGGAGGTGAGCTTTACTTAATTAAGTTAACCTTCAGATTAATCGAGCTGCGTGTTAAAAATAAGCAGTGTGAGAGCACACAGCTCCTGCAGTTCTGTAGTCTTGTTTCTGGGGCTGCCCTCATTAGAACGAGCCAAACACAGTGTTTGTCAGAGGGTATGTACATTGCTGGGGTGCATGCTGATCCTCCCTCCTTATTTATGCCCTACAAAGTGTAAATTTCAGAAATAAATTGTTGATCTACTCTGCATGCAGCAAAACTTTGCCCAAGGCTGGACTGGTGTTTTATTTTTTTTTTCTGTGTGTCTACTTGCTCCTTTGGATGATGCCCACATGCTGCTATTTCAGTTCCTAACCAAGCAATTATCCAGCTACATGTATGTGCAGCAAGCACACCGAGCACAGCTGCCTCCCTGGTGACTTCAAGGAAACTCAGGTGTCTCTTTCACTCCTTTTATTGCATTGACCCTTTGTACATTATCCTGTAATTCTTTTTCTTTAGCGATTTATTGCTATAAAGGTATACCCTTTTAAAGCCCTCTCTCCTCTCTTGGCAGATTGCAATTATTTTTCTTTTTTTAAAAATTTTATTTTTTAATTACTAATTACCTAGGGGCTTTGTAGATAGGCTGTTGGTTTTAGTGCCTCACTGCAGGGCCCGTTCCTGCTCAAGTGTAAAAGACAGAGAGGTCACAACAGCAGTGCTCAGCATAATTTCCCCCCTCCTCCACTGGAAATCTGTCACCCACCTCTTTAGCTCTTGATGTGAAAGAAGGAGGAAAGAAGCAATATGTGGGAGAGTCTCTGTGGTGTGTTGTCTGGCAGTCTGACATGCTAATGCTTCTTTTGCTGGGAAACAGCTGAAAACGGAAAGAGCTTGCTGACTGGCTTCTCTTGCTATCCATGGTCAAGCAGAAGAAGACACTGAGTGGGAAACCAGAGCTAGTACAGCCAGTAAGACATGCAGAAGCAGTCAGAAATCCTCTGTCGATGTGCAGATGAAACTCAGCAGAATATTCTCACATGCTGGATACAAGCCTAGCTGGAAGAAGACGGAGGACAAACAGTGTCACGCAGTGGAACTGGAGCAGAGGGGAAGGGAGCCCTCAGCAATGGCAGGGGGTGTGATGCAGGGCGCCAAAGGACCTCAGCAGAAGCCCAGGAGAGCTCCTGAACAGGGACTGTACCAACAAGGGCCTCCGCCAAATCTCTGCTAACTGTGTCTGGTGGGAAATCTTTCCAGCTGAGTAGCACTGTCTCTTGGAGGGAGTTGTTGGTTGTTTTGTCTTCCTGGGATGAAAAAGGTGAACAGAGCCAGTGTGACTCTAGACAGTGGTACCTGGTGCCATCAGGAGCTGCTTCACATCTAGTGGAGTCTTAACTGTGTAAACTTTTTGGGTAATCAATAGTTTAAATGTAGCTGAACATAGTAGGCAAAAATTATTGGTTTGGCTTTTTACTTGGGAAAAAGTAGAATTCCAAGGAATGATGATGACTTGTTTGAGAGTTGATGTGAGTACATGTGGCTTTGGGTGATCTATCAAATGTCAGAAAATATTTGGTATTGCATAAAGTAAAATAGAAAAACGAATGGCTTACCTTTAACAGAAAGGTCTGTAGTCCAATCTAGCATAGGACTAATTTATAATATGCATGCATTTCTTTATGAATTTAAAGATTATGTCTTCCAGTTCATACTCATCATGCTTGTAAGGTATGTTTCAGGAGATAACACCTGTAAGCAAGGAAGTAAACTGAAGACATGTTGTATTTGTTGCTTTTGATCATGTCAGCTTGGAGGAAGAATCCTCAGAAACAGATCTAACACAAATATTTACAGTGACACAGATGACAATACACCCCATGGGCTTTGGCTCAAGCAAATGCCACATCCAGGGAAATCACTTTTTCTTACTGCAGAAAAAAAAAAAAAAGCATTAAAAAGTGTCATTTAATGCATGCCATAGTTATAGAAAGGTGTTTTTTATATGGGGAACCACTGATGTATTCCCTTACAGACAGTATACATCACTGTAAGCCAGCCTGCCTGTTTTATTTTGTGTATCTGTCTATACAGATACCTCCTATTCCAGTTTAATTCCAGGAAACTGAACTTCCATGAAGGGATTTATTATGGGTATGATGATTTCAGACTTTAAAAGTGAGCCACAGTGATTTTAAAAGATGATATGAACTTTCAAATACATCCAATGTCTCACTGGATGAACTTTTAAGATGAGCTTGTTTTTATCTGGATTATCTTTAAATGCCCAAACTAGTTTTCACATTGTCTAAAGGCATGAAGAGATCTGGGTTTGCCTTTGTAAATCTGAAGGCTGGGGCTGACTCCCACTTGGTGTCAGAATGGGAAACTGGATTTGTTTGGCTTTGGATATAACCCACACTTCTCTAAGAAGTATGCTCTTTGTCCATTTGGAAATTTTTCCCAGACACACTTTGAACATTTTACTGTTTGTCAGGAGTTTCTGAGTGCTAAAAAAAGCTTGCCCGGGGGACAACACTGTACCTTGTAGTGTTTCACAGGTGGGGTATGGGTCTGTGTCTTGGCTTTTTACTGCATGTGTGCCTAGGCAGCGGTGAGTCCCAGCATAACCTCTCCTTGGAAACTGTCTCCTGAAGCCATGATAGCTGGGGCTGGAATGTCTGCATGGGATCTATCCATGCTACCCACAAAAAGAGAAACCATTAGTTCCCATTTCTAGCCAAGATTAAATGACAGCATCACATGCAGCTACAAAGGAAGGTATCCAGGAGGGAGTATGTGATCTGTCCTCCCACGTCAGTTCTCTGCAGCTAGATCAAAGCTACCAGGAACTTAAAGGGGCAGGTCCAGGGAAAACCTAATCCCCCACTTGTTAGTGCTTGTTGTTTAGTGGTAAGATTTGTGATAGCTGATGTTTTCCCCAGTGCTCTAGTTCTTTGAGGCACACAATTTGGTGAGAATTGTTTTCTTAAATGTTAATTTCTAGATAAAAGGCCTGAAGACATGACCTCCTTTGTCAATGAGAAGTGAAAAGAAAAAGGACCAAACTTATTGCTTTAAGCAGTACATTTTAAGCTTTTCTATGATCCAGCTTGTGAGATCTTTTAAGTGTAGCTGTGACAACATTGTGTTACAATTATGCAGCACAATATAATGATGCTTTCTACTGCCATCAATACCGTTTCATTTTGCTAGTTCTTTCTGCTTCTCCATTTCCTCCTTCCTGGGATTACTCCAGCCTCCATCTCCCCTCTTTATTGCCTTTCTCAGACTTTCCTCCCTTCCCACCACCTCCCTGTGCTCCTCCTGGTCATGCAATTGGAGCATTGGAAGGTTTTTAGTCCCTTGGTCCCATTCTCATGTCCCTTCCTGCAGTGGCACTTTTACACCCCAGGCTCCTGGTGGCTTTAAGGGACACAATCACTCAGAGCTTGCTGCCTCCTTCCACAATTGGCAGAGGACAGTTTTGGTGCTGAGGTTCATAGGGCTCTCTGGCACTTCTGTAGCAGCTGAGGTTTGCCACCACAGGAGGCGTGCAGCTGCAGCAAAAGGTACCAGAGGGTCACAGCTCCCAGGATTGATCTTCTCAGGGTGAAGGCACCTCATGTGACCTACCTGAACAAGGAGAAAGATACAGGAGAAACAGTTGATGGTGGTGGTTGTAGAAAAGGTACAGAAATGGGATGGGAGAAGAAGATTAGATTTCAGATTCACATTTTAGTGTGTTACATTTTAGGCTTTGTTTTTTATCCAGCTGAAGCTTAGTCTGTGGGGCTGTGATTACTGCCTGTGGAAGGGAAGGCAAAGGAGGCAGCTGCATAAGGAAACTTCTGTCCATGGTGTCCCCTGTCCCTGGTCTCCTCTGACACTCACTGAAAAAAGCTAAACTTCTCTGCGGGGCAGCTCAAAGCAGAAAATTAACTGCATGCTCTCCTTTTTCTGTCCATGGCCAAAGTTCCCTTTTCTGAATAATGCCTTCCCTGCTTTTCTTAACACATTGCTTTGTTGAATTAAATGGGGCTGAGTGTGTGTGTTGACCTGGACAACCATTAGCAAACACATATAAAAGCTACACCTGCGAGGAACAATTGCAAGGAGGGCTGTCATGCAGCTCCACAGGCTGCTCTGGCTCAGAGCAGAGAATTGGCAGCAAAGAATGATGGCTTTATTTGTACACCAGTTTCAGGTGTAAACAACAACTGCTTCATGCAAACCCTTCTGTTCATAAAGCTTCTTGCTTGACAATGGAGTCATTTAGCAATCACTAAACCCTGTTCAAGTGCAGATGCTCATTTTTTATCCTGAAAAGATATATATATATCTGTTTCCCTTTGATAACTTAGTGTTGCTACCAACATCTATCACCAACATCTGCTTGAAATAACTCTTCTGACCCATTTCTCTCCCCTTCTATATGCATTCTCAGCCCTACTGAATTTTTGTGTAACCACAGGCAGTGTTGGCTTGTGGCACTGGACTAACTGTGAGTCAAGTGTGAAAATGTGCCCATACTCAGCAAGTGACAATCACATGTGCCACTGGGTACAGCTGTACAGGAAAATGAGCTCTGTGTGTCACTACCGCAGGAGAGTGTCTGGTAGTCAGGTGTAAGTCCCAGAGGTTGCTGAGACAAGGTGCAAATCATCTTCAGTTGCCAGGAACTGCATTTCCTGGTAAGACCAGGAGGCTTCATTCCCTGTGGAGACTTTGCCCCTTGTAGTACTCTGCCCTTGCCCCTCAAGCCTCTTTGTAACTTTTGCAAATGCCCGCTGGGCGTGCAAGCGCTGTGGGACTTAATGGTGTTATTATGGTTGGCAGGAGTTTGCATTTCCTTGATGCATGCAAAAAGTGCCACCTCCATCAAGGCCCCTTAAGGTGTTCCTGTCTCCAGCTGTTGATAAATATACCATTTAGAGTCCTTATGACCCTCTCAAAAATACAGCTTACCTCCTGAGCAATTTCCACAAGTATCCAGGACTCACCAGAGATAAATTCCCACAGGCAGCATGAAGCCTTGGAAGCACAGATGCAGAGTTCCCTGCAAATCTAGCTCAGAGCAAAACATAAGAAGCCCAGAAAGAAGATGCCCAAGCTCTGCAGAGGTATGTTCATGCTTATGGACATTTCCAAACAATACCAAAACCAGACACGGGCTACATGAATGATTGTGGGAGAATGAGAGCAACTTGGCTGAGTGTGGGGAACCCTGCATCCAGATACCAATTTAGAGAGCTGAGTTCAGTTAGCTTTGGAGAAGGATCTGAACCCACCTCCAGAACAAGACATCTCACCCCCCAGGCTATTTGAGAATGTCCAGCTCACATTGATTCACACCATCTTCCTCTGAGCACATGAGGAAAAGCTTGCCAGAGCATTTCTGCTTTTCCAGAGAGTGAGATGATTATCTAATTGGCTTCTATTTCCAACAGTCCCAGAGAAACAGAGCTGGGCTCTTTTAGCTATAAGCAGCAGGGTTTTGAGGATCCTTCCCCATGGCACTTCACTCTCCCTTGAGTTAGAGGTTTAACCCTGAGCTTTGCTTCTCATGGGAAACCATGAACAGAAGAATGTAAGAATGTAAGAATTGGACTTGATCTTTGTGGGTGCCTTCCAGCTCAGAATATTCTGTGATTCTGTGTGTCATCAATGGCCGCTACATAGAGTGGAAGCCTGTCCAGACAGCAGGGCCAGAGACTCATTCAGAAAACCCTCACAGTGAGAGGCCATTACCAGCCTTCTCCCCCTCCTGCTTTCTCCTCCTGGCCCTGCTCCCAGAGCCATTTGCTATTACCAGGCTGCTGCTGTCCCTGCAGCAAAATCACATGCAGCATGATGCACCTGAGCACTTCTCAGGGCCAGGGTGGCTTCTTGTAAGCTGAAGTGTTTAAGCTATGATGTAAGCACCAGTGTGTGCAAGAAGTGGGTGACCCATACCCTTGTGTTGGTTCTGTGAAGGTGAAGGTAGCCACTAGCTGGGGTTGGATGGGGACAGATACCATCTTACAGGAACACAATTTTAAACTAAGTGAGCTAGAGGCAAAACCCTACATATCTCTCACGTTTAAGCTTAAGGCACTTTACATGCCCCCGAGAAGCAAATTTTGTGGTGCTGTTGGCAAGTTTTATAGCTAAGTGTTTAATCTTTGTTCTGTTAATAAGGCAGCTAATGCACTATGTTTTCCTCAGTCATATAATGTACCATCAACCATGTAAAATGTCTCCAGCCCAGAATGGCAGGGTCTTGTCTGCACCCCTGGGCATGACACACACACACAGCACCTGTGAAGCCAGAGAGGTGCAACGCCTCCAGGTATCACAGAAATTCTTGCTGATTTTGTTTGGCATGGGGTGCATTCAGGAATGATCTGCCTGGGGCCACAGCAGAATCTGTGTAACTCTGTCTGAAAGACATGGCCTGAACTCTGAGCTCTCCCTGCCTCTTCACTTGGGGTGGGCTCTGCGTCCCTTGGCACAAACAAGGGACGTCAACAGACTCCATCATTTCCCTAAGCACCAAAAAAAGTGAATGCTGGAAATGCTCTTTTTTGGAACATTAGTACTTGACAGCTCCTGCCAAGCATTAGCAGGCCAGTAAAATTTCTCTACATAAATTGTCTTGTAATTAGTGTGATTTGTTTAATGTCACCTTGTCTGGCTGTCTGAGAAACTGTCTCAAAATATAAAAACACTGCACTTCTCAGCTGAGAAAGTGGACTCTGACTTCACTAAGACATTTTTATTTCTTGCAATTTTTTTACCATGGTCTTTTCAAATCACTCAGGCTGGAGAGCCTAAGCCAAATTAGGTAAGAATTCCCAGATGAGGAAAATAAGACGAAGTAACAACAAGCATAAAACATCTCTTGATAAAAGTAATACAATAATAATTAATGTATGTTGTATTTCATTGGCAGGACTACACAGTAAAAACATTCTTATGGCCTAAAATACCTTGTCGGTGTACAAACCAGCCATTTTAGGGGAAGCAATTGAGAAGTGAGAGGAGAAAGTAATTTGTTTGCTGGAAAGGTGTGCTAGAGTCTGATCTTTCTCCCCGATGTCCTTCAGCTCCTGTGCTGGTCTCCCTGAGCTGCACACCCAGGTCTGAAGGGCCAACACGAGTGAGTGATGGCAACTTTTCCACCAGGTGGCAACCAGGAGAATAATAGGAAAGCAGTTGAGGGGCACTGGAAAGACTAGAGAGGAACTGGGTAGCAGCACTGTGGCTTCCCGGCAGACTCCAATACATTAAGAAAGCCCCCAGCTTGAATGTGGTCCCAATCCATCAGAGCCCAGAAAAATCTCATGACAGACACAACAGGAGGAAAAACCATCAGGTCTTACCCTTGTTTGTTGAAACCTGATAAAATAACTCCTATCCTCCCTATCCTCTGAGCTCCACCAGCAGTCTGAGGAACAGGGAAAAAGAAAAAAAAAAAAAGAAGATTGGGAAGCCTTTTCAAGCATGAGAAGTATCTTGGGATGGGAAAGGTGCAGAAGGAGCATTGGATACCCAGCTTAGCAACAGCATTTTTCAACTTTAATCTTTCTTCCAAATGTTTTGCTTTTATTCCAACTAATTGAACAAATGTCTTAAAATTCACAACACAAACTGAATTTGATTAAATCTGGCTTGGTTCATATGATAAAGCACTGCAGTTAGAATGCAGCTGGAAAAATACATTATGCTAGGACAAATAAGTATGGTTAACTTCAATAAGAGCTGAGGTAAATTGCTTTTTGCGTGAGATGTGCAATTTTACCTCAGTACAGCTTTAATCAAAGTAAAATATTATAGGACAAGGGAAAAAACCAAAACAACCTTACAATGTAATGTTTTGTCTACCAGCCACTCAGTAACATTTTAGTTTAAGTTCCTAAATAAAGCTTAGGCTACACATTATCTGTCCCCAGTTGGTATGTAAACAATTAAGGCAATATCTGGCTATCAAATAATTTATATTTATAACAGATAAAAAAAATCCCACAGATGTGTATAAAAATTGTCCATCAGAAGCTTGTCTGCCACCAAAAATTTCACTGAAAGGGGAAGAATGAAAAAAAATACAGGTATTTAAATAATTCACACTTATATGAGTATTTTCACAGCCACATGAAAAAAGAATGTAAATTAAGCATAGCAAATAAATTGGATAAAAAGTATTAACCTTGCATTTGTGGGAATGTTGCTGTTTCTTCCTCAGCAGTCCATAGTCCATTATGTTATCCATAATTATTATGTGGATATTTTGTGGATATAATATGGGTGCTTCAAGTTCCCACTTGCAGCAAATCACAGCCTACATTCCCTCTGGGCAGGACCTGCCCTTTTTTGAGGGGGCAGACCCTGGTGTGCTGCTGCCGTTCCCTGCTTTGTCTGGATGGATGTCTGCTTGTGGCGGAGCAGGATCACCTGCTACCCCTTTCACACAGGGCCATGGCTGGAGTTGTACCTCCAGTTAGCACACAGCAGGAAGCTGGCACAGGCCAGATGCTGGGAAAAACCTTGATCTTTCATTCCACCTGGGACTACAATCCCTGTGGCCAGGATGGGAAGACACTGACAAGCAGCTTCCAACAGAGCCTCAAAAGGGTTTCACTCTTCTGTATTTCTGTGTGCCACAGGAATGTACATTTGATTAGCATGCAGTATACATGGGAGACACACTCTCCAAGGGGACACCTGGTCATATTAAAAGTGGATGACACACCAGTCACAGCCTTCTCTGTTCATTGCAAGACTCCTTTGGTTCACATACCCTCTCTTTGCAGCTTTCCCCTCAGCTTGCCAGCTGGGCAGCCAGTGTAGAGCAGGAAACAGCGCTGGAGGGTAGGAGTCATCAAAGCTTGTGCTGGTGAATCATCAAGCTGCAGGCTTCTGAGACCAAAAAAAACCCCACCTACACATCTGTCTGCCATGGAGAAAATGTAGGGAAGTTTTTGACAGTTCATGATCCGTATTGTGCTGCCCATAAGCTTCAGCATTTCATAGGGAGAACTGAACTCACTGCAATCCTGGAACCTGTGCAAGGATGAGAGGGACCTGCTGCCTTTGTCATGGTGGTCAGAGTAACCCCTTGGCCCCCATCTTGTAATCCAGCTGAGGGAGGGCATGGAAGTTGTGTTTAAGCCACCAGTTCTGAGAGGATCTGCATGGAGGATGATTTAGCAACCTGGAGAGCCACCAGGAATGCCTCAAGAGAACTAGTAACCTCACCACCCTGGCAGCTGAAGTAAGACTAGGCTAAAGTAAATGTGTAAAGCCTTGATTATAGTCAAATGTTTGGTAGAGGCAAGATAAGGGTTCATTAGATAGCAGGCAATCTGGGCAGTATAGCACTAAGGACCACATACAATTCTTTCTCAGAGACGGAAAGGATTTGTTGTCTCACCATCCAACATGCTTTTTTACTGAGTATCCCACCAAAATCATCTTCATTTGAATTTTATGTGAGAATCTTAGCTTCTTGGAGGCAAGAAAAAGGAGGGACATGACACCCTCAAGTGTCTGCAAGTGCAAAACTATTTTGCAGAGAAACTAATTCTGGGATGATGGAAAAGTGCTGTGTGCCCTGAGGTGTTCTTTGCACTCAGCGCAGAGCTCAAGGGGGACCTGTGCATGGCACCGTAATGTTGAGCACCACTCTTTGACCCTGAGGTGTAAGGCTGCTTTGGCTGTGGGACAGGGGAGCAAAGAAGAGAGATAGGTGCTTCCTTCCAGGGGCATTCCACAGCAGACGGGTCACAACACAGGGTCCTGTGTTGGGACACTTGGCCAGGCAGAAATACCAGCTTGGGAATCAGGCATTTTCCTGGTCAGGTAGAAGACATGGAGGTGTGAACAAGCTGGTTCCTCTCTGCACATAGAGGTCCTCATGAGCTAATTTAAACCTGGGTTTGCACCCTTGCCAACAGACTACTAAATCTCCTTCATGGCTGGCCCTGGAAAGAAAAGGGAAAGGCAAAAGTGACCAACCAGCCCCTTTGCAGAGGTCAGTGAACAGTTCCAGTTGCCTTTTACTGTCCTCCAAAGCTGTGGGAACTTTGGAAGCCAAACCCACTCCAGGGGTAGCCTGAGATGAGAGCTTAGCCAATCTGAGAAGGTATGGAAGCACCGAAGGGAAATACAGATGATTTCTGCTTTGGAAGAGGCTCTCTCCCTCCTTTGGGATGGTCCTAGTGTCTCTTTGTAAGACCACATGTTTTCTGATTTCACAGGAAGCCCTGGATCAGTTCTAGGGATGAAAATGGCTTGGTAAAGGCTAAGAAACAACTAGTTTTTCCTGCCTTCCTTCTCCTCTTCCCCGACACATTGTCCTCATTCCTGACACATTGCAAAGCACAGCCCTTGTCTCCTCGTGCCAGAAGCTCAGTACAGAGGGGATACAGCAGCTGCAGGAAAAGCAGGGTCTTCTGCTGCTCCCAGGACAGGCGGAGAACTTCTGACTGATCGTGGCCCCATGGGCACGGTCTCTACTACCCAAACCTGGCCATCCTTATCCTGAGGTAGAAACGCCTCTCATGCCAAGGGAAGTTTTTTTCACACAAGGACTTGGACACATGCTTTAATAACCCACCCTGCTTCTACTATTTTTGGAGACTGTCTAAAGGAATGAAGCATGTGCATCTGACTTCAGCTGAAATTCAGCAAATTTCACCTCTTCAGAAAAAGTATCGTTGCAACTACAGGATAATTTTTAATCCCCCATATCCAATGACCCATATATTGCTCACGTCAAGACCAGGAGGTCCTGAGGACAGACATGAGTGTTCCCTTCTGTGTAGCATCCCCTCTTTCTCCTCACCTGCTTTCCTTCAACAAAGGATCTACTGTCTCGATCCCTTGGGTATCCACCAAATTTTTCTGCTCCATGTTTTCAGCTGTGATTTATTCACATCCTTCCTAATAGAGCCAGAGATTTTTTTTTTCTCTTTCCAACCCTTTGGTTTTATTAGTATTGTATAGTAGTGTATAACATTAGTTATAAATGTGTTGGTTGTGTAGAGGCCCACATGTGATGGGATTTGACTGGGAGCATTTCACCGGCCAGATCAGAATCTACCTCCTCTTGACTGCACACATATCACTGCCTCAAAATGCAGTACTTAATGTAATTTTGATTCTGACAGTAAAGGCTGCACTGAAATCTCATCTGGGCTTGTTAGTGATATATTGACTTAAAATACCCTGCTTTAAAGAAGGCTAGGAAAGCAAAGAAAAACTCAAATCTCCCACTGAAAGCCAGTCCTTTCAAGGGAGAATGAGCAGTTTGTGGAATAGAAGCATTTTCAGTCCAAGAGAGACAGATAATACGTATTTCAAGAAAGCCAAAATATTTCTGGGTTATGTTGTCTTAATAGTTTGTGTTTTAGTAAGCGTAGCTAGTGCCACAGTCTGAAGCCACATCGGTAAAAAACTATCACTCACCTCATGCTGTCTATTACCAGGCCCTTGCTGCAGCCTCCAAACACTTTCAGCTATGCTGGCTGTAAAACAACTTAGAAAATTTCCCCAGTGCAGGCAGGCTTGAAGAAGAAACCAGTTTATTGCAATTCATGTAAGTGAAAAATACATGACATTAAGTTGCTTCCCAGAGGCATTGCTAAATGAATAATGGATAAACAATGTCAGTGACGCCCCTGTCACTGAGGCACAAAACTGAGGCACAAAAAAAAGAACAGCAGTGACTGAAGGTTTCATTCAGCCTGGCGGGAAACTTCCCAATAGAAGGAGTCCCAGACAGAAAGAGGTATCTGCCACTGCTTTATATGGAGATTACTTTCCCCATGACCACTCACTTCACTATAAATTTCTTCTGCTCTGTGGATTTACACACTAAAAATATGTAGTCAGGAAGGAATATAAACTCTCTCCTTGTGGTATCGCTGGCTCACATATTGCAGCTCAGCAGTCATGGACAGCATCCAGCATTCACACTCAAAGGGACCTGCCATATTTATGACTTCTCCAGCCTCACAAGAGCAAGAAAGGCTGGCAGAAAATGATTGAAGCACAGCTGAATGAAATACATAGAATAAAGAGAGCAAATTTAAAATATTTTTAGAGTCTGAATTTCTATAGAAATGAGATCTATGCAATGCAACTTCTCTGGGCAAGAATGTGTGTGTGGTGGGTTGCTCTTTCCACAAACACCACACCATAGTTTGATTCTGCTCAGCTGCTGCCAATGACTTTTAAGAGGAGAATGTCAGCAGTCTTGGAGGCAATTCAGTTTGTCCATCATAGATGAAAACAGATGTTTATGCCTAATAAGCTTATGCTTATTAGCCTTATGGAAAAGCTAATAAAAAGCATCAGACTACAAAAAGAGGACAAAGGTTTTTGAAACTGCATTTACCTATTCTGTAGCCCACAAAACTTCCCCTCCATGGCTTAAACTGGCTGAAAAATATCACATACAGGGGTATGTGTTTTAAATGCATTTTCCAGCTTCTCTAGGAAAAAGAAAATAAAAAATTTGATGTGCAGGTCACCTGGGAAGAGGTGGCTACAGTTGCAGAGTGTTATTCTTCTGAGACTTTCTGATTTCTCTAAAACTATCTGCAGATGCAGATGCTCCTCTGTGGGGCCAAGGCTGCCATCACCCAGCCCAGGCTTTGCTGAGGGCAGAGTGTGTGCTGCTGCTTGTGAATTAGCACCTGCAATGTGGAGAGGGTCTTTGAATTTATAGTATCTGTTCAGGCTTCTGGGTAAGCAGAGAAAGTGAACATCACCATATATACAAGCTGAGCTAAGAGCATTGGGAAGGTTTTCCAAGCTGTGTTCTGCCACACAATGAATGGTATTTTTTTTTTTCCTATTTCACAAACATAACTGGCTAAATTTGGTTTGGGGAGGAGGAAGAAGTTAAAAAATATATAGTCAGACATTGTTTTGCAAGATCAACAGTTTTATACATATCCAAACGGAACTGCTTCCATTAAGAGGATCCCCAAATATAATGATTTCCACAGTAGGCAAAGAAATCCTAATAATGAATGCAATTACATCAAAGACAGCCCATTTCCTGTATTTATAATTAATGTGATCTTGGTGAAGGAGTGATGAGAGGCTATTTACTGCTTCTTATTGCAAACAATAGTGGCACCTAGGTTTTTGCTCCCACATTTGTAACACATCAGAAGAGAGGGCAAATTGCAAAACAGTGGCTAATATCAAATGCCTCCAGAGAAAGCTATGAGCATACTGTCTGATGTTCAGAGGTGAAAAAGCACCAACAGTTTCCATTTCATCACTTTTAAAATCAGATCACTTGCTCAGGTGCTGCTTTGATTGATAACGCCAGTGTTTGCTTCAGAAATGTTCAGGCTCGCTTCTCTGTGAAGAATATCCAGGACTAGGAAAGAAGTTTCGGCCTACACTGCATCTGAATGAAGTGGAGCTCACACTGTGGTACTGATTATTTCAGGTCTGTGGAATTGAAGAAAGCTCTCTCTCACCACACGTGGTATTAGCTTTCACTCAAAACCCTCCCAAACAGTAAAAACTTTTGACTTGATTGCAGCTGCTAAAGCAGGATTAAATGTATAACCAGTGTATGAACTGAGATCCCTTTGACTCTGAAGAGAGCCTTGAGCAATGATTCAAAACTACATGAACTTTCAACTTCAGTTCACTCAGGGCCGTGGGGTCTTCAGTTGTAAGCTGTGTTTTTCCAAGCATTTTTTTATTTTTCCTTTTTCTTTTGCTACAGGGTTCATTATTTTGCAGAGGATGGGTCTTTCTGCACTGCAGGGATCTATCTATCACTGCTAACTCTCTGCATCTTCTCCACATGGAAGAAGTAATTGGATTGTATTTTCTGCACATGACCAAGACAGCAGGGAAACCCAGAGCTGTAAGCCAGAGAACCAAGCTGTCTAGAGGGTAAGTACCTGATGCTCAAGAAAACGAAATGTCTTGGTCTAACAACATCTTTCCTTTCTTCCCATGGAAAAGCTGAGACATGCTGAACTGCATTCATCAGAGTGCTCAGGAAGGTGAGCTCTTCAAGGAGAAGTGAAAACCATAAACACCCAAATGATCCATTCAAAAGTGCAGCCCAAGGGCATTAAATCCTGTGACTATACAAAACAATAAGTAAGCTGCGGGATACTAAATGTACAGGACATTTCTTAAAGTTACAATGCAATTACTGAAAAATCCAGTGGCTTTTTTACACTGCCAGGGCCTCCATGTGCTACCACATGGCTGATGTATATGATTATGCAGAAGTAACTGCAACATCTGAGCCCAGACAAAAAGGAAAAAAAAGTTCTTTTATTTCCAGACAGTGTTGTATTTATTATTATTATTATAATGCTGTAAAATGCTATGTTTTAGTCTTAAACATTGTGCTGTTTCTTTTTTTCTAACAACACTAAAATTCTGACATTATTATATTTGGGGAAAGTGATGGGATTGCCAAGGCTTTATGCTGTCAGTCTTTAAGAGTTTAGTAGATGTATTACTTTCCTTTAAATGAATGCCTGCTTGTCATTGTCAGCCTTCTAGTGTTTGTCTTCCCCCCTCCCTCCTCCTTAGATCCAAGCCTAAAAAAAGAATCTCTTTGGAGCTTGATGTGTTGCTTGTAGCTATGTTAGAGAAGCTGTACTATTCTGGGAACATGCAGGCTCCTCCAAACAGCTCTTCCAGCAGTGACACCATGCATGGTTTTCATCTCAGCCTTAAGAACTTCCATTGGTCTCCTATCAAGCCCCACCAGCCAAATCCCAAGTGCTACAGGGAAGGAACTCCACTACACCAGACTGTCACCCCCAAACTTGCAGTCGTCATCATCATCATCATCATCATCATCATCATCATCATCATCATCATCATCATTTCCGATGTAGGCTGATTTGTGCGTTTCTCTTCAAGAAATATTTTATGAACCTTGACTGGAATAAAGCACTGCCACAGGGGGAAGACTGTCTGCTATTATTTTCCACTTATAAAGAACACAAATCTGCATGATGAGCCAAATTCTCCTATTGCAAAAATTATTTGTTACATGAAATAGCTAAAACAGCAGAAAGAACCCATTCCTGGAATTTATGATGAAAAAAATTTTCTTTAGAGCAGCAAAACACCACCATTGTCCCACTCGGCATATTAACACTCACAGTAGTGATGGCAGTCGCAAAAATGTGGGGGAGTATATGATTAAATCAGTATTTCTTAAACAGTTTCGGATTGTGCAAGCTGATATTTTGGAACAATAACAGAGAACGTACAATGTTCTGAGCTGTCAGAGTTTCTGAGGGGGCAGATTCAAAGGCCTTGCATCACTTAATGCCTTCCAATCTCCAGATTAATGGAAGAGGAGCAATGGGACAGGGTGTTGTACTTGCAAGTTGGATGAGTTATGATCTGTTTTCTTTTTTCTTTTTTTGAAGAAAATACATAATTTAAATGCTGCTGTCATGGAAATCTAAAATTACACAGTACCATACACAGATTTCTTACACATAATATGAGCTGGTGCATATATGCATGCAGGTATTTGTGTTGTAATTTAAAACATAACATCACTGCAAGCTAAACAGGTTTAGGAAACTTCTCTGAGAGAAATTCTTTACCTCAGGAAGAGGATCTGCAATAATGAAAATCAATGTGGCAGACAGAAATAGCATTTAAGCCTTTACTAGCAAGATATGACACATCAAAGAAGTTAAATTGATCTTCCAGCCTTCTGTCCCAAATATTGCTGCTGCAAGATGAGCCTCCTTTTCTTTCTGCTGACAACTACACAATGTTCCTGTCCCCATCAGTGTACATTGCATGCTGTCTTTGCCACCACCCTCTCTCCATCGCCAGACATCTGAGCTCCAGTCAAAGATTTGAATTGACAGGAGCAGAGTTTTGTATGGGCAGTGATGCTGGAAAATCAGTGAAACCCAAGAAATGTGGACCCTTAGCTTGTGAGCAGCCGCAGACACTGGGATTTCAGTAAGCAGCATGACTGAGGCTAAACTTGGTATCATAACAAAGCGTGGGTCTAAATAAAAGCTGCCTTAAACTCCCTGGAGGTTTGCTGCTTCTACATGAGGACTTGTCAGAGAGTAGCTCTCCTACAGAAACAGCCATACCAAATATAGTGTGCTGGAGTAAATGCAAGAGGCAATGCTGGAAGAACACTAAAATTGTTTTGCTCTCTTCTTTTTCTTTCTTTTCTTTTTCTTTTTTTCTTTTTCTTTTTCTTTTTCTTTTTCTTTTTCTTTTTCTTTTTCTTTTTCTTTTTCTTTTTCTTTTTCTTTTTCTTTTTCTTTTTCTTTTTCTTTTTCTTTTTCTTTTTCTTTTTCTTTTTCTTTTTCTTGATGCTGTATCTTAAGGCATTTGTGTGTTTGGCCTCCTAGCTCTGTGATTCCCTCAGGCATTGATACAACACAGCCATCTTCAGAAGCTCCAGGTCTTACTTAAGGCCATGTTTTGGGCGGAGAGACTCCGTTGTGTGCCAGCCCCAGAGAAGCCGGTGAGCAAGGTACTCTCTCAGATGACTGTCAGCCACCAGGACACCCTGATTATGTCACTTTTCTGCTGGTCTGCTGTAGCTCAATTGCATAGTTAGCTTTGATTTAGCTGTGTATTCATGCAGGCACATGCAGCTAGGACAGGAGGCAGCCAGACACAATAATACAGACATTTTCCCACTTTACCACAATGGTGTCTTTTTATAGACTGTCAGAATGGCTTAAAGATTATCTGATTCCAACACCCCGAGACATCATCTGGTTCTATGGGTGGGACACATTCCACTAGACCATTTCCTGGCAACTTCCCTTCTGCCCCTTCCCTCCCGCTCTGTTCAGGATGGCAGGTGTTCCTCATGCAGCTGCTGTGACCTGCAGGAAATGTGCAAGCATGTCAAGCTGCAGGACCTGTAAAGACAGCAAAGTAGTGATCTTACCTGGAAGCATAGGTACACCAAAACTGAAGGCAAAGCTCTCCTGGTTCACAGAATCCTGAATTTTCACCTGTGGGTTTTAAAGCACAGCAGGCAGTAGCACTTATGAGAAGTTTCATTCTTTGGGCCTTTTTATTCCACACAGTCTTCCTCATCTGCATCTTCTTCTTTTTTTTTTTTTTTTTTCAATTTGGACTTTTTTTTTTTTTTTAACTTCAGCACTCAAAGCAGAACGCAGTGAACCCCTTGTATGTCAGTACAAAACCCATGCTAGAAATGGTTTTGATTGAAGCTGGACCAGCTCTCACCTGCTCCAATCCAATGCCCTTTCAGCCCCCCTGAGGAGAGGCCTTGCTGGAAAACTCTGCAAGCAGTTGAGTCTGGTGCAGCTCCATGGCAAGCCAGAATAAAACAGAGCAACACTCCTAAATTCCCCTCTGGGCTGTGAGAGTGATAAGATGTCCCAGTGCTTTTGTGTCCATACAGAGCACATTTCCACACTGCAAAGTGTGGGTCTTGCTTGCTGTGGGGAGGGACAGAAACCGAGTGATACCTTCCCTAGTGACCCATGCTACAACACACCCCTGTGGGTGCTAGAGGGAGGTTAGCCTAAATAAAAGCAAGGAGATGTCCTAGCAGAGTGTGTGTGCTTCTGAATGACAGCTGAGCCATCTGTGGCCACCAGCGTGGCAGAGATCACCTGATGCTTCAAACATCGTCAGCAATCTCATCTATAAGCTGGCACTTTTTTTTTGTTTTAAAATTGAAGTAGTTTTCTGAGTAATAGGAGTACACTCATGCTTGGAAACAGTAGAACACATAAAATCTTTTCTATTTCAGTGATAGAAAAAAGAAGGGGTCAAAGCTCCAGGAATTAGTGTTTCTTAGCTGAACTCTTGTAGACTGAGTTTTGGTCCAGAGTGGGGTTTTTTGTGTGACCCAGTGGTAAATTTCTGAACAAAGAACTTTATGATACAGAGACAATACTTGTAAGAAGCTTTTAACTCTAGATGTGCTGGAGGTCATTTTGAAAGCTTGTGGTATCTTTTCTTCTCACAGCAGTGCTTGCAAATGGATTGAAATCTTCCTCGGGGATTTCTGTAACAAAGTGGGTAGAAATTTAAGTGCTTTGTAATCTCTGTGGGAAGAGATAGTATCAGGTAGAGTAGGTAATTTGAATTACTTAGAGCAATGATGCTTTTGAAAGCCTTACTTCACTCCTGTGAAAACCAGTTGGTAGCAAAATTACATTCCAAAAGCTTCTCTGCATACTCCCCTAATGAACTTCTGATTTACTTGCAGTTTGTAGATGAGACTTCTTTCTCCTAATGTCATTTTCTTCCTTTAATTCAAGGCAGATTTCTGGTTTAGAGGGAAATATTATGTAGCATGTATAGCCGCTGTGGAGGAATTATTGCAAATACCTCATCTGTAATCCTTTTGTTCTTCCACTCTGAAACCCCACGTCTCACTTCTCCATGGAGGAGAGGATATTGTGTTTGACTTATTACAAAGCCTAAAGCATTCTTAGGATTAACTGCAGCTAATCACTAAAAATATGCCTTCTCATTTTGCAACTGTTGTGACTCTTCAACATGGGAAAAGTGCTTCCTACTTCAAAATCTATTTTACTTTTAATTTTTGTTTCCCTTCCAAAGGCTAGGCCTGGACCTCACCAGCACTCCTAATAATGCCACCAGGACAAAGGACATGAGGAGGCTGAGGTGTCCCGCACCCAGAAGTGGAACCATGCCAGTACAAAGATCAAAACCAGAAGTGACTGGACCTCAGACAAAGGTGAAGGGAAGTGGCTGAGGTCTCCACACAGATGTCTGATTACAATTCCACCAAGGTGGATTTGAAACTGTGTCACAGCTCAGCCTTTTCTCCCCAGTGCCTGTGGAGCCTGCTTCCAGCGTGACACATCCCATCTTTGACTCACCAGGTAAGGCTGGGGTATCAGTACGAAAATTGGGCAAATATTGACTTCTTTTGACATACAATAACTTTGTTGTACCTATGATACAACATATATATGTAATGTTTTCAGCTTATGCATGACTATGGGCTGGAATTAGTAGCTTTTGAAGGATAATGCTGAAGAAAGGAATGTCAGATACTGTGCTGGGGTTTAGAAAACTGACCACTAATCTAGTGTTTTCCAATAAGCCACCCTGATTTACAGCACAGAATAAAAGTTGTGTCAAGAAGAAAGTGAAATAAACTTGTGCTTCAAGGCATAAACAAGCTTCATCAAAGGTTGGGATAGGAACAATATCCCCTTCTGACACATTACTTTATAACTGCAGAATGTGAAACTGCTTGCATCATTCTCTGAAGGATCTAGTCCTGGCAGTTTTAGATACTAGGTAAGTAATTTTTTAAATTTATAGATTCTCCAACTTCTTTCAATGGAAATATAGGTTTTCAAGGATATTTTACACAGGTCAATTGCTATGTAGAGACCAAGAGCTTCATTTCCTCAATCACATTTCATGATTGCATTAGAGGGAATTCACAGATGCCCAGGGACTGATGAACCACATGAGGAAAACCATGAGACAACTCAGACCAGGAATCGGATTCTGTCTGACAGTTTTCTACACCTGATGTGTCTAAATCAATGCTTTTTTTTAATTTTTTTTTTTTTCTTAATAGCAGAAGTCATGCTTCAATTCAGCTAGAAAATAGGAACTTAAAGAAAGAGCTTGAATGTCTGTGGAAAACCTATAAGGATGGACATACAGCATGGTTGTAAAGTTTAATTCTAGACTGAAAATCAATGAATAGACAAAGATTCATGTTTCTAAGAAAACAAAGGCATAAATATACAGCCATTTTGAGGAATGATGTGCAGATTTCTCCTGAGGGACATACAAAGAAGGCCCACACCTACAGAAAGGCTGTCCCAAGATTATGTCACCTATATGTATCATGAAGGAATTTTCTTCTTGGCTGCTCAGAGGAGGATTTTTAACATTTGCCTCCCATTTATTCCACAACATTTCATTGCTGAGTAACTTGTACTTCTTCACACCATTTTAATTTGATGGCAAGTACAAGTAATGCAGAGACCTTTCTTTCCTAAGGGAAATTAAGAAAATAATTCATTCTTTTGCTCAGTAACTCAACTGAATTCAATTTGGGTTCATTCTTTTAGGGAAGGTGTTTATCTAGTTCTGTCAAATTAAAATATGGAATGAAAAATGTCAAAAATACTGACCATCTTGTCATCACAATTCTTAGTTCTTTCATGCCATGCTTCCTCCACAGAGAATTTTATTTTGAAGAGGGAAAAATTAACATAAAATCTTAGAAGGTGTAAGTCACACCTGTAATTTCCACATATTACTAAATACTAACACTATGTGCATGGCACAATGCTTCAGCAAACCACATTGATTTGGCTTTTTGAGCTCATTTGTAAGATTTTAATTTTATTTTTTTTTCTTACATTTACTTCGATGTATATTTGCCAGATGAATTGTACGCACAGGAAAAGGTGTAATAAAGGGGCAGGAGTATCAGCTGCATTATGTGTCCCTGAGAGACAGGGCAAAAACATTATTTGGAAATTTCTGTGGCACAGAGCCCTGCTGGCAGCTGCTGATCTCATTCCTATCCCTTACATGGGGTTGTTAACACAGGGACACATAAGGGAATGGCTGAGGACTGGAGAGGCCATGACTAAAGTGAATATTGATTCTCTTTTTCCTTAGTGTGGCTGCCTGTGTAGAAAACATCGATCAGTAGTGCAGCCTGAGAGAAGGCTGAATGAATTAATGGAAGACAGAACCCTCTCGGAGCTACTGAATACACAGAAAATCGGCCTGGCTTGGGATCTGTCTGGGCTGCAAGTACTTTGCAGTAGGCTGGGCTGCTTGCGATTCTCTGCTCTCATGCTCCTCGTTCCAACATCAGCTTTTGGGCGTTAGCATTAGCTGTTTTTATTTCATTATGCTTTTATTTACTGTTGGCAGGAGAGGAGGACTGGAAGCTTCCCAGAGTGCTGGCTGCAGCCACCGACAGACCTCTCTTTCCCCAGGGCTGGCTGCAGCACAGAATTGTCAGGCGCTGAGTGTGTTTCATATCCAGAGCAAATTTTCCAGAGTGCCTAAATGGCTTGAAACTGCAGGTTCTGCTGGCCAAGATCAAGTAACTTGCTTGGGAAATGGCTTCCAGTTAGCTTTCTTTTTGTCTCTCTCCCTATGTTTGTGCATTTTCAATTATGTGGAAATCATTTAGCTCTTCTTCCCTTTATTTAAGCAGGCAAGGAACAGTGAGCTTCAAAACTGCAGAATTCCTTGAAATCTTTTAACTTCAACCATTCTGTCTCTGATAGAAAAACATGTATTTGCTTTTTAATTCTCAGTCACTTTAACTGGTTCTGGTAACTTTGTACCCACAAGCACAGAACACTAGATGGATATACTGCAGCAAAATGAGTTACATGTTGTATTTAGAAACAAGTACCTTTAAAATATTTACCTGTCTGCCAAGACTTCGAAAAATGAGAAAGCAAGTTCAGCTCAGTACACAGAGCAGTTCCTCATCGCCTGACTCTCCTCATGGCTGCTGGGAATGCCTGGCATGTCAGGTAACACATGCTGAGCAAGAGCTAAAAAGCCCTTCGTTGCTTGTAAAAATGAAAAAAGCTCCTTATCGGAAAACAGCTCTTTTCAGAGGCATTGCAGCTGTGGATGATGCTGTAGACATGCTTCTCAGCCATCAGGCAGAGTGCCCAGCAGGGACCAGATTTCAGCAGTGTCAGTAGGTAAGATGTGTAACAGCGATAAGTCCAGTTGTCTTGTGCCAGAGCATCCTACTTTTCTTTATACCTTCATTGCACAAACAACACACACTAACAGCATACATTTACATGAAACAAGCAATGATTGAACATACCTGTTTAATTGTTCACAGCCCCCTAAGTCAGGAGAGTCACCCTGGGTCACCTGCACTGTTCTGACGTCCCGTTCTCTCCTGACACATCTGCAGCTCTGCTGTTTCATGTTAGGAGACCTTTCAGTTTTGGCTTTGCTCTGCCAGTAGCATCTGGTGCTGTTCCCTTCTGCTGTGACTGCAGCTGGCTGCTCCATCCTGAGAGAAAGAAATGATTTCTTGAGGCTGTGGTAATCTGGTCTGGGAGGTGCTGTACAGTCTCAGATAGGAGGCCTCAACTAGCAGAGTCTCCTGTCTGTTCAAGAGCTTACAAGCTGAATGCCTTTGTAACCTCCTCTTGGACTTGAGGGTGGCACCAGGTGCTGGGGCTCTTTCACACTGCAGGGTTTGTAACATCTGGCTGATGCCATGGGTTATAACAATAAATGACACCATGCACAACAAACATCTCCAGGGGTTTCTCCAACTTCAGTCTCTAATCTCTCAGGCTTCCTGTGCCCTGTATGTGTCTATAATGCTTTAGAAATGACAACTGTAGTGATTTTGACATTGAGGATCCATGTGAAGCTGGTGCAGAGGCTGGTAAGAGGCTGCCCTGACCCTCTGGGCCCAGGAGGGTCACATTCTCTCTGCATTTGAACTGAAAGTGGAGAGGGCACAGAAGGGTCAGACAGATATCCTTATGATCCCGCTTTCCTCTGTGTCATGGGACTTTGTGCACAACTGGCAATTATAGATGTAGCCCTGAAACTCACACCAAGCTTCTGACCTGTTCTCACACACTATTTTATGCAGCATGTCATGTCCAACATGACTGTAATGTCTTCTGTCTTACTCACATCCAGCTCTGTCTCCTGCTTTTTTTAACTTCTCTCCCAGGAATTTTTCTTAGGCAGACTCTTCTTCCATTATTCAGACTCAAATCTCTTTTCACCACTGTTTTGTTCCACATCAAAGCCTGTAACCTCACCCCTTTGCAGTTAGGGCTCCCAAAAGCCTAGAAAGCTGCTCTGAGGAAGCTGGTCTCTGGAGCTGGGGAAATGAGCTGGGGTGGCTGTACACGTTCCTGTTATTGAGAGCAAACAAACTTGTCCACACTGTTTGATTTCTTTCTCCCCAGGGATTTGGCTGGGCTATCTCCCTGCCAGTTCACTGTTTTCCCTGTCTGACAGTGTTTGCTGTGGGCAGTCATGCTTGGCCAGAGGATAATGCTCCATGGCTCTGCTCAGGCAAGCCTGTCTCCCACATGTTCAGCGTATGTTGTGTAAGGAATGTCAGACCTTTGCTGGAACTACTGGGTGGCTGCTTAGGAGAAATGCTGGGAGTCAGCACAGGCACATCCCACTGTGGGCAGTAGGTTGTAGCGATTGCCAGAGCCTCCCTTCTGGGCTGTAAAGGTTTTGCAAGCAGCCCTTCTGCATGGTATTCTGTGCAGCATACCCAGCTTGCTGTATTCTAGAGACATTGCTGGGCCCTACCCTCTCCTCACCTGAGAGCTTTGGAGGCCCAGCAACATGTGTTATACTTGTCTGAGCGCTCAGCAGTGACCTCTTTGTGATGCTGGCTGATCTCTCAAGGGCTGGATCCATTTCTCTCAATAATTTCACTTGCACTCTGGAATCCCACTAGCAGCTCTTGTTTTTAATTAAGGGCTCCATAATGTCTCCAAAGATATGCTTAGTGTCAGAGATCTTACATCTGAAACATAAGGCTCAACTGCCTCATTTTTTTATTTTTGGTTTTGAGCACAATTACTGAGTCCCTCTACAGTCTTATTCTGTCCAGGTCAAGTCTACAAATAACTTTCTTGATGGTTCAATTGTTCCAAGTATTATTTTGAAAATAATAAGTGACTCTCTCAGGTCACTTCTTGTCCTTTTTGCTCAGTGAGACAGTGAAAAGTTTTACTTCCATGTTTTCTCACTCTCTGTCATGGCCAAGTCCATGTATCAATTCCCTGTTTATATGAACACTTCAAACCAGCTTTTTGAGCTCTCAGTGACCCAAATGCCTTCTGGCTGTTTGCCTGCTTCGTTCCCAGGCTGTCTTTCTGTGTCCACTGCACTGGCTGATGACAAACTCTGTCCCACCTCTCAGAAAGGGACAGCTTATCTCCAGCTGCAGATCATCCCTTTGGAGTAGTTAATAAGAGAGAAGTCCTGTTAGAATCTGTAGCAAACATCCCTCAGGTAGCTGCAATAAATGAGGAAATGTTTAAAGGTGAGCTATGTCCTAATATCACCTGTTGGAACGGACTTTATGTTTCATATATTTCATATTATTGCTCTGAAAGACTAAATGCAGGAGCACATTACCAATTGAAGTGCTTGTGGAAATTAAATCCATGTTTAAATGAATTCGAAACTTTTAATGCAAAATTGAGCACTTAGAAATTTTGCATCAACTCCTACTTAATTAAAATTAATAAGGTTTCAGAGAGTTTTAGTTGGGATAGATGAGGAAAGAATTTGGCCTTAAATGTGTAATTAAAATACAATTACATTGGAAGGAAGTAATTACTGAGGTTGTACCTCAAAAGCATACCTAATGGGCTATCAAGAGAAAAGGTTTATGTGTTTGGTTCACCAGCTATACTAGATATAAAAGGATGCAGTCACTGAAAGAAAGAGATATTAGCAAGATCATTTAGGTAGATAGTAGCAGCTCTTTTATGGTCAAATCATTCTGGCTACATTTAGAAAGGGGACTACTTCATCTTAGTTTGGGGCATGCAAGCACCTCCACAGGTTTTCCTTCTGACACGTTTAATTGTTTCCCAGCCCTCTCATGGGCCTGTGAGAGAAGGAAGCGCTGTTAAACCAGTGTCAAACATCTCTGGATGAGGGAAAAGTTAGCACTGAACAACCTCAGCTGCCTGATTTTAGGAACTATTTGACAATGGAATACTCAAAGTGAAGGGCCTAATCTGACCCTGGTTAAAACCATAGAAGGAACAACGCTCCTCTTGGTCTCTGCACCAGTCTGCATGAAGCCCTGAGCATAGAACCAGAATTGTGGTGTCAGTTTTGCATAAACCTAAACTTGGTTTTGTTTTTACATTATTGCCTTGGCACACCTATGAAAAATGGTTTAATAAATGACATTCCACAACATGCACAAAACAGACAGGTTTGGGAGTTAAAGCTGAAGTGTGACCATTAAAACTGAAGTCACTTTGTGCTCTGTGGAGACAGAACAATCCATCATGCATTTGATTTTTTTTGTTTTGTTTGGCTTTTTTTCTTTTTTTGGGTAATGTGATAGGTTTTGGTTTTGAAGTTAGTGGTGAGGTTTCTGTTGACTGTACTGGAGTTTGGCTAGGTTCATGGAAATAAATGGATTATATTTTATAATTAACTATATAGGTAGTCAAAGATGCAAGGTTCACAGTCCCATTTGGATCAGATCCTTTTCAAAGGTTCAGAGTCATGGATTGCATCAAATTTCCTGGAACACCTGGGTGTAACCTTCAGCTTAAATCGTATCAACATGATTTGATTGTAAGGTTTTGATTTAACCTTGTTTCTTCACATAACTTTCTGAGGTTTCTAACTGTGGTTTTTACAAGTACAGTGTGTTTCGGAAAAGAAGTGTGGGAGAGGAAATATATGTGTCCCTGCTGTGCAGTGTCCCCTTTGATACAGTATCAAACATAGTGTAAGTAGCCTGATGTTTTAATCAACAGATACATGTCCTTGGCAAGGAAGTGAATTTAGGATTTAGTGAAATGCACTCTGCTGAACTGTTGACACTCAGTTCACAGTCAAACCTGTATTGGTAAAGAAGAACACCCGCCTTGTATTGAAGATTTAACTCAGTAAAATAAAAGTTGGTTACAGTAATTTCTCTCTACCCTTACATTCCCCGCAGCAATGCTTGTTACATGGGTAAGAAACACATGGAGAGCTTGACTTAGCATTTTTCACACCAAAACCAGATGTCTTCGGTACTTAACCAGGATATTTTTCAAACTTGTTTTTTTTTGTTTTTAATGCAAAACTGAAGATGTGGGATTGTCAGTGTTGTGGTACTTCGTCATCTAAAATGGTTTCCAAGTTAGATCTCCCAAAGAAGCCTGAGAAAGGGTGTTTCATGTACAACATTATCAGCACTTGTCAACAGGGCAGGACTGAGTGAAGTCAGCCTTCTGTGGCTGTAATAGCACAAGAGCTTCCTTCCCTTCAATAGTTTCTTTCTTTTTCCCCAGGGTCATGTAGCAACTAACACCTGAAAAAGCAGCCTTTATATCTTCCTCAAGCTAATTAAATACAGATTCAAGCCGAGGAGCAATATTGCTAAGTGTCCTTTTGTTAACTTGTTGGTCTCTGAAGATTCTCACATTTCAGCCGTGACTGACCTAAGTGGCAGCAGAGTTCTCAGCCATGGAAACCACATCTGGAGAAAATTCCACCTCTCAAAATCACAAAGCTCTTAAGGATTTACACGGAGTGACATTAACTACCAGGATCAAATAAATGTAGTGAAAACATGCTCCCAATCACAGAGGTCACTGAAAAGCCACACAGGTTTGGCTTATGCTGAGTTTTGCCTTTTTGTACCCATATGAAACATTTTTTTTAATGGTTCCAGAGTGGGGGGAGAAATTTATCAGAGAAACTAATGGCCTGAAGTACACAGCTGAGACAGGAAAAGACTATTGCTTATGTCTGCACAGCATCAATAGCAGCATATTTTGAGTGTGATTTACCTCCCGTAATCTTCGGCTTCCCCCCAGACAGGGCCACTGGTGGAGCAGGTGCTGTCAAAAGGAGAACATCATGATGGCTGAGCCCTGCTGGATGTGTTCAGAGTCTGGATGGAGGCCATTCAAGCCTTTTCACCTGTATTTTATACCAAGTTTGGAACAATGTGTTTTAGTTGATATGGTGGTGTTTGGCCAAATGTTGGACTCAATGATCTTGGAGGTAATTTCCAACCCGAATGATATCTATGATTCTATAAATACAGGTACTCACTGACACATATCTGTGCCATTTAGTTTACAGGATTGTCCAGGTGCTAAGGGTTTGTATTTTGTATCCTTTACACAGATGAAAAGACATCTTCTAGTCTTTTAATTTGTAACCTGTGTAACTAGCCTGTATGAGGTGTTTATGTCTAAGAATTTCAGGATTTGGCAATAGTTTTGCACAGAGACATGGGACAGTGCTTACTTCTTTTTTTCTTATTTTCTTTTACTCATTAAGGGCAAAACACAAATCTGTGCATTTTAAAGCAGCTCTCTGAAATTTCATGGCTTTATAATTGCAATCTATCGGACTGAAAACTAAATCTAAAATTACACATAAAAATCACAGTATTACCAGTCCTGGATTTAAGGCTTATATCACTGTGAATTTCTACGAAAATATTTAAGAATCAATTTAAATGCTAATGCACTTGTTTGCCATAAAACTAGGCAGTAGTCATAGTAGCTGCTTCATAGCCATAGTATGGGTCTTTCCTTCACTGGACTTCACTTGTGACATTAAATTTAGAGATGTTGCTGTGTATCATAGACCTATGCAAAAGGGAGGGGGGTGGAGGCGGGAGGGGGTGGTTCTCTGAAACCCTGCAGAAAGCAACTTCTCAAAACCTGACATTGCTCATGTGGACTTTGAAAATCTGATTGTAGAGCCAGACACGAACTTGTGTAATCCTGAGGCAGAATTAAAGGCAGAAGTACTTGTCTCTTCCTGCCCTGTGCCTGGTGACTTGCTATGGTCCTCAGCTTTGCCTGTGGGATATCCTCTATATTCAGACACTTCAAAACTGGATCTATCTGCCAGCTTTGTGCTGTTCCTTTGGGCTGCAGTTCTTGGAGACCACAGGCAATTCCCACTCTGAGTGGTGGTGAGGTTACAGCCCATTAGGGACTCTTTCCATTTAAATTGGGACCAGCTGCATCATTACTTCTGAAAAGCACATTCTGTGACCTCTATCACACCATCTAGGGCAGGGTCTGAGACTGTGTGATAGAGGGGATGGTGAGGTGGCTCCTTTGCCCAGCACACAACCAGTGACCTTGTTAAACTTTTGATATGAGGGCCTGGGAATAGCACCTTCCCACACATTTTTTGAAGCAGTCACCGGCAGTGCTGTACAAGCAAACAGCCCTGGGTCAGGCCATCCACACGGACCTGGAGCATCTCTGTTCACAGTCACTACCAACTCATTCCTGAGCTGATGAAATCAAGTCTGCTGTGAGGCTGTGTCCTGTGTCCAGGCTCTCCAATGTCAAGAGATGACTTGGTGTAGGTTGCTGGCTCTCTGCTGTCTGGCTTTCATCTCTGCTCAATTTTCAGGCATATCCATTGGATTCGTCCATGTGACAAAACTAAGATGTGGCTATGGACACACTGTCACGTATACAAGCACAAGATGGTGGTGACCCCTTACCCCATTTTGGCCTGTGGTGACCGGCACTCATCCAGCAATTCCTGGACATGAGGTAAGAGTCAAGCCCAGGACCATTCCAAATACACAGTGTTGAGAAAAAGTTGTTGAATGACATGGGCAAGAAAGAATTGTTCTGTGCCAGGGAACAACTCCAGACATATTTAATTCATTGTTGTATTTGTAGCATTTGAAGCCTCTTTCATTTGATCAAAATTGTTTGGAAACTGCCTAGCAAATCCCAAGGTCATTTGGGAGAACTGGCAGGGAAAAAAACAGGGAGGAAAAAAGCAAATAAACACATTTGCCAGTAGCAGTTTTTGCTAAATAGCTAGGCTGGGAAAAAAATAATAAAAAAAAAAGTGAAGAAAGCTTCCCTCCTGGTGCTTGTGGATTGGGTCAAAACAGGCAATCGTAGCCATCCACAAGCATGTTCATGATCCTCAAAATGTGTGTACAAGGAAATGAAAATCTGGGAGTGACAAGTGGAAGGAGAGTGAACAAGTTGCTCCAGTGAAGCTGTTGATGGAGGAAGGCTGCTCCTGATGTGTCCCCACAAAACAGAGTGCACTTACTGAGATGGCTGAAACACCTTTGGACTTTCTGTCAGAAGAGGAAATGTAATTTTGCAATGCAGCCAAGCCTGAAAGAGGATGGAGGGTCAGGACAAGGAGTCAAGCCTTGTTAACCTGGTGATAATAAAGCCTGTGGGACAGAGAAGATGGGGCAGTTCTGGAGAACCAAGTTCTCCAGAGAGTTCTGGAGTTCTGGAGAACTTTACAAGCCCAGGAGCTGCACAGTGGTTGTACCCAAGAGAGCTGTGGCATGAGTGTGGCTTTCCTGTACTAGGTGTCAGACACCCCAAAGCATCAGAGAAATGTGGTCCTTGACAGCAGACACTCACATCAGACAGCAGAGACTCCTTCACTCCCTTTCTGCAGGCAAGGGGAGGGATGGGGCACCACAGCATTCCCTCCTTCAATGTCTCAGTGAGCTCAACACCCTTGATGGTTCCAAGGTGTGGGGACATTTGCCTGCACCACTTCTGAACAATTGGAGACTCATTTTCATCCTGTTGATTGTTCATCACATTGTTTGTCAGTAGGTTTGGAATTTAGATATTAAAGAATTAGGCAGGCAGAAACCTTAGCCCTTTTTCATTAAGAAAACATCTGCAGGCTTTTTTGCCCCCCTGAATAAGGTTTGAAAAGACAAGTTATCCTCATAAAATCCTACAAACACCCACAGGACAATTTTACTTTGAAGTATCAATGTGACAGGGCAAAAGCAGAACAATTTGATACTAATGATTTCAGTCACCATCCTAATGCTTCATGTTTTAAAGATCATTTTGCAATAAAGACATCATGATTTTACAGTCACATTAGAATAATAAGCCATAGCACTTACTGAGTACTTTCCCTCTAAGACATGAAATAAATTGGACCAATAAATGTTTTTCTCATTTTAGAGTTAGAGAAACTGAGGCCTATGTGACCTTCCCATAGCACAGTGTGGGAGAACCTCACCTGCCTCCCTGTTCCGGGGCTGTCCTTTGGGTCATACTGTCCCTCACCTGCTAGTCCAGACAAGATGACTGATGACAACTCTCTGCAGGAGAGAGCAGATGCAGATTGATGTTCTCTCTCCCTCCTTTGTAACTTCAGGCACTTCACCAAGACATCTCAGATAGGAGTATTGAAACTGTCATTAGGAAAAAAATAAAAGCAGAAAGAAGTGTCAGGATCTATTCACAATAGACAAGCTGAATACAATTCACCAGACCTGCTGATAATCTCAGGAAGGAGGTGGGGTGGCCACTGGGTCACTTTTTCCCATCATTTTTGCTGGCACAATCTCTGTCATCTGCATGAGAGAAGCAGTAGTGTTGTCCCCAGCCTGGGTGGCTGCATCTCACCTGGTGTCACAACAGGCTCCCTCACTGGCATTACAGTCACCAAGGGGCTGGGAACACAGGGATGTGCAGCTGGTACCGAGTATCCCTTTGAGTGCAGCGAGCACAGAGGAGGGAGGCCAATGGTATGTCAGATTTCTAATTAAGATTCTCCACTCTCCAACCTGGCACAATTCATTATTCATCTGGAATTTTTCCTCCCTAACTTCCTTCTTTTCTTTTGCTGTCACCCACTAAGCAAAGCTATTCTTTTCCCTCCAAGAAGCTCCATCCACATCTCTGCTAATATGTCACCCTCAGATTGTGACAGAAGAGAAAGAAATAGTTACAAACCAGGTCCTGGAGCAGTCATCAATATTTACAGGAGTCTGACAATGACTTATCTTAGACCATTTACATTTAAACTACAGAAATGCAAATAGGGTGTTTGCACTGTGAGCAGCAAGGATGGGGTATTCTTACACTAGTAGAGATCTGTTGCTCTTCCAGGAATATTTCTTTTTGTTGCTGCCCTGGCATCTCACTGTAACATACAGTCAAGTGTTCGGTTAGGAAAGGCAATACAAAAGACAGAGCGGGTTTCCTGGCTCAGAAACAGGTGTACATTGCTTAAAATTTTGGCAGAGAAAAGAAGGGAGGAAAAAACTTCACAGCAGTTGTTCACCATCAGAGCCTCTGCTGCACTCTTTCATGGCAGCTGCCCAGTGAGCCAGTGAATGATGAACTGATATAAAAGATTGATCCAGATAAAATATTTAGGGATTGACATGATTAAATATGCAGGGTTTGAAATGAGCATTTCACTCTCCACCGTTCTTCTCCAAAACATGATCCTATATATTGCACACTGTGGGTAAGATGGCATGGGGATAAAAGGAAAAGGAAAATCTCTTAACTGGATGCTCTCATTTTGAGCCTTTAGAGGAAGAGAGTTTGTAGTGATATAATCCTCAAGATGAGGTTTCAATGCAGGGTCCTGCAGAGAGGAGGAGTGCTGCCTGCCTCCTGCTGCCCCAGGGAAGGGCCCGCAGGTGCTCTCGCTGTGATTTTGGTGCTCACTCACCACAGCATCCTGGCCCTGGGACACCAGTTGAAAGCCATCCAGAGCATCAGATGGCATATCAGAGAGCAGAAAGCTATTTCAGCCATGGGATTGCTTCTGGTAGCAGCAGTCATTGCCAGTTCAAGGTTGTCAGCCTCCCAAACTGACTTTTATTCTCAGCTAGGGTGGTTATTGTTTTTTTTTCCTTAACACAGCAATTGTTATGCTGGGCATCACTTGCAGAATTGGCTGGAAAGATATAGATTATCATTCCATCAAGTTCCCTAGATCTGAATCTTCATGTTTATTTGTCTTTGCATGACTGAGAAATGCACTCGGGGCTGCTCTGGGAGTAGAGGCTACCCTCAGGAACAAGGAAAAGTCCCATGAGTGTAAGAGATAATTTCACTACATCTAGGATGTATGAGATGTGGGAAGACAACCCCCCTTTTTTTTGCTGCTTGCTTTGCTGTGTGAGTTATTTCCAAATGATGAAAGTGATTTCCAGGAGTAGACAGGTTGTTATGAATGGCATAGCTTTTGAATTCTGCTTATAATTACCCTTCTTTCCTGTACATTTTTTCCTTTATTTTTTTTTTTTTTAAATTTTTATTTTCAGGGCCCATATCTAGTACATTTCTTGCCTTATGCGAAATACTTAATAGTCCATTGCTTGATTTCCATGTTAATTAAGCACGTGGCTTCTCTAAATAACTGCCATATCTTCACTTACTTAATATGTACTTTTATACCCTTAGCAATGATCTGATAACATTGTTAGAGCAAAATACAGAACAAGAAACTGCAGGGATTAGATATCAAGGAGGACATTATAGGGATTGTGTTAATTGAGGCAATCAGCAAGATTAAGATAAGTCTTCCTGCTTCCTCATGTTGGTCTTAATGACACAACACAGACCCCAAAGCACTTTACCTGCTGTACAATGTGGTTAAGTCACTCTCTTCCCTGGGGTGTGTAATCTAATCTGCTAGATAAAACACTTAGCAGACTCAAACCAGCTGGTGTTAAAAGCTGTATTTCTAAGATACGGCAACCTGTCTAAGGCTTTAAAGACGACTAAAAATAGTGAAGGCCAATAAAAGCTGTCATTTGATGTGTATGTGCATGCACACAGAGACAGAGATGTATGTGTTATGGTGTGTGTGTGAACACACAGGCTGGACTGACCTGGCCTGATGCTGTCCCAGCTTCAACACTGAGGCTTGCCCAAGTGATCCCCAGGGGATCCCTAAACAGTATTTCCCTGAATTTCCAATAAAACCCATGGGTGTGGATGTGGCACAATTAAACATTAAAATTTTAAAAACTACTATTCCTGCTTCAAAATTATTGGCATTTTTCCTTCCCTCCACCGCCCCAAGGCTTCTTTCTACAATTAAAATGAAAATACCTGTTCAACAAATGATTTTACATAAATAGGCTTTGAATAATGGAAGTGTTGACAAATAAAAAAAGGCACTACCCAAACCTTTTCCAAATTAATTCTTGACAGAGTTCTTCAAACAGAGATAAACATTGCTCATGTAATGATTTACCACATGACCTTGCACTTGAAGTGCCAAGCAAAGTGAAAAATAGCACATTCAAACAAGAAAAAGTGCTGATTTTGATTCCCAAAATAATGTTTTTGTAGATGGAACTATTTCTGCTATGGACTAGCATGCACATACAAAGAGAAAGTTAGGATTTTCCTGCAGCAATATATGACATTTCCCTCTCAGCTAGATAACTGAGAGGCTATTTGGGCTCACTAAAAACACTTCTGCACATCTGGGAGCAATACAGCTCAAAACCAATTCAGGAGGAAGGATAAGTCTTGCAGTCGAGACGGAGGATTGAAAAGGAGAGTTCAGTTCAACCCTGTCCTGACCTCTGAGCCAGCCTCTTTCTCCATCCAAGCTTCCTGTTCTCACGAGTCTCTGTGGGTGAAGGGTTCCTATTTGACCAGAGACCCTTTATATCTTCTGTGCCATCAGAGTCCTTGTTTTCCATGCATTTATAGACAACTAAGAGGAGTTTGGAAAACAAGCAGGAGAAAAGGAAAGTAATCCCTGATGGGAAGAAATCCAGTATAAGTGGCCTGCAGAAACCACTTGGGAGTCTCTGTATGATGGCAGTGTTAAAAGTGCTGGGTAAAATCTGCCAGGGCAGGGCACAGGCTCTAAGGGGAAGGTGGCACATTCCCCACCACTGCTGGTTTGGGGATGACAGTCACAGCACGTCAGGGACAGCAAGCCTGCTCTGCCTCTGTGTCAGGGAACAGCTTCATAAACTGCACACACCTGTGAAAGCAAAACGGTGTCCTTCAGAGAGAAGAGACCCTTTGCAGCCCCAGTCCTGGTGCAGATTGATGTCCTCCTTTAGCAAGGAAAAGTTTCTGCTGAAACAGGACAGAACAGGCTGCCTTGGGACAGCTGCCATCACTGCCCTGATGAGCTGTGCAACTCCAAGTGCCACATACACTCAATAGTTAAAGACACTAGTTTCCCAAACTGGAAAAGTTACAAGTAAAACTGAGTGTAAAAAATTGTTAGGCAGAAGCGCATATTAAATGGCCAAAAAGCCATTACTCCACAGTAAAGGAGCAAAATAATATTGGTGAAAAGCACATTCTCTTTCAGCGGAAGAATGAAGGCAGGAATAATGAATTAAAAAGCAATATGCAACATATGGAAAAAAGGGGGAGGTAATAAAAATCCATATAAATAAGAGTTTATGAGGTGTAGAAAATTGATAAAGGATACTAAAGACATCAGAAAAAACTTGATGGCTGGTCAGACTTTGTTTAAGAAGAAGGATTTTCTTGAAAACATATAAATATTAGCAGAAAAACTATCAGTGCAATAAACTCATTACTAGCTGAAGACAGCCCAGACATTAATAACAATGAAGAAAATCCCCAAACTGTTCAACAATTATTTCTACTATTTGAAATAATGCATTCTCTGACACATTACTAATTGAGAAAGATATTGAACAATTTTCACTAGGGTTAACCCATTTTTTAAGTTGGAAGGTCCACAAAAATTACCTACATGAGTCACTGCAGGATATTTTTAGCTTGTGTATGTAAATGCTTAATATTAATACTAATATTAATATTTTTGATAATGGGGACATTCTCATAGTTCAATGTCAATATTGTGGAAAAAATTCAGAGATAAATGAAACCATGCAGGTAAATATAGTCCAGTTTACTTGATATCAATACCAGGCAGAGTATTAATGGAAAATTTAATTAATAAGGAGTGATAAGAGAGGTGTATAATTAACATGGCCATACTGAGAAGGGGTTTGTAATTTCAGCCTGACCACCTGAGGTGGGAAGAGTGTTTACGAGAGGGTAATCAGGCAGGACCAATCTCTTCAGTGCACAAGGCTCGAGTGTGCAGGAGACCCAGGGCCAGCAGCAAAAAACAATGTGCTGCTTCCCTTCATCCAAGAAAGATTCTGGGATTCCCCTCTCCAGCTGTCCCCCAACCCTGCAAGGGGTGAGTAATCCCCCCAGGCAGGGTCACACAGGGATAGGCAGAACTAAGGAAAAGCCACAGGAGACAGGAACAGAGTCTAAAATGACTTCCAGAGTGGAAGGTGGAAGAGTCTGGTGGCTCCTGGTGGCAGGGGTAGCCCAGATGGCCAGGGCAGTGGATGCAAGAGGGCTGGGGCTGTAACAAAATGCAGGACACTGAGATAGGGACAGAGAGTCAGTGAGGCAGGAGTGAAGGCAGCAGAAAGACAGTGAGATTTGAGGGGAGGAATGAAGAAAGTCTGAATTTGTCAATAAGAAAGCATTTTCTGAAAGAGCTGCATCCTGGGCAAGAGATGAGACAGGCTCCTGCGGACAAAACCGTCGAGGCTTCTGCCATGGTGCACTTCACTGTCACATGTCACATGCATGGTCTTCATAAGAAAGGCAAACTTTCAGCATTGACCAATGAATCTCAAGTGACTTTTCTGTTTTAATTTGTTGTTCTTCAACACAGAAAAGTCATTCAGGTAAATAAATAAGGTGGTTGTGCAGAAACTTGTGAAATCAAAAATGAAACTGGAAGCAGGGCAGTGTAGATGCTTCAGGAAGTGAGGGAAGCAACGGGGCTATGGGATGTTCAGTTGGCAAAAAAATAAAAAAGGAAAAGAAGGAAAGCGGCATGTGATATAGACTTTAGAGGCTTCATCAAATGCCCTTAACCAGCTTCCACGAAATGATGAGTGTGTGGCTGAACTACCCTTTCAAAGCAATGCTCCAGCAGATTGGAGAAGAATAAAATGAAGGGTCATTTTTCTCTTGGAGCTTTTTAATTCCTTCCTTTTATTGAATCAGTGAATTGCAGATTTTGCTTATCAAAGCTTCAGGTTCCTTTGGAGCGGTTTGATGGTGAGCCATATTCTGCCTTGACTTCCATCCCAGGCAACCCACCAAGTTCAATGGCATCTTGTGGAGAGGAAAGCAGGACAGACTTTGGCTTGATGTTCTTAACAGTGTTGTGGCTGCTAATGAAGCGTGACCTGATCTGGTACATGTTCAGACACTGCTGCCAGAGTCTGCAGTGGAATAGACTGTCTTTAATGTGAAGATGCAAGTGATTTGTCAGTACATCATGTATACAGGAAAGCAGAACAAGTTTTCTCTTCTGTTTGGTTTTGCTCCCATTGAGGAGTCACCCGGACAAAACATGCAACAAATAATTTGGGCATTTAGGCAGTGAAAAGGTTTCTTTTCTCCCTGCTCCTGCCCCATCCAAGAGTAAAGGAGCTGACTACCTTGTTAGATAACAGTGGCAAGTTTTAAGACTCCTATAAAGTAAAGGATAGGAATGTTGCTTTTATAAAGAAGAATTGCAGAACTGGAAATGATCCATATTTGGGACATGAATGCAAGCTGTTATGCAGATCAAAGTATCTATTTGAAGCTGAATTACTCAACAGCATCTATCTATGCCTCTTCAACACCTGCAGATTAGCAATGTAATCATGTGGAGGTTGCTATAGCTACATCTCTAGAGCAGGTGGAGTTCTTCATCTCTTGGAGCATTATGTTCATTCTTTGCAAATAAACCGTGTAAGAGTATATTTAAAATGCCACCCTAGTGGTATCAGCTCCCGTCTCTTGCTGAAATGTCATGCCTGATCTGTCCTTACCATATTAGTCCCAATTATTATCTCTAGAAACAATGCCACTTTCATCTGAGCATCAAGCCTACCCTATAAATACATGTGAACAAGCACCAGGGCCTTGCCAACCCAGACCTAGTAAGGTCAAGAAAGGAAGTGCTTGAGTTCAAGCTGAGGAGAACTGCTCAAGTACAGCTAGCAAACGTGTAGGCTTGCCTTGGTGCTGATGGCATGTAAGACTGTAAGCTGGAGCTAAACACAGCATGTAGCAAAACTGCCAGCCTTCAGCAACAACACTTTCCAGGGCCTGGCAAATGCTCAAACAGCAGGAGTGCTGCTTGTTATGGTTTTCAGCTGGTTGTTTGCCTAAGTCTCTTTCAGAAGGAGGGCTCTAATCACTCTGTTTTGGGGGTTTTTGTTTGTTTTATTTTTTGCATGGAATACTTCAACCTTCTTGCTTGGGTTCCTCTATTGTTTACTATAGAAAAGGGCTGTCCAGATGACCTTTCCTTCTAGCTGTCTTCCTGCAGTGACTGGCATATGCTGTAACCCTTAACCCTATGCCAGTCAACATCACAACATGCTAACCTTCATGAAAACTCAATAGCAATCCCTGTGCAAAAAAGCTGATAGTCTACAAGAAGAACCCTGAAAAGAAGGAAAAAAAGTGACAAGAAGCTAAGAAGAAAAAGTATCAAAGAGTAGACAAAAAAAAATCATGGTGCTTTGACTTGTCTAATTTTGTCATTCTCCTTGTTTGTCTTTTGCTTTAGCTCCACATCAACTGCAAGCTTTTCATTCCCCAGTGAAGGTAGAGAAGGAGAGATTTCTTACTAAAAATTGACAACAGCAACAACAACAGAGCATGTTCTCCCTCCATGGCAAATTTTAATTACTAGACTAGAAAGCTGAATATCAGAAATGCTCCAAACATAACATTACTTCAATAGCTTTTCAATGGAAAACTCTGGTTTTCCCCAGACAGCTGATGCTGTTGAAAGGGTATTTAGCACAATTGTAGAATTTTTTTGCCAATGCACAACTTCATTCTCAGCACTGGTCTGTTTCCACTTCCTTCTTATCTCTCCAGTTGTCACTTAAGTCATGTCTTTGATACACAGACTTTTAAAATTTTTACAAATTACTGAAATATGGATGCTCTGCAGAGCCTGCTAACTTTTGTCTGCCCCAAAAGCAGTGATGTAAAATTTATTTCTATAAATGCAGGCAGATAAAAATATACCATGTTGCTTTGAGAAAAATCCATCTTCAGGTCAATTGGTGCATTACATGTCATAGAATCATAGAATCGTAGAATTGTTTAGGTCAGAATGGACCTTTGTTTCTCTCTCTGTCTTCAAGCTGTTTCCTTTCTGCCAGCTTATTCTATGTGTTCTCCAGACTGCAGGTACTGATGACAATAACAAGGAGGCTACTCATTAGGAGAGAGGCTGTTTAGTCACGGCCTCTCCATTCGCTTCAGGAATGGCTGTTGAAAAAGGTGAGCCAGACAAAGGCAGCACAGAGAAAATCACATCAGCCTTGCCTTTCTTTTCTTCTGATGCTGTCGTGGTCATAACCAGCAATCAAAACGTTGCCAAACGCTGCAGTGTGCATTCTGGCTTTGAAAAAGACATGGCTTTAAAACTTAGAGGTGAAGCCAGCAACAGCACCTGTGCTGTGAGGAATGGCTCCTCCTATCTAGGTGCCAAATTCCCATCAGGACTGAGCCATTACAGAGAAGGAATTAAGCTTTGGTAAATATAAGACTTGAGAGAGGCATGCCCAATGGACAACTATGAAAATGGATTAGTTTGTTTTTTAAAGCTCCAAGTCCAGGATTAGGGTTATATTTTTCTCTTTTAGCTGTTTTTTCTCTAAGGTCCATTAAAATTTGTAAACTGTTAATTTTGTACTACAGCAAATTAAGAGTAACATTTGTTCATGATTTAGCTGCCAGGAAATTGATTTTGCTTTTTGTGGCCTGACTGACAAACAAAAGGCACACACAAACTTGCATGACCCAGGTTTTCAAAAGCAGTTGGCAACGTGGGCAATTGTGCTTCCCCACCCTGAGACTCCTGCAGTGAACTTCCTTCCCTGAAATTGGGCCTTCCTCAAGACATCTCCAATCAAGCAAACAAAAGGCATTCCCCATATCATTAGTCAATTTTAATGCAAGCCACCTTAACCATCAAAAATTAAGAACGTGGTCCCAGTAATTGCCACTGTGCCTCAACTGCCATGGGCACCTGCAGAACTTTTTCTGAAGGAGAAAAACTCCTGCTGGGAAGTCTCCTGGATGACTTTGTTACAGAGAAAATAAAAGAAAGTCAGTCCGTTTGAAGTGGTAGCAATCAGTACACGAGCTGAGGCAGAATTTTTTTTTTTTCCTGAAAGAAATGCAAAAGGAAGAGAAAAGCCCACAAAACATGACATCTGTTTCTTTTGAGAGGGAGCAGAGTGGGAGGAGGAAGCTAAACTCCATCCCTCAGTACAGGACTGTGCCCACAGCCCCCTAACTGGCTTGGCCAGGGACACAGCCTGTGCTGTGCTGTGCCCTGCCCTGGTGGTCCATCAGTGGCTGACAGGTCCCGTGCTAGCCTGGTGCATCCACACTGGCTGCAGGTGGGAGCCCCAGGCACACTGGCCGGCACCCTGCTGCCAGTGCAAATCAGAGGCCAAAGAGCTGCAGTGGATCACGACGATCTGCAGCACAGCTTCCTTTCTATTCCCATTGCTATGGAAATTGTTTCTGGAGGCAACCCTAATTTTCTTTTCATCAATCAATTAGGGGCAGGCTTTGCACTGGGCTGTTTGTTTTCCCAGAACTGCTCCATTTGATATTATTTTCTCCATGACAAATTAACCACAGCTGGACCTGTCTGAAATTGCTAAGAATTCTCTTATATAAAAGTGAAGAAAAAAGGGAGAAAAAGACAGAATAAGCATGAGAAGCAGGAATAAATTGATATTTCATAGGGAAAGGAGTGGGAATAGCAAGGCAAGGTTGACAGCTGCCAAGGGAAGAGGATGTCTGGTCAGGTCCCACCATCTCCCGGGGTCAGGCAGGCTAACAGCGTGGTGCAAAATCCATAGCTCCTGGGTGTATTAGCGGTGACACTTCTTGTTATGCTGAGCTATTTAACCAGCCAGGAGCTTTCTGGAAAAGTCCGGTTGTGAGGTGGTCCCTTATGCCTTTACCACAGACTCAGTCAAGCTAAGATTCCCATGTTCTACATAAGGACATGTCCTCTCAGGGAATAAGAAAAGGGCCTGGGTGGAGGTGGGGAAGTTCTTTTTTTTGCTACTATAAAAGTCTGGTACAAGGAGCTTTGAAATTCTCACATGATGTGCTCCCTTAGTTCAAACAAACTTGTTTCACGTTTTTGCTCTGCCTTCCCCCATCTTCTACGCTTCCTTGCTGCAACAGTCTCCCATAACACATTAACAGATTAAAAATAACCTTCTGCCACCCTTCATCTACTCTGGCCAATTTAAAACTAGACAAACTACCCCAGGCACTGTGGAGCAGAGGAAGCAGTGTGTGCACATGTGCGTGCATATGGGCTCTGACCTAAAGGGAACAACTTTAAGAGCAAGAGGCAAGAGGTTATTTTTATTTCCAAGATGTCTGATTTTGCACCCTCCATTTTCTGCTGTTTTTTTTTTTTTTTTTTTTTTTTTTCTTCTGCTAAGACAATCAGTCAAAGGTCTAGAAAAGCAGTAATTATAGTTATTGTGTGACAGGAACAATGATTCATGAACAACCGGATGCAAAAAGACCCCATCAATGCATTCATCTTTGCTGAAGTGATCGGGTCCTAATGATTAGAGCCGAGTGAGCAGCAGAGAGAGAGAGAGACGCATTGAAAGGCAGAGCTGTGTTTTGAGTTGGCCCTGGGTGCAGATATTTCTCAAAGAGTTGTGTGAAAATGGCTATTAGCTGCCATCCTGCATACCCCACCTCCGTATGAAGTATTTTGAGGGGACCTTTGGTTCAGAAATGTCAGCAGGGGAGTGAGCACAGCACCACGTGCAGAAGCAGCTACAGTCCTAAAGCAAGTGCAACCTCTGCACTGCCTGCATGTGCTTGCAAGGAAAGATGTAAGGAATCCAAAGAATACAGGAGCTTGGAACAGCATCTTAATATCATGAGCGTTCTTGCAAAATTATAGTAACTGCAATGCCTTTATGAGCGGGATGAGGTTGGACAGGAGCAAAAAAACCTGTGGGTTATGGGGCAAAGAGATGCTGTGATCTGTGTCCTCAGACCACCCAGCAGCTGAATGGTCTGGCTGTGCAGAGGGCAGTGTGGGAAACTCTACAAGAACTACCCCAGCACCTTGTTGATACACAACACCCACCTGTAGGAAGGGATAGCTGGGCCATGTAGATGGGCAATTGCCATCCCAGCTGATGGTCACCACCAGTTGTCTCCTGTGACGGAGCTCAGTATGCTCTTCCACATGTCTCTTCTTCAACATCTTCATAAATTTGGACATGGGACTTGAAGGCATAACAAGTATGTTTGCTGATGAAAGTAAATTGGGAGAAGATTTTGAGTACCTCAGGGGCAGAGAGACCCTGCAGAGAGACCTCAGCAAATCAGAGGGCTGGGTAATCCCTAACTGTATGAAGTATAACAAAAGCAAGCGCTGGATTCTGCACCTGGGATGGAGCAACCCTGGCTGTAAGGACACACTGCAGAAGGAGATGCTGGGAAACAGTGCCATGGAAAGGGACCTGGGGGTCCTGGTCAATGGCAAGCTGACCATGAGCCAGCAGTGCCCTGGCAGCCAGGAGGGCCAACCCAGTCCTGGGGGGCATCAGGCACAGCATGGCCAGACGGGGCAAGGGGGGGATTGTCCCGCTCTGCTCTGCACTGGGGCAGCCTCACCTCCAGTGCTGGGGGCAATTTTGGGTATCACAATATAAAAAATACATTAAACTAGTAGCATCCAAAGGAGGACAACAAAGATGGTGAAGGGCCTTGAGGGGAAGTTGAATGATAAGCAGCTGAGGTCACTTGGTCTGGAGGAGGTCACTCTCAGCCTGGAGGAGACTGAAAGGAGACCTCATTGCAACTGCAACTTCCTTGTGAGGGGAAGAGGAGGGGCAGACACTGATCTGTTCTCTGTGGTGATCAGTGACAGGACCCAAGGGAATGGCCTGAAGTTGTGTCAGGGGAGGTTTAGGTTGGATATCAGGAAAAGCTTCTTCACCCAGAGGGTGGTTGGGCACTGGAACAGGCTCCCCAGGGGAGTGGTCACAGCACTGAGGCTGCCTGAGTTCAAGAAGTGTTCGGACACTCCTCTCAGGCACGTGGTGTGACTCTTGGGGTGTCCTGTGCAAGGTCAGGAGCTGGACTTCAATCATCCTTGTCCAATTAAGGGTCCTTTCCAATTAGTGATATTCTATGATTCACACAAAATGTTTTGTGCAGCAACTTAAGATACACAAATCCTTTAGCAAGGATTTGGAAGAGATTTTGCTAAAGTATTTAGTAATTTGCTTCAAAGATCATTAGTGATGGTTATTAAGTGGTGTTAACCAGGTTTTATAACCAATCTATAAATTGGGCTGGATCACAAAATATAGAAACTTCTGGGTAACCAGGACTGACACAAAATCTGTTTCCCCTATTGTGTTCCCTTGAGAACATGCAAAAATCAATAGCTCAGAAAGCTCTTCAATGCCTCTGTCCCCACATGAACTCTATTTTTTCCCAGCTGCTACTCATTTACCTACCAAGGCAAACAGATGCTTCCTGAGGTTTGCTGCCAATATTGTGTCATCAAAGGTGAACTGGTGTCAAGACATAGCAGAGTATGTGCTGAGAGACTGAGCTTGTTCAGAAGCCATGGTTTGCTTCCCCCAAGCTTCACACACATCTGTACTCGTCCACAAATGCACACATAGCTAAAAGAGCACCTGTTACTGGGAGAACCATCTCTGCAAACTGGTGCATCCTGTCTGCTTCCCTCAGCCACAACTTCAGCCTCCCTCCCTCTGTGAGGTGCATCGAATTTCAGGGAAGACCAAAAATGCTATTATTTGGACCTATCCAAGAACTGAATCTCATCACAGAAGCATCTCTGCTCAATCTGTAAAGTGAGGAGGCTTTGTAGGATTGCTTTCTCCTCTGACTTTGTACAGAACTGTTCATTTCATGGGGAAATATACAATATCTTGTTACACAAGTCCTGCAGCACTCATCTCTCTCGTATTGCTGCATGGCTGCATCTCTGGCATAAATCAAGGACTCTAAGGTCCTGGTGACCTAACGTCTGTCTTGTTAGCTGCATAAAGCTTTTAATGATATATTTAGGTTTGTTATTATTTTTGTTCCTTTCATCTGAATTTGAAAACATTTCCTGGCAATGGAGTATTGAATAAAATCTTTGAGACTGATGGGCTTGGTTGCTTGTGCAGGGGGAAGTAAGGACATTTCAGCTCTGACAATTGTTCTTCAGATCTCCTAGTTAGTTAGTTAGCTGGGAATTTTCTTTCAGATTTAAATACTCTTCAGGATGGAATTAAAATTATACTTTTCAAATTTAGTGCACATTAGGACTTGTAAATTCTCCACTGGTACACTAGCTGGGGGAAGATGCTCATTAATATCTATTGTTTTCTTACTAGCAATAATTCTTAAGGTCTGTTACACAAATACTTTGTGCAAAATGCTTAGTGGTAATTTCCTCAGAGCACAAAGGATTATTAGGGTGATGAGAGAAAACAGTTACAGCCTTGCCTTGCCTTTTTTTGGTTTGTTCTGCCAAATCACTAGTAAAAAAACCAAAACACAGCATCAAGACAGTAGCAGTCATCTCCCATTCCCCCACTCTGCAGCCCTGAACCAATAACTCCCATCTTTCCTGTGTGCAGGGACCAATTATTCCATGCTATTATAAATTCTTTCAAAATTAGGCCTTTTCCTTTGTGCATGAAAATTTTAGCACAATATTTCTCGGCTTTCAGCGTTACTGAGCAACAACTGGAGCTCCCAGAAACACTGTTTTGGACTGCCCTGCTTGTGGGGTGAAGAAGGTGGGGAAGGAGTTTCCTACCTGGATACCTTGGACGGGAGGTGCCTGCTCTGGGTGGGACAATGCAAGTGACATGCCCACCACCCCACAGCTTTCTTCAGCTTGACTGGAGTCAGAGGAAACCTCTCGTGTCTGTGCCCACACAGGGCACACTACAGTCCTGGGGATCACTTCTGGATAAACCGGAGGTTTCCTCCTGGCAGACACAGTCATGCTCTCTAGCAAACAGCCTCGATTCAGGAAACCTTTTCCACTGGTTGGATATCAGCTGATTGGTACAGGACTCCTGGGGTACTGAAGAGTCGGATGATGAAATGCCTAACCCTTAGCTGCTCACAGTCTCATGCTGCTTCCTCTCTGCCATAATGCTCCCACACTGACATCCATTTACTTATCTAACCACGGGATAACTTTTTGTCTGTTGTTTTCCTAAGCTGTTGTGGGATTTGTTTCCAGTAGGCGTATTTCTTGATTAATGATCTTTCTGTTAACACTTGCTCATATTCCATATGGGATCTTCTTGGGTTATATAAATGCACAAAATACTTAAAACAATATTTTTTTTTCCTCAGCTCATCTCTGTTTTTAATAACACAATTTATTTCTCCCACCTCCAAAGCAAAAAAAAGAGCATTCTTTAGGTTGGTCAAACACATGCTGAATGTTATTTGTGATTCATGTTATCACCTCGTGCAGTATTCTTAGAAAACAGAGCATGGACAGGCTCTGTCAGGAAGGGTTTTGTAATATATTTGTCATTTATTTTCTGTATAGATTAAGGGCTAAATATTTTGATTGTAGATGAATTTGTAGACCCCATCTCTTTGAAATCACAGCAGCTATTCAAAAGAGAGAAGCTGCTTTTCTTTCAACCAATGATAGGAGCACTTTCCTGGATACACGTCAAAAAATATTTACGTCAGTTTAAATGAGCAATGTGTAACTATAAATAAAGAACACAGGTAATGAAGTGTTATCATTGAAGTTGAAATTAAAATTGAATCCTGCCAAAACCGAAACCCAGATCATGACAGAAAAATCCAATACTGTTTGGTTTGGTTTTTTTGTTTGGATCTGCTGTAATTATAGACTAGGTAAAGGAAAAAAGATTATACAGATTATACATTATTTGTAGTGATTTCAGTAGCATTTCTGATGCAATGCCATGAGAAGAATGATTACCTGTTCATGGCATCTTTACGTGCATCTACAGCCCTCAGCAAGGTGCCATAGGTAGCACTTGCCTCTTAACCTGAGCGATGTCACAGATGGGTTGTGTGGCCATGGGCTGTGCAACCACAGCCCATATGACCATGGGCCTGTTCCAAAGGGGATGCACTGGTGTCTTCTGGGTGACTCCTGCTAGGGTTGTTCCTGATCCTGGCTCCCTGCAGCTTGATGCCTCTGCCCAGGGGAGCCCCTGATGTAATATAAATTAAGAAACCCTAGGGGAGAGGGATGTGTTCACTATCCCTAATTCCAAGACATTAATCTCAGAGTAAGTTACTTTATTGACAGGGCTTGGTTTGAGTGCTGTGCTTTCCACTGTCAGAGCAGGACAAGATTTGCATCCATTCAAAACACAGAACATTGTGGAAAAGTGCAGGTGGGCTCAGAAAGGCCCTCAGAGATGTTCACACCAAAATGGGAAGCATTCCCTTTTAGTTACCAAGGGTGAGCTCTCTTGTTGCCTTTCTACAAAGCAAGGCTCCAGGCAACTTCTAGTACTTCAACAGCTGAAAATAAAGCCTCAAAAAAGAACATGTCAGGGAATTAAATGAGAACCACAAATTTAGCAGGGCTACTGATTGCCCAGGAGAATACTGAGGTGAAATGTATAGAAAAGAGGGGTTTTGAGACAGAGTTAAGTGAATTACTGGTCCCATCCATAACATCTGTTACAGTCTTGGCTGCTGGGTATTTACTTTCAAAGAAATCAGCTTCCGCTGCTGTCTGCTGAGGAACCCTAAATCAGGTGTGCAGGCACAATTACTGAAAATGAATCTGTCAGAGCAAATCTCAGGTAATCAAGGAATCCTGATTGGGTGCCCCTCCTATACCCTTCTTTGCTTTAGGGGTAACCAGTGTTCCTCAAACCTGATAGGAATAAGCAACATGGGTACAAGGTAGACTTACTAAGAAGGCTGAAATTTTAAAACATTGGCCACAAGCTGATAATGGCATCTGGGAGTGAGCCAGGGCATGTCAAATGGTGCTGTCTTTGAATTGCCATTAAAAGAATCAGGGTTGTTTTAGTGCCAAACAGCAGACATAACCTGATGCCATGTTCAGAAGTACCAGCAGCCCCTCACGGACAACCCATGCCCAGAACTTCTTACTTTGTCACACAATAGCAGGTACTTGTTCTGGCAGGGATTCAGGGCACAGTGCATGAGAGCTAATTTGTGAAGTGCATATTCCTGAGGAATGGGAATCAGACTCTCATTTCCTCCTTTGAGCTGAGTCCATCGAATTGGGTCTCTGAGATAAAATGTCTTTTTCATTAAGCAGAGCTCTGTTTAGCTGTGCCTTTCTTATTATAGATGGGATTCCTTCCAGCTTGTCCTTTCTCCTTGGTCTATACAAGTTTGTGTAGGAAGTTACTCATGAATATATAAAAGGCAATGGACAATGTCAAGAAATGTGTATTTAAACATTTCTGGTCTTTAGATATATTTTGTGTGGCTTTGTATTTTGTTTATGGTGATCTTGTTTGTTTGAACGAAACTTTGCTAAAGGGACTGGTGTTGACTGAAGTTTGCAGCATGTTCTTGCTTCAGTCCCTGCTTTGCACAGCAAAGACACATGGAAGCCCATTGAGCCATGGTTCCTGATTAACTGCGGGCAAACTTTTCAGAGCTCTCCTGAAAGGGTACAAACTCTTATTCAGAGCAATGATTTCTGTACTGTCCTTTCTGTGAAACAGACAGAAATAAAAAGCAGGTATTGCCTTCTCACAGCCTCTGTCAGAATTACTCAGAACATCTTTGCTCCCAAATGGATGCATAACTCAAATGAAAATGTTAACATAAAAGTTCTGGTCTGGCAAATATTTTCAATTTTTTTTTAAAGAAAATATTAGGGGGTTGGTTTTGTTAGATGTTTTTTGTTTGGTTGGTTTTGTGTTTTGGTGGGGAGGGGTTGGGGGTTTTTTTTGTTTGGTTTTTTTTGCTAGGTTTTTTTTTAATCTATATTTTTATTCAAGTTTGAGTGAGGGGAAAAAAATAAAATACAATGGTTATATTGCATGAGAAAAGAGTATCTTTTTCTTGTTTGTTTGTTGTTTTTTTTTAAATTCTATTTCAGCTTTCAATTATTTTTCCAAATATTTTTATTCCTTTCTGTACTCAGGTCATTTGATTTATATGAGGCAATGCTGTGTTTAACCTTACTAGCACTGAAAGCAATAAAATATGAAATGGATAGGTGAAAAGGGATAGCAAATCCCACTTGCAGAATTACCTGGCATGTTCTGAGTCATGGGAAGATGTTAACAAAATAAAATTTACTTAATACTGATGAATGTGACAGTACTGCAGCTGGAGAGAAATAACAATAATCAACACAAATATTTAGGAAACATTATTATAGGAAAATACCTTGGGGTTATAGTAGGTAATGAAAAGAGTTCACATTGGGAGGAAAGCAATCACTGTCCCAGGGGGTATAAAGAGAGATCTGCCATGTGACAAAAAGGGAGTTATAGGTGCAGAATTATGCAGTCTGTGTAAGACTGGAGCACAGCACATATTTTTAAGCCTTGCTTTCTAGAAAGGACAGTGAAAAGTGACAGAGGACCTGAGGATGGGCAACAGGAACAGTGAAGGGAACCACAGGAGGTTGCAGGGGCAGCGGGGGTGGCAGAAAGCAATTCTCAGGGCAGGAGGGAGGCCCAGCTAGCTCTGGGATGAATGCTTGCATTTGTATGCTGGCAGGATGGACCTTCCCTGCAGCAGAGATGGAAGAAGGGTATTGGATTAAAAGTGGAACAATCCCATTTAGATACAAGAGAAATGACTTCATAATAAGGGCTATTACACACGCAATAGAATAAGCTGACTGATGAGCAGCTGAACATGACTCACGATTGGTAGAAGGTTTCCAAGGTGAGACTGGAAAATGTAGCAGTGGGATTACCATAGAAGAGGCCTCTCAGCATCATCTGAGCACTGCTGATCTAAAAGCTCCTCTGCTGTCATTTTCATTTGCCATTTTGGGATCTCATGGGCTGCAAAAAAAAAAAATAAATGACTCCACACACAACAGAAGAGCTTTATTAATTAAATCCATCTGCCATATGTGATAAGCCTAGACTGTGATTGGGACAAAAGGTCCAGCCCTGCAAACCTCACAATTTCTATCCCATCTGCTTTACAAGCACTTGCAAGTGCAGGTTCAGAAGCTGCCAGGAGGCGCTGCGTTAGGAATCGTCCACAGAGGTGGCTTTTACCTCACGCATTTCCAAAGAGGGCTGGCACAGCTCCTGCCTTTAAAATGTTTGCTTCTGGAATTCGCAATGCTTGTACCAGTTAAATACTAAATTATCATAAATGTAATTTACATGTTTCCCAAATAAGGGAATGCAAGCGGAGAAGAGCTTTTCTGAATGCTCATATTTCCAAATTAAAGGAATGTAAATGAGCCTGCTGTTCAATTCAGTGTGTAATGTGTTATTTCACGGTTGTCTCCTTGATATTACAGTCCCCCTTTACATTAGGCAATGTCATATCCCACCCAAATCACCATGAGATAAAGATGTTCCCCTTTAATGTAATAAAGGACAGTGACAATATTCCAACAGAGAAAAGACCATGCATTCTGATTTGTACAAATGCACCATCTCCCACTGGAAATGCTCCACCTTGTCCCCTCCACCACAATGTGCTGTCTTGTGCAGCACCTTTCAACAAAAAGCCCTTTGTGGTGAGGCTCCCACTGACTCCTCATCCTTCCCTCAGCACCCCACACCTTTCTGAGGAAGCAGCTGCTTCAGAGCTTCAGATGGACTGGTCTGGCTCCTGACAGCACAGGTGTGACGTGGTGCTCAGGAGCTACGACTGCTTCTTGACAGAGGATTTCTGCTCTGCATGTTTTCCTCCTGTGCTTATAGCCAAGCAGAGGGAAATTATAGGGTGGCTCAACATTCATTCATTAAGTGCTGGTGACAGTTGCTCCCTCCCGCTCCTGTTATCTTTAAAGGAAGAGCTGGCACTCGGTGTAGCGTGGTTAAAGGGACAGGGGGAGGAGATTGATTTGTTAGACTTTAAGTCAATCATAGCTTAGTCTGGACAACCATAAAACATCTTTACTTTTACCAATAGGTGAAATTTATAGCGCTGCTTACCGGAAAGTGAAATGCTCCAACAGGGTGAGGGGAAATTCTGAGAGTTTCTTATTCAAGGGGGAATATGGTGCTCCTTGCTCTTCTCTGCCCAGATTTACTTCCAGCAGCCAGCCAAGTGTGTCTGTTTTATTGACAGCCCTTTGGTGGTGTAGGGAAGCAGAGAGCACATTCCCAAGTCACAGTGGTTTAGGGAAAGGGAGATCTTACCCCTTGCTGTTCAGGCAGGGCTTCTTCTGCCCCTGCCATAGTCTCGAGTTTTTCCTGGGTGGCTGAGGAGAGTCCAGGCAGCTGCTCTGGCCAATTCTTCACCTCTCTAAGCTGCTGGATCTCTTGGGGTGCACACAGCACCAGGGCATTGCAGCTGCCCCCCTGCCTACCACCAGTATGCCAGGGTCACCTCTCTGCTTGGGCCTGAGTAAAAGAGAAGAGCCTCAGACAGAGATTTCTCCTGCTGGATCCACCATCCTCCTCTCAGCTGGGCAAGGATGCACATGTCCTTCTGAAAGGGTGACCCAGAGCACTGGCTCCTTGTGCCCTCTGGAGTGCTGCCAGAAGACATGTTTTGGGAAGAAGGGTGACTTCCTCACCAAAGAGTACAAACAGCATCCAAGGCATGAAAGCTTAGGGATGTCCTACATTATTTCCTTCAGCTCCTGACACCATAGGTAAGCTGTAAAATAATTTTCTTGGAAGAAGATAGGTGGCCCACTAGAGTCTTCCAGCTGGACAACAGCCTCTTGCTGTCTCCAGGAGCTTTTAAACTGAGGTGGTGTAGGAGTGGATTGGCATGGGGGAGCTGACCCTCTCCCAGGTCTCAGCAGAAGCAGGCTCAGGACAAAGTGATCCCACTACACTGGATCCCTTTCACATTCTAATATTTGCTTTGCCTACACAACTACTACTTTATCTAAACACAACTCCTGCATGTGATTTGGCCACAGCCTACAGAGACACAAAATTGCTCCACACAATGCTAACCAAATTCTGACTGGCTTACCCTGATGTAATTTCAGCCCCCTGACACTTAAATTCATGTAGTCATCCAGATTCAGAGCACTGGATCTGAAAGCACTCACTGCTGTTAATACTGCAATTATTCTCCACAGCCAAGTCTAAGGAATAGTGCTGAATGTGCAAAACACTGGAAGCTTATGTCTTACACCCAGCTCTGCCACAGATATTTTGTCTTTCCTCTCTGAGAAGATGATGCTATGATGCTGACTTGGAGGTTGGCATGTTGATAAAATAATTTTTTCTGGCTGTAAAACTGTGATATGAGAAAACAAGGCTTTCCTAGGAATATATCTGTCATAAGAATTTCTGTGTGGCAGGCAAGTGTCTCTGGTCCAGTGGGAGATGTCCCATATCACCAGAGAGAGTGCTCTGCCTCAACTGGGGAGGGGTAAATGGAAAACAGCATCTTAGTGCTCCATGTAAGACAGCAGGGATCTGGAATGAGTTGTAATTCACAAAGGAGAAATAGGTGAAGAGCCTCTGTCCTTCACCATGTCCCTGGAACAGATGAAAGGGCAGCACATCCTCTTACAGAAGATGGCAGACCCAAACCAAACCTGCATGAACCAAGAGAGGGATTTGGAAGTTTGGCTGTTTCCATCTTCCAGCCAGCTGCTCAGCCACAAACTCATCTCATGGCTCGTCCCTGTCAGTGTGAACACCTCCCACCACAGGAGCAAAATGACTGCAAGCAACACAGTAGTAAGGGCACATTTAAATGCAAGGCCTACTCTGGGCTTGAAGGCAAATCCCCCTCAGCTTGGATATACTTAACATATAGTATGCTAACAGTTTCCTGGTTTTTATTAGAACTTTTGGAAGGCTGGAAATTTGCTTCTACTTCAGTATGGAAAAACCCTGAATTTTTTTTAAGAACCCATATCTGGTTAGCCCTTATTCTGATCAGCATGAAATGCCTTGAGAGTTATCGATTAAGAACACTCTATAAGAGGTACTATTTCTCAAGTGTCCTGGAAGACTTAAGATTTACCCCATGAGCTCTAAAATTGTCATTAGTTTGCAAATTCAAAACACCAAATATTTCAGACAGAACAAAGGCTGTACTCTGCAGCAAGTACTAATTTCACAGGAAGTTTTAACTTCCGAGTTTTATCCATATTTTAGCATAAGTCTCATTTGCAGTTATTTCATGCAGTTTTCTGCTTGAAAAAACAGTCTTAGCTTTAGGAGATAGTATATCTTGTCAGCCTTCATAATGCAAAAACTGTTAAAGCTATTACTTGGCTTAAATGCCTTGGAAGAGACTTTCTCCCCAAAGAAGTTTTGCAAAAACTTAAAAGAAAAATGGAAACTGAAGTTCAGAATGGAAATAACTTTGCAGCCTGAATTGCAGTGGAGGTGAACAGTATGGGCTAGAACATAAAATCCTTATTTCTGCTATTGCAGTGCTGGAAGGCAGACGTTATTCACCAGAAAAGATGAAGATCATAAGCTCCAGCCAGTCAAAAAATAAAAGGACTGGTTTCTCAAGGTGGTTTGCTTTCATAAACAGCACTGTAATGGCCAAGTTATTCTGTAGTGCTGGCTGACTGAGGCTCTCAATTGTTGCATTCCCTACGGCAGCACGAATACCCCTGGACAATCAGGTTAAAGTGAGGAATTTTCAGGCTAACCTACGAGCCACCATCCAGCAGCAGCACGTCCCAGCTGCAGCAGAGCCACCTTGAAAGTTGTCCTCCTACTCCTGTGAAGTGGCTGCAGGCCAAAAGGAATTAAATCTGCTGCCCCTCATTTTTCTAACAAAATGGAAATAAAGGTATCAAAACAGAAGAACATCCCAGGATGAATGCCTCCTGCTCTGAAAATAAACATCCCAGCTTCCCTTCTGTATTTACTGCATTTACCATTTATGCAGCAGCAGGAGACCATTATTGTGTGACAGTGTTCTGCTCTACTGACATTACCTCTTAATTATATCTTCATTAAAACCAAATTAGAAAGCGGTCAGGAAAGTTAAGCCAACTGAATTGCTCATTTGGCTGAACACCCTGACACTTTTTCTAGAAAAGTGATGCTGGTTCATGCAACAAAATGTTTAATGATCTGCCTCAGTGCTAAGGGAAATGTTGATTTTCGCTTTAAATGGTGAACTTGCTGCTCAGTCACACTGCACTCATTCTGAATGGACACTGCTTAGCTAAATGCTGGCACGGCAGCACAGCTGGTTTAGCCCTTACCTGCAAGGCTAGACTGGGTTTGCTACTGCTGTCTCCGGACGCCGTTTTGTCATTAAAGCTGCAGCCGGAAATAATCCGTGCCCCGACGAGTACAGCCAGAACCAGGGAATTGCAATCCCCAACAGCAGAGTTGGTACCTCCCCTCCACCCTTCCCTGCTGTGGGGAGGGCGGTGGGGCAGAGCTGGGCTCAGGCTGGCGGCTGCTGGGCCCTGTCCCGCTCCCGCAGCACAAGGCCAGCACGCTGCCAGCGCCTCTGACATGGGCCAGGCTGGGCCTGCACACGCCTTGCCTGCACGCCGGGGCAGGCCAAGGGCAGCGTGGCTCCTGTGGCAAGCGTTCAGCTAGCTCTCCCTCCTCCCTCCGTGCAGACACCCTGGCTGTGCTTCGTGTACTCTGGGAGCCGGGAGAGAGAGACCCATGCTTCATGTCTGTGTCCTGCCAAATTTGCGCCGCAAACGTCAGAGCGGAGCTCAGACATCCAACCCTTCAGTTTTACAGTTCCCAGGCCTTTCTCATATCCCGAGGCTGCAGCACCTCATAACAAAAAGTTCCTCTATAGCCTACAGCAGTCAGGTTCTTTGGGAATGAGTTGTAGCATCCAGACCTATGAACTCAAGCTTTACCTGTCGAGTATTATCCAGAAGCCATCTGACAAATATCATCAGCCAGGTGAACCGGGGAGACAGAGACAACCTCCATGAAACTACGGACACAGAAAAGGTGCCACAATTACCAGTGCTCAGCAGACACACTCCCTATTACCCAGTGTTTCTGTCATCACAGTAGGCTTCTTTCTAGGGAGCAATCAATTACTATCTAGGTATAATACAGGAAGAAATATTTAGATGGGAATGTCTAAGTAAGATTTTTGAGGAGCTATTCTACATAAATTGATGTAGGAAAGAAAAAAATGTTTCATTTTGAGCAGATAATAGAAATCAGACTCCTTATGGCACAGGTCTTCAAGCAGAGAGGGTTTGCAGAATCTCAAGTGAAGAAAGCCAGAGGAGAAGTTCACCTGCAAACCTGGACAGCTCAATCTCATTCATGCTTAGCAGCTTTGACAGCCAGAAGGACATGGGGACCTGGGAATACTGGAATCATGGATCCCTTGGTTTTAGTGATCTGGTATGCACTTGCAGCTGCAGTTTAAATATGGGAAAAGATATATTTTTGGTCTGAAAATTGAGAGCCAAAGAAGGATGTGTTAAACATGTCTGGCTTCTTCTTGTTCAGAGTTTAGAGGAAGTTTTTTATGGTATTACATGGATGCTACAGGGCAGAGCAGGAAGAATAAAGAAACCTTGCCCTTTCAGAAACAAGTTACCAGCTCTCCATTATGCTTTTGAAAAGCAATTTTATATGAAGTTTCCAAAGAGAATCAATGCTGGCAAAAATGTTGGGAGTAAGTGAGTGTGCCACATATATTACGATGTCTGACATAAAAGAGAAACCCCTGCAGTTTGGAGCCCTCAGTCCAATCTCTCTTATTCCTCCACCTCTCAGATGTATAGATGCAAGGAAATGACTCCACCTGTCACTAAGTGTAATAGGGGAGTCATCCTTAAAAATGATGATCTGCCCAGGATGGAATGGATGGATTGTGTTGCATCTGGGGTGGGGAAAATAATCAGAAGAAAAATGAGCAAAAAGAGGAGGATACAAACCTTTTAATCAAGGAGTTATAATGAAACTCTTTGGTGTGGGTACTCTAAAAGAGAGGAGAAACTGTCTGTGTTCAGCCAGACTGTTGTTTCCCTAAGGGCTGTACCTTATATTTAGTAGCTGCATTTTATAGATAATTTGCGATGCTTCATTTTCAGTTCAAAACAAATGCGAACGAGAAGGAAAAAAGGCAGAGACAGAGAGCAAGAACATGTAACAGAAAAAAACTGATGCAACCATTTCCAGTTCTAAAGCAGAGCAAGTAACATAAGGATGTGGCTGGTTTAGGGATCACTGTAATCAGCACAATTGACTGCTTACAGATGACTAATTTTCAGTTCTAGGGAGGTAAATTGCGACTTACATAGTTCAGCTTTCTGCTAGCACTACAGGTAATGTAAGACAAATGAGCTGTGAACTCCTAATACCAAAGAAAATTGTGTATTATAAGAGCACAGAATGCAGAATGCTTGGTGTGATGTTACAGAAATACAGATTTGCAATCAGATGAAGTTTTAAACAAACCTGGAGGTGAGTTTTCTTTCATTTTAGCTTTTACTCAGATCCATTCAGGCCCATCTGTATTTTAATCAAAAGTCATCATAACACTTTCATGGGTAAATGGAAAATGGATCTTGATAGATGGTCATTATACCTCATTTTGTTAACAGTTGAATAACCAACAAGAAGAATTAATACAGCAAGAACTGATGTTCTGAGAAAGAGGAATGAAGACAAGATAAAATATTATTAAATTAAATGAACTAGAGCTGTGCTGGACATCCTAATTATAACATAAAGAGGAGCGATGAAACAGGGGGCACGAAAATTGACAGATGTAGATAAATAGCACAGAGGAGGAAGAGAGCATGGGAAGAGCTGAAGTTATTGTAGAAGAAGAGAGGTAAGACAGCACACAAAGACAAGGTGCCTGGACAGAATATATTTCTCCTGTTCAAGAATGAGGATGCAGGGAGTAGAGAGACCCAGGGCTGGGTACAAGCTTGGGGAGTGTGACCCCAGGAGCACTCAGAATGAGGCAGGTTGGAAGTAGGATCATGCAGTGGCAGAAGCTTGCAGAGCCCTCTGACTAAAATAAAACATTTCTCCTGTTTTGCTCCTATTCCACACTGACATTACAACCCCCTGACTAGGAAGGGTCACCAGGTACATCCTTGTGAAAGGAGCACATTCAGTTCTGTGCTGGATAGAAGCACTTCACAGGAAAATATACCAATGTATTTTTTTACACTTTTCCTGGAAAAAAAACCCAACATGAGTGCCAAACACAACTTTGCTAAAATGCAACAGGAGCATGTCCTAGAGAAACCTGAGCCTCCCTGCTGCTGGGCACTAACAGCCCCAGTAAAGTTGCACCTACACTGGTTGTCCAGGTGGCCCTTGCACCTGGTTGTGTCAAGGGAATTCCCCAATGAGTGCTGTTATTTACAGTCCCTGTTCCTCTAGGCAAAGTCTAGTCTTAACCAAAGGCACTTTTTATCAAAGCTGAGATTACAAGGAAAGGGCACCCCCCACTCCAGCCCCTCCCAGGTCCTCTCTGGCACAGGTCCTTGGCAGTGTGCTGTTGGCTAGGCTTTGCCACTGCTGAGCTGCAAAGGCACAAACACCGCAGTGGTTTTGACCACTAAAACTCCCTTCCAAACAGGGAAGGCATTGTGTGCTGTAACAATCACTGGGTGTTAGATCCCCACAAGGGAGCGAGAGACAGCCTGAAAAGGAGCACTGAAGCAGGGCGGAGCAGGACCGGTGCACAGAGGTCAGGAGTGGGGACAGGGCTGGGACAGAATCAAACAGACTAGCATGCCTTTGTCATACAGCTGTTGTCTTTATCATGACATGCTCAGGGAAAATGGGCAAGAAGTTATAGAGGCAAACAAGTTGAATGAGTGACCTGAACTGAATGAGTTGAATGAGTCCATGCTGAACTTCCAGTTTTATGAGGAGCTCGTCAGGAGTAGAGACAAAATCCATAGAAGAGAAGGGATGCAGAGAAGCAAAAAAGCAGTAAAAACAACACATAACACTTACAGGTGAGACAAACTGAAACAATGAAGTGAAAAAGAAAAATAGAACAAGGTGATGTTTAATGACTCTACTTTCCAAGCTGAAAGAGCAATGGAGTCTATATGCAGCTGGTTAGACAAGCTTGAATTTTTAGCACATCTTTATCATGATATGGCTCAACAAAGTGTGGGTTTTTTTCCCTCGAGTGTCTTTCTTAAAATCTAAGCATGTTACTAAGTCATAGCCCCCAGGAAAAATAATTAAGTTGCACATGACTAAATTTTAGCTGTTGTTATCACTGAAGTTGCTAAAGTCAAAGGAGCTTTTCCTGCAAAACATCTAATTCTTCATGAAGAGCAGCTTCCTTCCTACACTGGTTCTCTTCTATTTTCACATGAGATGTTTGAAATATCACAATTTTAAATCAAAACCATTAGTATGTTAGTACCTTCACAGTGACAAATGTCTACTTTGTCCTCTTTCTTGAGGAAGGCATTGCAGACACAAATTTTTCATGTCAGAGCTAATACAGTCACCCATGGATTACATTAGACTGTTGACAAAAACAAACTAGATTAAAGGAAAAGTATTTTTAGCTTTTTTAAAAACAAGGTTATCTCGAAAAGCATGGTGAAGCTGAATGGTGGAGTGATGGGACACCGTCACAAGCAATTCTCCACACAGTGGGTGAACTGAGATAACCACAGTTGCCATTTATTTTACTTATCTACACTGGGAATTTCACCTTTAAAAATTTCATGTGGAGAGCGGTGCATTCCTCACCCTAGATGGATGGCACATATCACAGCCACATCAGTGTGCCCATAGCATCTCTGCTGCTTTCAAGTCTCAACTGAGTGGCCTGGAGACTTTGGGCAGCTGAGGACTGGGGCAGAAAAGGGACTCTCCTTCGTATTGAACTTGTTTAAAGTGTGTGAAAAGGTCCAGTTTCACTGGGAAAGGAAACCCAGGATTTAGGGCAGGTCCACAAAGAAACTCTCTATGCCTTGCTCCATATCAGCTTTGTTTAACTCATGTGAGCAGAGTGAAGTCAACAGCAGAGCAGATCCTATGGTGACATTTTATGTGTAAGGGACAAGCAGTCCTTAATCCTTGTCTTATGATTGGAAGAGCAACTGAAGAAACAAAATCCCACAGCCTGTCCACAAATGGGAGCAGCACAAACTTCTGCTTCTTAGACATACATTATACAAAGACAGCTTATCTAAAATTTGGGTAAGATTAGGACTTTTTCCTCATTATCCAACATAGATAAATGAATTAGCTACAATAATAAACTATAATTTGCCTATATGTCGCTCTAGGCCTTCCACGTCGTCCTGTATTTCCAAACCACATTTCCTATGACATTCCCATCCAATGCCTCCCATTTTCAAGTCCACTGCACCCTGACCTCATGCTTTGGCCTTTTACCACATCATGAAAATGCAAGTCCTAATGGGTTCCTCTAGGTTTATTGATAGAAGAACCTCTGCATTTGCTGGAGAAAGGACACAAAACCCCAAGCAGTGGCTGCCAATTTCCTCCTTTGATGCTGCTTCACAGGGCTTGAAGGAAACCAGCGGGACCTAGGCATTCAGATATAGGCTGTGTTTTTCCTCTGTGATAGGCAGAGACTTTTGGCTGTTAACATATACGCTTGAAAATTAATCCAACGTTTTACATTTGAGTAAATATGATGTATTTTTAGCCTTGCTGGAACCTAACATCACTGCTTGCAGACAGAAGGAGCTATCATATTCTTGCAAGCATGTTTATTCCTACAGAATTAATTACAGCATCAAATCGAATTTGACTCTCCTCTGGCACCTGATTTGCAGCTGTAAGCTAGCAACTAGACATGATAACCCAAGTGAAGGTACAGAAGCCCAACTACAGCTTGAGCCGATAAACAGAAACCTATGTTTTTGGGACTGTGTATCGCAGACAGCAGCACTATGCTCCCTTTGGCAAAGAAAATCATTCTGAGGAAGAATTTATCTAGTGACTGACAGGAAGCAGTGGGCTATGAGCCTAGAAGATAATATTTTGGCTGGCTCATTTCTTCTCCTCAGAAACTCTCTCCTGTAGAGCTCTGTGCAGCACAGCACTTACCAGGGTAACCAGTAATGAGGCTGCATTTTGATCTTGTTTATACTTTGTAGAGGCTTTCCCTGTATATAAATTTACTTTTATAGACTGCTATAGAAGATGAGTACTCTCTGCTAAAAAGGGTTTGCTTTTAATACAGAGTCCTCTTGTGCTGCTTACGTCATATCTGGTTGATATCTGGCCCAAACTTTATATCTGGTTGACTCAGAACATTTACATTTTAAATATCCCCTCACCATTGTATTTGTTACAATTACTTACAGTGTTTTGGGTTCACCCTGAAAATAGAGGTGTACATCACCTGCTCATTTCAAAATGTTTTTATTGGAGATCAGACTTTATGACCATAATTGTGCCATGATGAGCCAGGACAAAGCAACCAGATGTGGAAGTGAACTCAGCCCAGGACTCCTGATGGCACAAAGCATGCACTTTCATTGTGCTGATTTTGCCAAACAAGGCTGGGCACTGCTCTACCAAAGCAAGGCAGTACTGTCAGAGGTACATGACCTTCTCTTTGCTGATGAATGGTTGTTGACCAGAAAAAAGCAACTCTGCACAAAAAAAAAACCACTTTCTAAATAAAACAGAGAGGTGGAAGTAAGTAGATATTCCTTGGCTGACCCATTTCCTAGACCTAGGCTGATGAGAAAGCCATTGCCAGCAAATCTGGGCATGAGTTTCCACATCAGGGTTTCACACCTGTCCAGCCATGGTTTCCTTTCCCTCCTCAAGGTGAGGCATGAGCAGGTTGCTGCACTCTGTCCCATGACCAAAGAGAAATTAGGTTGGTGGTGCCTAGAGGAATTGTCTCTTTACTTTCAGTCAAAACTCTGAATTATTACTGCTGTGGTAATACAATTCATTAAGGTTATCTGAACAGATTTTCATAAATTTTGTAACTCATTCAAGAAATACGTGAACTCAGCTGTGCTATTCCTTAGTTAAAAACACATAACAGCTGACTGGTATGCCACTAACACTGCTGGTTATTGTAGTTTAAATTCAAAGGACAAGTGGGTAAAGAAGTCATCTAAGGACCAAAGTAATTAGAACAAATTATGCCCATCAGCTGTCGTGAATTTATGAGTATGTGGGAGTGGATTAAGAAAGGGATTTACCCCCTTCAGAACATCTTTCATTAGCAGAAAGTAAAGCCTTTGTGAGAGGGCACCACAGCAGCATCCAAATTGCCTGCTCTGAAAGCACTGCTTCCTGTTAGCTGTCACTGTTTCCTGCAGCTTTTCCTAGGCTGCAAGCCAGCAAAAAGCACATCCCGACAGCCAGCCCCAAGCTCAGCTGTCTGTGTCTGTGGGCATTTAATCATGTGTAGTCTTCAATTTTCTCCCACTAAACTGCCATTTTGGGACAGGGAGTAGAAGAGGAGGAACATTTAACATTTAGGTTCCCAGTGGGACTACTGTTTTCCCTGCTGGGTCATGGTGTATTGTTGTTTCTTTGTGGTCATTCCAGCTGGTGCTCAAGAAGAGCTGTCCCAGTGTAAAATAATTTCACTGGTGGGCTGTGGCAGATAGTTCCTCAAGTTCTGGATTGGGTTCAGCAGGAAGGGATTTACATAGAACTTCTACCCACAGGATTCACAACAGGGAAGACCAAAGAGAGCCAAAATATCTTTGCCTGTCCCTTCACCCCCTTGATCTGCACCCCTCCCCAGCTGATAGAAAGATCCACACTGGGGTTATGGATCACAGAAAACAGAAACATTAGATGGACAATGCCACACTGAGACATTTCTCGTGCCTGATCTGGTCACCAGCCTCTCCTCACAGGTCAGAGCATTACCTCAGAGATGAAATCTGCTGTGGCAGCACGTAAGAGAGAGCTCACTCTGTTACCCTGATAAAAGAAAAACCCTTCCATCTCAGTTCTGCCATCCAGAACAGTGTCAAGTCAAGGAGAGATGAGATGCCACTGCCTCCGTGTATTCACAGGAATTTGCAAAAGCAAATCCCATTCCAAGATGCTGTGAATGAGCCACGGGAGCAGTGCCCAGAAGCATAACGTGGTGTGCCCAGGGTGCAGCCAGACAGCTGATTTCCTGAGGAAGACCACTAAACTGGCTAGAATGGAATGATGAGAAGAAAGATATCTTAGCAGATGGCAGAGGGGGAATAGGAAGGCAGACCATGTACACCAATGCCTCAATGACAAGATGGTTCTTGGTTGGCATCAAAAAGACCAGTATGCTCCGAGACAGGCTCTCCTACATTTTTCTACAGCCAAGAAACTGCCTCATAAAATTATTATTGTACACCTGCACAGAAATGATTTGGGATATTATTAAAAGGTTGACTTAATCATCAGGATTTAGGGCATTGCTAGGACTTCTCCAAGGTGATAAGTCAGAGTGTACCAATGAGAAAGAATTGAATGCAGCACCAGCTTGATTTAAAAATCATCCTAAGTGAATCAGAAAGCAGGTATGCCTTTAGCTGATAACAGTGAGGAAATGAAGTCTCTAAGATCTCGGTCTGAGAGGTGAGGTGTAGGAGAAATAGATTTAACTAGCAGCATCACCTTGTGGCAAACCTCTAGGGCAAAATCTGTTCTTTCATAAGTACATTCAGTTGCCAATTCAGTACATTCAGTTTTCAATTCAGGAATTGAAAGTAAAATCTTGGGCAAGCCCATGTGGGACCTGAGGAGAGGCTGAGAGGGAAGGGACTGCTCAGCTTGGACAAGAGATGGCCGGGGAGGTCTTGTCACTGTGTATAAGTACCTGATTGGAGGCAGTAAAGAAGAAGGAGACAAGCTCTTAGTGGTGCCTGGTGATAGTACAAGAAGCAATGATCAGTAATTGAAATTTTAAAAAAATCTATTTAAATATAAGAAGTAAAAGCATTTTTACTGTTAAGCTGGTCAAACATTGGGACAAGTTGCCTAAAGACATTGTGAAGTCTGTGTTCTTGGAGGTATTCAAAATATGACTGGACACAGTCGAGCAGCCTGCCAATAGTCCTGATCCTGAGCAACCTGTCTAGCTCAGCTGCACTGAGCAGGGAATGTTGGACTAGATGATCTCCAGGGGCTTCTTCCAGCCTCAACCATGCTGCTCCTGTTTCCTCAGGGCCTTGACAGTGGGAAAGCTGACAGAGCCTTCCAAAGGAGAGAGACTTACGGGTAAAAAAGGATGCTTGTTTGCTACAGCATACTTCCAAGTGGCACTCCCAGCTGAGTTTTTACACTAGTGGCCTAATTAAACCATATCCTTTCCATCTTTTTTTTTTTTTTTTTTCTCTGTGGTTATCAAAGACAATGTTCTCATCTGAGTAGTACCATTCTAATTCTAAATCTGTTCCTACATCTCTTCCAGTGATGCCAGAGGTGGCTACATGAAAATGGGACTTTAATTAGGAGAGAACATTTCCTAGTCTCCTCAGCTCCCTAGGGCTTGTCCTACATCTCTAAGGGCATCTGTCTGTCCATTATTTACCACCACAAAGGCTCAGGGACCTCCAGCAAAGATCATGTTTTCAATGGAGCAGGCTGTTCCCAAAACCTTTGATGGTGTATTATAGGGCTCAGGAAAAGAATCCCACCTCAGGTGGGAGCTTTAGGTTAGGACGTGCCTTTCAAAACAGGGATGCCAACAGTGCAAAAACCAAATGCATGCTTGGAAGAGCCCCATTCCTATGAGTTTGAATCCTCACTCACTGAATGTCTGTGTGATTGCACTGAAGGCAATAGACCTGTGATGACACAAAAGGATGTGCTTGTTTGCCTGTATAATTTGTTCATTTTTAGTGACTGTACTTGCTTTTAGAGATTTCAGTTCTGCCAACAAGCCGAAAGATAAGATGCAACCCCTCTGTAAAATATGGCTTTGGACTTCACCAGCTACAAAACAAGTAATAGAAAATGCACAATCTAAGCAACAATTTCTCATCTGTGTAAAGGCAGTGATACTGTGTGTCAGGTCACAGCCTTGGCCCTGGAGAAGTTAAGCAGAACTTCCCTGCGGAGTTTCACAGAGGATGTTTTTTATTTTTTCTCGAATTATTCTAGGTAGATGTGATGAGGTTTCCTGCTGTACAACATTTCCTCTGAATGCATGTAAGCAGTATCCTCCTCTTATGCTGAGCAGGGTACTTCAGTAGCATTTGCCAGCCAATGTGAAAACTCCAGGAGCCTTTTGCTTTGCAGGCATTGTTTCTTCAGTTCATTATCTATTTATAGTTCTTGCCTTTGATCGATGTTTGTATTTAACCTTGTATTTCTTAATTTGTAGGTCAGTCTGCATTTACCATGGTTAATTTATTAGGGCAGATTCTTCTTCCCAGTCAGCTCATTGCGGGAGGAAAGTGTGTTTAGGAGCTGTAAATCATTCCAAACAGATCTCATCCAGTAACCTTAGTAACCGAGTTTTCTACTAGAGCAAGTAATATTTTTATGGTGATATTTTTTCACTGTGAATAATAGAAAAGTAATGATAAAACAACACATTTGAGGATGAACTTGCCAATAAAAATTTCTATAAAAGCAGCAGCATTGTTTCAGAGCAAAATTATGGCTAATCCCTTCCCAGAACCTCTGTAAATTGTGTCAGAGCAAAGCTTTTCTCCTGTGTACACTATAAGCTAATTCCTCTATTACTGGATCTTGTAATGCAGGCTCTTAGCATATTTTATAGAACCTCAAGTTACAAGCTTCGTTAAACAGTAATGCATGCTGCTTTGATCAAAATGATCATGTGGACTGCCACTTTCATCAAATATCACTTTCTGTGATAAAGGCAAATGCTTCAAAAGACACCAGAAAGCTTCATATCAAGGTGATCCTGAAAGTCTGGATAAGCACTAGTTCTCTGCATGGCATTGCATCTAAAAGTGCCATTAGAAAAATACTCCTCTGAGCAGGAATGCCGATGTAAGTCAGCTCATCTGCTGACTTATAAGGTGTGATTTCTTTCTCACTTAGGTGTTTCAGATTTCTAGAGCTGAGTTCTTGCAAATATTCCTTCCTTGAGCTTAACTCTTGTGCTGTGTTCAACTGTGATCATAGAGTCATAGAATGGTTTAGATTGGAAGGAACCTGAAAGATCATCTAGTTCCAAACTCCTGTCATGAGCAGGGACACCTTCCGCTAGACTAGGTTGCTCAAAGCCCCATTCAACCTTCCAGGAACACTTCCAGGGATGGAGCATCCACAGCATCTCAGGGCAACCTGTTCAAGTGCCTCATGGCTCTCACAGTAAATAATTTTTTTTCTAATATCTAAACCTACTCTCCTTTAGTCTGAGTCCTTTTACCTTTGCCCTGTCACTAGATGCTCTTACAAATAGTCTCTATCTTTCTTGGAGGCTCCCTTCAAGTACTGGAAGGCCAGAATCACGTCGCTCTGAAGCCAGCTTTTTCTGTCTGAACGATCATAATTCTCTCAGCCTTTCCTCATAGGAGAGGTGCTCCATCTCTGTAATAATTTTGGTGGCCTCCTCAAGGTTGCTCCAACAGGTCCATGTTCTCCCTGTGCTGGGCCCCCAGAGCTGGATGCAGCACTGCAGGTGGGGTTTCACCAGAGCAGAGCAGAGGAGCAGAATCCCCTCCCTTGCCCTGCTGCCCACACTGCTTTGGATTCAGCCCAGGACACATTTGGCTCTCTGGGCTGTGAGTGCACATTGCTGGGTCATGGAAACTGGACATTTAGCTGTGATCCACAAAACAGCTGATCTGAGAGGTGGTTTCAGAACATGCTTAACTCATGTCACACCCTCAGACATTACTTTCTTTTCAAACCAAGTCACAAGTGGAAGACAGGGACTTCCTTTACAACAGCAGGTGGCCAAAGCCCATCTTCCTCTCAGCAATGCCCTGGGAAGCAAGAGACCTCAGCTGAGAGGGAGGCAGGCCCACACATACCACATCTCACCTCTAGTCTACACCTCCTAATTAGTGTAGATTTCAAGACAAATGAGGGAATGAAATCTCATCTTCTTGCCTCTTGGGGAAACAACTCTAGCCTTTGCCTGCAGGACTTCTGCTCATTGTTTTTAAGGAAAACACAGAGAAGCAGCTTTTGGCCCAAGAACACTGACATTCCTGAAGGATGAAAGTTCCCTCCTACTGTCTCACAAGTGCATCCCTATGCCAGGTTACTCCTGTGGTTAGCATTGGCCACATGCTCAGCATGCTGGCTTGGAAGCCCCGTCAGAAGCAGGGGACTTCCCAGGCACACAGGTGTCCAGTGCAGGGCTCCAGGTTCTGGATCACTCACTTCATCATCGTGTGTTGCAGCCTCTAACTTTCAGACATACTGGTACCTTTCCTTTCTAGCCTGATGGAGCTTTTCTCAGCATACTGTGGGGCTTTGAATACAAACCACAGCCATGGTGTCTCCTCAGAGACACAAGTACTTTGTCAAGTCAGCACTAAGCTACGTTTTGTCACAGGCCTTGTCATGCTGCTGTGTCTGAGCTGAAACCATTGGCTATTCAGTACAAGAACTGAACAATTATCTGGGCCAAGAACAGCAAAGTGCCATGGAAACGGAAGTGGGACATTATGTGTTCACACATAAGGGCAAGAGTCCTTTGCTTTCTCTGTGCAGAAAGTGTCATCAGCTCTTTAATAAATACAGGCAGTCAGGATTTCATCTTCTGCTTTATCAGAAAAATAGACCCTCCAGCCATGTCAGCCTCCTGGTACTGTTCTCATCCAGGAAGGATGGAAGGCTGTCAGGACAGCACAGGGAGAGGCTTTAATCTTCTTTGGATAGCCTGGGTATTCGGTTACTTCATGGTTACTCCCTGTGTGTAGACTGAGTTGCCTGTGACTCATGTACCAAGATATTCACCTATGCCTTTTCTGGGACACCTGCTTTTCCTTTTGACCCCATTTCTGTGCCACTCACAGCAGCTGACCTGCTTCAGAAAGATACTCAACCCCACTTACCTTCTTTGACAGGACATAACAGCCTCTGTAAGTCACAACTACAGCACAAGGTCTTTTTCAGCTGGAGAGGTTCAGTGGCTTGGCTGGAGGATGGAGCAAAGCTGCCTCATACTCTCATCACTATCTGGTTTGTACATCTGTCATCATCAGCATGAGAGTGTAATAATGCCCCAGGCACCATTTCCAGCAAAGGACATAATCAAACCCTTCCAGGACTTTTTTTTTTTATGCCACTGCAGATTTATAGAATGGACTTTTAATCATTTTTTATTGCTAATTTCACTTTCTATCACTCTGCTCATCTACTCAAACAATCTTTTTGGCCTTCTCTGGGCATGAGATGAGCATCCTATTTGAAACCTGAAGCAGAAGCAGGCTCTGTGTCCTGCCTCTGCAAAGAGCAGGAAACTGAGGAAGGAATTTGGCACAAGAGGAAAGGCAAGAAGGAAGGGAGAGGAGTAAGAGTAGCCCTAGAGCTAACACAGCTATTCTAGTTTGAATACTTGGTGGCAGAAATACTCAGAAGCACATCTAACATTTCTTAGGTGCTGTATAATGTCAGACAGAAACAGCAGGAACTGAGGGCACTAAGCATCCAGAAATATTTGATCTTATGAGATTCAAAGTCTTCTGTGTATATATATATATATATATATATCTTTGCACAATCCAAGAACCTTTCTCAGAGACCCAAAGGAGAAATGAGGGTGATCGGGGTAACTTTTAAATTTTGGCCATTGGCCTTGAAGCTTTCATAAGAGATTTTCTTGTTCTGACTACATTTTTCTTCCCTTAAATATGGGACTGAGTTGTATTTCACCATATAAATGTCAGAAAAGCCTTACACCAGACCACTTGAAGTATAGCTCTCCCCTTATATCGAAACCATGAATTAAAGTTTGCTTTCGGCAAGCTCACAGAGAGCCTTGGTCCCTACCTGCTAAATACGTTGAGTTTCCAAATAATTTCACAAGCTGTTCCAGATAATCACACACTAAGTAGGTGAGGCAAATAGATTTATGACTTCTGTTTTTTTCCCAGCCAAGTTTTTCATCTCAGACGTTACAGCACAAAATAATTTGGATATTTCTGTTACTGGTGACTTCTAGACTGTGCTGGCATAACAACAACTAACTGAAGAAGGACATGGCAGCGCTGATATGACCACAGTGCCACAAAAGCCTGCATACCCTCACACTATATGGGATCTGGATTTATGAATGGGATATTGGAAATGTTCATGTTTTTATTGTTTCTTTCAAAGCTCTGAAAGTCAGGGTGGAGTATTTGTGTTTGTTGAGTTTCAACAAATGGGTAGTCAGGGTAGGGGGGGATGGGAATGAAGGTGAGTCCTTCCTGCATTTGAGCTGACCACAGTTGCTGGTACTTTTGTTCAGCCTCTATCAGAGTGCAAACAGCAGGGAAAGACACTGCAGCTTGGAAACTTTACTTCTTAAATTCATTCACTTGTGATTAGCCCTGAAACCACAGAGGTTGCATTTATATTAGTTTAATATTTATGAGCCATGAAACAAGATGTTTCTGGTGAATAAAAGGTGAACATCTATGTGAGCGTGTAAAACTGAACTTTAGCCTTGATAGTTTGAAGATAAAGTGTTGAACTTGAACCTAGAAAAGGAATTTGTGTAGACCCTCCTGACCAGAAAGGTGACACAAGCTTGCCCGTGTGAATTAAATTGCTGTCTTTAACCTCTTGGTGCTACTACTGACACTGACATCACCACTTTGCTGCAAACAGTCCACCCCCTTTGTCAAGAAACTCCAGCTCCTGTCATCAAGGGGTTCATTAGTTTGAAATTAGGAGCTCTGACACAGTTTGGACTTCTTCATAACCCTGACCTCATTGTTCACTGTGAAGCAATCACATTACTTTAAGTGCTCCCCTCTTGTCAAGTTGCCTCCTCCGTTACACTGATGTTCCCATTTTCAAAAGTGCCCTTCATGTAAGAAGCCAAATAGTTTCTGTTAAATTAAACACATGCTATCACCTCGCCTTTTCTTTCATGTCTCCCAGGAAAATCCAAACCAAAGAACAACAAAACCTGTTCTATCTGGCACAATATCTGCCCCTCATTGCACATTGTGCCAACCCCCAGTGAGAGACACTGTGAATTTCCCTGCTGTTTGCAGGCAGAAGAAGGGGAGCACAGTTCCTTCCACCTAAAATTTCACAGCACTGGTGTAACTGAAGGCTTCAGCCACCCTGTGCAGCCCAGAAGTATTTCCAGTGTGTCTGCACTGTTTGACTTCCTGAGAGGAACCAGTATAATATACATATGCCAAATCTTATTAAGAATGGCTTCCTGATTGCTGCTGGGTTCTCCTGGCATCTGACCCTAAGGCTGCCATGCTCTATTCCCCTGATAACACACACTCAGGTAGGTGTGGGTCTCCCACTAAGCACACTGTCACCAGCTGGCAGTGACTGCCTCCACCTCTGTGCCCAGCCAGTGCAGCAATTGCACACAGCATTTGCACTCAGAGCTTCACACCTAATACTTCAGCACCTCTTTAAGTGCTTTATCCATTTTTGCCCATTTTCAAGCATCAGGCTCCTGATAAGTAGATGGTAAGTGGAGCTTGTAAATTAAAAACCTACATGCTTCAGGCTTTTAGCATTAAAAGACCCCAAAGTTCTTCTAGTTCATACCATTTGCCATTAACACCAACTCCAGTGTCAGCAGGTAAAACTAGTGGTAATATTTGCCAATTAAAAAGTCTATCACTGGCTTCAATTCACTAGCATTATCATTTTCAAGTGTTAGAGAGCAAGTTCAGAGAGTTGCAAATACCTGAGAGTGTTCTGCCCAAGTAAGATAAATGTCCATTTTTAGATCAATGTTTGGTGACAGAAAACTGGAAAGGACTAAAAAGAAAGAAGAAATTAAATCTGTGTGTCCTGGTATAAACGAGTTGTTCTTAATGGGCTTTTCTGATAACACAGAAGAGGCAGTCGTGTCCAACCACAGCCCCAGGAGGTAAGAGCTGTATCCTCATCTCAACTCAGATATTGATCTGCTGGGTAGCCTGGGGCTTGCTGACTTCTCTTACTCCTCTCAGCTGATGACAGGACCAGGAACCAGAATAAACCAAGAGTGTTTGCACAGCAAGGACAGTCATACAAGTGGCCCACCTTTAAAACATAGATCAAACCCTTTTTTTTTTTCCTTTCAGCTTGGTTTTGGCCTATGCTCTTCTCTGGGAGATTGTTTCCACTGTAAGTTTTAACCAAATAAGTTCATGACTGAACAAACTGGTGACACTGTTCTCTCTCATTCTGTCATGTGTTTGAGGAAAATGGAAAGAACACATGCAACAGCTTTGAAACAGAAAAACTGAGGTCAGCTTGAATACATGATATGAAACACATTTTGAATCTTCGTGCTTTAAATCTTCTATTTTCTGTCCGGCTCCATGGGAATACTACACATCCTACAGGAACTTCAGAGATCTCAATTACCATGTAAGAACAAAATGCTATTGAAATGTCAGATGTGTGGCAAGCCTGGCAGGGTGGGCTGATTCAAAGGCACAGGGCAAAATAATTCTGGAGCACTGAAGCTACGTTTGGTGCTTTAGGACATATGAAAAGCACAGAATAAAACCCAGATCAGATAAATAAGATCATCTTTCTTATGAAAGATAAAGTGATATTTAATATTTCTCCCTCAAGGCTTATAAACAGCTACCACTCAGGCAGAATAGATAATACAACTTTTGGAATAATCCATGAAATCAGGAATTGGAATATAAACCTTTCCAAGTGTAGTTTTTCCTTCTGGGTACCATGACTGTTCAGCGCTGCCTAAAAAGGGGGCTGTTTGCCCTCTGCAAGATGTGTTCACAAATAACAGAGGAAGAGTCTGCCTAGAATGGAAAGGCAGAAGGATATGTTAGATAGATAGAGATATGCCTGCACAAATCACTAAGGATCACTTTATGAATATGTTCTGGTGTTATGAAACTCTCCTCAGATATTAATGGCACCCCACACTAAACCAGGTAGATTTTATCTTTTTTGGCAGGGATCAAATTCAGATTCTGAGCAAATTCAGAGGCTTGAAAAACCATTCAGCTCTTTGTTAACTACTGTTTATTCTCTTAGTAACTTCACAAATTCACTGGAAGTTGCCAGAATTCTGCAGCTGTAGTAAATATGTGTGCTTCATGTTCCTCCTGAGTATGGAACCCTCACATCAGAGTAGTAGACCCTTCCTGGTCTCACCTGCTCTCTGCTTATCCTGCTCCTCAGCCTTCCCGGGTGCAGCATTCCTGGAATATGTGCATACCCAGGCTGGGAGTGCAATTGCCTCAACACGAGGCAATATCAGGGATGTGTACAGGGACCTCTGCATTACTCCAAACTGTGGAGAACTGTTTTCCAGGGTCTTCTGCAGGTTTTAAGTTCTGGGTGGGATCAAGGAGGGAATTAGACAAAGCTCATGTTTCAGTGGCCAGCCTGTTTACTTGTGGAGAAGCATTATTGCAGGGATGGCTGGCAGCACGGTGACACTCATGTTATCACTTAGGCATCCAGATTCTGGCTGCCGATTTGTTCACTCTGTCACAGAGAAAGACATAAGTACAGAAAAGCAGAAAACAGCTAATTAACTTTCTCAGTTGGCCAGGGAACCAAACTGATATGTTTCAGAGAGAATCACAGCCTTCAGGCAGAGACCGTGGGTGAGACGGATGAAAAGTGGTGAAGTAAGGTTTTCCATAAGAAAACTAACTTGCTAGTGTACTGTGTAAAGTTGATAATTAGTATTGTCATGGCAGCATTCAGCTGAACCACTTCCCAACAAGCTCTAGAGCAAGCAAGCAGAAAAAGACTGAGGCTCCATTTTCTCTCCTGGGTTTCTTCCTTGGCCAGAGATGGAGAACAGGGCTAGAGCACAATGAGTGAACTCAGGGAGTTCTTCAACTCCCTGCAGCTTTCTGTCTACTCTGCAGTAGCCCCTGAATGACTGGGCTTTGGCATATAGATGCTAAGAGAGACTTGAGCTGTTTTTTGCAAATCTTGCATTTGTGTTGGAGCCAGAATACTTGCACATGATAAATACCTTTCCTAAAGAGTTATCCTTTATCACACGATCAAAAACAGCCATTACCCATTCAGCAATCTGAGACTACACCTAAATTGAAATTTAGGTGACCACTCATGGCCTGCTCAGCATGAAGAGGGGATCAATGAAGTCTGCAGAAAATCCGCTGAGTAATATTGGGTTGGGCTTCCCAGCAAGGAGAGAATAAAGATTGCTAGAGACTAAAAATTACTTTATAAACATAGGTCTGTGAACAACTTATAAGCAAGAAGAGAAGTGAATAATTCATCATTATTTGCAGGGAAACATCTAATCTTTTTTTTTGCAAGCTAAGCAAATTAAATTCAGGAATTATGGAGAGATTAGGAGAAATATTTAAGATTAGCGTTGTATTTTACATGTAAAGTTCCACAGCTTGAACAGTCTTCTTTCATTTCACTTACATAAAAAAAATTGGCTAGGAACTTTCCATTACCTGTAGCCAGGAAAGAATCTCTGCAGCAAACTTCCAAGATATTCCTCAGAATATGTTCCTGTAAATAAAATGGGAATTACTTATAAATGTGAATTACCAAGACCTAAGCCCTGTGTTGGTATTAAATAAAAAAGAGAAAAATTTAGTAAGAGAGAATTTATTAAATAGAGTTGTTTCAGCTGACTTAGTTAACATCCTTTATTATCCTTGAACCTCCAGATTTCAGTGGCCCCTGTTTATCTAAAGTTCTAATTGTTACAGGCATGGAGCCTAGATCAAAGATAGTAGCATGCTAACTCAGTGAGGTCCTTTTTGCTGGCTTAGGCCAGATCTGAGACATTGCCATGTCTTAGTTTGCCTTTCCTATCTCATGCATGCTTTCTTCATGCTAAAGTTTTCTGGGGTATATTCCTTAGAAAAAGAGAGTTTTAGAGACAAAGAACTCTCTGCTGGGCATATCTGAAAATGCTAGGCAAGAAATAAAATAACTAGGATTTCTTATGTATTGGGTTTCTTGGCAAGTGCATGCCAGAAATTGTCATGCTGTGTTTAAACAAAAACACACAAATTGTCCCAGGCCTGGAGGACTGAGCTTCTGCAGAGGTCTCCATGTTCCGGTTGTTTAAGTGGAACCCAAAATAACTGATTTTGATAAATTGGAAAATATTCAATTTCAGGTATGGGAAGCTCTTTCTCTAATGTCTGGTGTTTTAAGCACCTAAAATTACATGCTAGCAGGCCCCATGCTCTTGCTTGTTACTCTTCTGATGTGTCCAAATTCCAAGATAAAATTATAAATTCAGTAACTGGCATTTAGAAAAGCCTGAATTTCTTAACTCATTATGCAGGAAGATTATCTCAGAATGGCATGTCATCTCAAAACTGTATTTTTATACAGCTTGAAAATTAAGACTGTATTAGACTTGATTATATCACATTTGACCAGCACATTGTCACAGAACCTATTTTAAACATTCAAAGTGTTGTTATCACTATTATTGTTGTTCATTACATAGACTAATTGGAGCCCCATGCTTCTGCCAAGGTTCTAGAGCCAGTACAAAAGGAACTTTCCAGTTAACGTTTTCCTATACCGTTCAAAACCTGCAAAACCTTTCAAAACCACCTTTAAAAGAAGACAGACCTCTTTCTTCAAATTCTGCTCAGAGGGGCTTTTTCTTTGTTTGAAAAGAACAAAGAACCATATTTTAGATTTGCAATCAGACTGAGACTGAAAACAAATGCAGCCATATAACCTGCTGTGAGACAGAAAGTATAAGAAGTTATTTTCTGAACAGTGTTGCAACAGAAAACAATTTTTGAGCAGATAAAGAGGAACCTTCTCATTAAATAACAGACTACAGCAAAGTTAGAATGACCAGGGCTTGCCTGATTTTCTTCAATTTTATACACTTTGTCTCATCATTAGTCTTAGCAAAACACTTACATCTGGTGTGGAATTGTTACCTTTCAGACAGCCCATAGCTACAAGATTTGGGAATGTGGGTGTGTGACAAAATTAAATATGACATACTTTTGTGTGTTATAGACTGAGAGGCAAACAGACCCAGCATCAGTGAGTAAATATTGAATGAATGCATCCCCCTGAGCTGCAGATTTGGTTGTTTGTGGAGGGACTCTCAAATGGATGGCAATGTCTAAGGGAAAACAGCCAATAACCAGCTTGGTGCTGGGCAAAAGACATCCACCTCCTCCTCTGCCATGACCTACAGGAGGGTCACATCTGCCTGTCAGGTGCAGTGTAACCAGGAGCAGTCCCCTGGGTCATTCACAGCTCTCCTGTGAGCCATCAGTCTAGCTAAGACTGGGACACAGGCTTCAGCCATGCACTTCCCATGTCTGAGGAGACAGCTTAACAATACTGTGTGCTGAATGTAAGAGTCCTCTGCTGTCAGCCTTCTCCTCAAGTAGTTATCAAAGGAACATGTTCAAGAACACCTTCTAACCTTCTCTCGGATAGCTGAGCTCTAGGAGAATTGTCTTTTGTATTCATATTGTCCTTTTTTTGGGTTGGTTTCTAAAATTTCTCTTCATCTTTTCATAGTTCTTTCAACATCAAAGACACTAGAATTAGAAACAAATGCCAGGGGTCTCTTCAACAGCTCTGCACACAGGCAAACTTCAGCCTCCATGACAGTGGTGTGCATCCTCCTAGATATTTACCCAAAACCAGTGTTTGCTTGTTCTCTGTTTGCTATTAGCTTTTGAGGCTCTTCCTTTCCCTTGGCCATCTTCCACTATGTCTCATACATTTCAAGTGGGAGTGCCTAAAGAATGAGGAGTTTTCAAGCCTAACTGATGGTTGAGTGTGAGGCAAAATGGCAAATATTAATTGGGACTCTATTCTTGATGCTAAAGACAGCAGGGAATAAAGAACAAAGTCATAGTAAGCAAATTGCCTGGAAGAAAAAGATGCTGCCACTGACTACAGCAAGTCACCTACTGTGTTAACAAGCTGGACCTTCATTAGTGTTTTTAGGTTTAGTGTGAATTTCCTCCACTCATAAAAATATTTTCAATCATGCAAGGAAGATGAGGCAAACTTCATCCACTTTTTTTCAGGGCAACACAGATGCCAACGTAATGTGAATGGAGCCCTGATCACAAAACAGCTGAAGAGCAGAGACTGGGCCGTATGACCAGGAACAGTCACTGCCATCCCTTTACCAGGGTCCTGAAACATCCAGCTCCCTCTTTTGAGTAATGATGAAATGTAAGCAATCCAAAACGAAACATCTGTGAGCATGGAAAGCTGGGAACATGAACAGCTTCTGTCAGAGCAAGATGCGCAACCTGCATTATGCAGAAATATGGTGGGGAAGGCATGAGGCTCCTGGAGCAGCAGGGTGATAGCAGTTATGGAGAAAAATCAAAATAGTATTCAAATTAAATGATGAGGGGCTCTTTTTTTTCTTTTTTTTTTTTTTTTTTCTTTTCTTTTAATTAACCACCTTGTTTCCAACCACACCATCTGTGGTATCATGTTTGGTCTTCATAAGGTACTCTCAAAAGAAAGATAATTATGAATTTAGTAATGAGATAGTAATTTTAATATTTCCGGTAATATGTTTCTAAAGTCTTATCCATATGTTTTCAGAAGACTGTATCATAGACAATCAGTGGGAAGCCAGGAACATGATAATAAATGCCTGTGGTAGAAAAGCTAAGAAAGAAAATAATGGTGGTCTCCCCCAGGCCTCTTTCCTGCACTCTCTCTGAGGCAGTAGGTGATAATATGTTTTCATGTGCAAGTATCTGGTCACTGGAGCAAAAAAGGCAGCCTCTACCATGAGGAAAATGGGTAAAATAGAGGCATATGAACATGAAACAACATCAAAGAAGAGAATAAACAATTTTCCTCCTTAAAATCATAGTTTTAGGGTAGCAGCAGCTTCAAATGAGAAACAGGTTGTGTGAGCTGTCTAACATACGACATTACATTACATTACTCTGAGTACCACATGATGACCCACTCTAAAAGCTGCAGAGATGAGTTTGAGAACTGGTACCACAATGATAGGAAAAAAATCTGCCCTAAATCTGGGGAGCGTTTTTGACAATTATCTATTCAGAAATACTTCAAACACAACAAGAATAGCGTACAAAGCACAGCTTGTAAACTGCCATAATTTATTAAAGTGAGGGCATTTTGAGACCTGGGAGATCTGAAACTGAGCCTCTGGGAAAAGGAAACAACCAAGAAATGAAAGAGTCAGAGAGCACTTCTGTAAAAGGTAAACCGTTTCAAAAAGTTAAAGATGGAAAAGTCTTGCTAGGTCATGTAAGTCAGTGCCCTTACAAGTGCATGAGAGGGAGTGACAACAACAAAAGCACTCTGGGCTTGAACATCACACAGTGGCTGAAGTTGCAGTGACAAATTACAGAGAAAATGGCCAGCCACCTCCAGGGAGGGTCTCTGCTGTGACCTCAGGGGAACCAGAAACACAGGGCTTGCTTAATCTTGGCACCTGCCTATTACATCTCTCTTGGGAAGAGAAGTATCTTGGAAAGACAATCATAAATATCCCCCTAAAGCTATTCCTTTTCCATTGCTGATAAATAAAAGACAGTGAAAAATTCCAGGTATGAGAGGAAACCAGGTCAGTGAGGGAGAAATAGGAGAGAATTTGGTAATGGATTGGATCCTTCTGGCCCAGCTATGTTTCCAATTATTTGTAGGAATAGGTCAGTGACAGCAGTGCAAGCTGCTTCGCTCAGAGGTAAAAGAACCCAGAAATGAGCAGCAGCAAATAGAAAAGAAATTGGAGAAAATAGGTGAAAAGAGAAATGACAAGGACAGGAGAAACCTAGCTGAATTTATGCTAACTCAAGCAGTACTGGAGAATAAGAATGTCTTTCATAAATGTCCTGTAGGGGAAAGGAAAGCCTCCCAGAAAGTAGTTTCATTCATAAGTGAGAGAAAGATGAAAAATCCAGTATTTCTTCCAAGGCCAAATCACCTTTTTTTTTTTAATTTTTTTTTTCCCGCCAAATAAAACAGAAATAAAAAAGGATGTAACAATTGGGAAATAATTAAAATCCTATCTAAATATCCAAATAGCTATTATTATGGTGCAGGTTGTAGGAACAGTTGGAAATTTTGAATATCCACCATACAGATCAGCTGGTCTGGTTGCACTCATCCTCAGGTGATAAGGGAATTAGCCAGTTAATTTACTGAACCATTGGCAATTATTTTTGAAAGTCATGGAGAACTATGGAAGTCCCAAAGGCTGGAAATAAAGCAAATATAGTATTGATTTACACAGAAGGAAGAATGATCTTGGCAATTACTGCCCAGCACTTTTATCTTCAATCTCCAGTAAAATAATCGACCCAGCAGTACAAAAAGAGCTATTAGAAAACTTCAAGAGGGCATTGGAAACATGAGCAACAAGTGACGTGGGATAAAGAAAGAATCCATTCTAGAGGGAGTTATTGATGTTTTCTACATAGAAGACTAGAATCAAAAGGTAAGGGATAAAAGTAATTAAATCGGAACAGAAGCCTCCCTTCAGCAACACTTAAGCTCATGCTTAAATCTTTCCAAGTCCATTTTGAGCAAGCACTGCATGAAAGGACAGGCTTGTTTACATTCACAAAGTTCACCAACGAGCATAAACAATTTGCTTAATAAAGACCTACAGGAAGAGCAACAGCAGAAGGGAGAGTGATAAGAAGCCCTGAACAAAACTGGAGCGAAGACTGATGAGGTAGCAGGAGCAAGATGTTCACAGGGTTCCTTCCAGTTTTGACTCTGAGTAATACCTTCATTAGAAATGCAAAAGATGTTGCAAAGTGCATACTCAGGAGCAGAAGAGAAAGGACAAAAATACAGCAGTATATATGTATCTAGAGAATTACGAGTGAGAAGTAACAAAAGGGAATTCAATGTAAAACAAAACCTGCACTAACCCCTACTAACACAATACAAAGCAAAAGGTTTCAAGAATAAGAAACCCCAAATAAATAATGTCAGGCACTCAGGAAGAACAAAACTGGACAGAAAATTGTTCACTTCTTGTAAATTATGGATAAAGCCAGTAGATCATAGTGAAGAGGGGTGATGGACTTTCTTACCTGCTCCCTGCTGGGGCAAGGGAACCCACACTGAGAGCCTTCATTAGATACCAGCAAACCTAATTAGAAAAACTAGAGAGGGTCCAAAGAAAAAAAGGAAAAAAATGAATAAGGTGTCAAGGTACCGCATTTGAGGAGGGACTATGACATTAAAGTTTCATTTTACAGCTTTGCTGTGTTACAGGACTTCAATTGTTCCATCCATTGCATGTCCTATACAGAGAATATTGCAGAATGGGTTAGGGAGCTGCTCACATGCAATCACTTTTTCTGATGCCTGTAGCTCCGTTTCTGGCACAGAGAAAAAATTATGAGTTTTCTACATCCCAAATACCTCCACACAAGATGGAAAGGTAAAGAGTGAGATTTTGTTGTGCTCCTTGCAGAGATCAGATGTCACAGCTTAGAGAAAAGGGAAGTGACACAGATTTAAACCACGCATTCCTGCTTCGGAACCTGGATGACTCCAACATTTTATATACATAAGACAAAATTACCTTTTAGATTGCCCTATGGACTATATAATTTCTACAGCCTTACCTTAGATAGATTTTAACAGCATGTCAGATGTATCCCTGGGACCAGGGTTCAGGGTTGGGAGCCCCTCAAGAATACTAAGCACAGCTTCTGCAATTATTTTATAACTTCACTTTTTCTTACTGATGGTAATAGAAATTTTTCCCCTTAAATTATTTCCTTTATTTCTTGCCATCTCTCACTCAGATCATCCCAATTATTTATCATTACTCCTGCTATTTTTAATGCTTAACATCTGTTTGAAGAATGCATACTCAAGCCTTGAAAAAGAGCGACATAGTAATTCTGCCAGTTTATTGAAGAAAATTATAGGTAGACAATGGTGAGAAAATAGTGTCAGAATAACATAGAAATGAGGGAACATATACAGAAAAATGGAAAAATCTGATACATTAATACCAATGTAACTGCTTGGCAAAAGGTCATGTAGGTGGTCAGCTATCATTTCTAAACCCCTGACTTAAATCAGACACAGGCCAGAGTTGACAAAAAACTTAATAACCATTAATGACCTCGTGCTGCCAGCTCAGGTCTGATTATTAGCAGGTAACTGTCCAAAAGAGGTGTGGGCTCACATACATGCACAGAACAGCAGGCTGCCTGATTACCTACTGCTAAACAGGTCAAGACGGATATGAAATATCTTTTTGATGGCTAGACATCAGCTCAGAATTCAGGACTGAGAGCTGTGCCTGAATGATGCTGAGAAAGAGCACTCTAGCTGCATTCACTCTCTGGCATTACCCTTTGGGAGAGGATTTACCAGGGAGGTTGCAAAAGACTCCAAAGCACCTCCTTTTGCCTGCCTGCTGCTGCATGGCTGTATCCTGACAAGGAGGTGGAAAAGCAGCTGTGCTTCTTCAGGGTCCCCTGCCCTTATCAAATCTCCCAGCCCCATTTCAGTCTTCCGGTAATATGATCAATCCCCCAGCTTTTCTAGATATAACTAAAACCACCATAATGTTGCACAGTTATGGCTGCTGTAGGATTTTGTTTCCAAGATCTTATTTTCATTTTTGCCAAAATATCTGTATCTTGAGCCAAAACTTCCCAAGACTGCTCTACGCCTGAGGGAAAATTTTGTTTTGTCTTTTTGAAGGCTTGATCAAATGCTGTACAGCCAGGGGTTTAGAACAAGGAGACAAAAGGAAAAGGATGTGGCTTTTTTTATAACAAAGATAGCTGCGACTTTATTTGAGCTTTCTTTATAGTTTCAGCCACAAAGAGATCAACTGTAGAAATGTTTGACAGGATGGTGGCTTTTACAGAAGATATTATGATGTTTTGAAAGTCATATTTAGTGACGCAGGGAATTTTGTGCACACACTCTCCTCTCTCAGCTCCAACACCTCTAATAATACAACTTCCAAACAACATTCTCTGAGAGGGCTGCTTGCTGTCTCAGTCTTTCTGACTTTGCCTTTTTTAATTTTGAAATCTTTCATTTTAGATTCAGAAAGCTGTTGTGAGTTAAAGAAATGCTTGTGTAATCTATCTGCATTCAAAACAAAGGAGTGAGAATGTAAAGAAATACAAAAACTCCATCTCACAAAATATATTCAAATCCTTCAACAATATTAAGGTATCATTATCCCTGTGGGTTACATATTTACTTTTGACACTTCTTTGGCTTAATCTCTGCCTAGATGAAACACTAACTTGTGACCAGTTATAGTTCCAGCCTCTTAGGAAAAAAAAAATAATCAGGCAATGGTTAATAAAATCAAGCAATAGGTTATTTTCCATCAACTCAGCTGCAGAATTTCTTCAACCAAAATGCCTGACACAGCAGCTATCGCATTTCTGAGGACTCTCCAAAGATTTACAGCAATTTATTCTCAAAAAAAATTAAAATTAAATCTGATTTTAGGAGCAAAGAGATGGGGGAATTATTGCCTGGAGGATTGAAAGAAAAAAACCTCACTGAAATTCTGGGTAATGAAGTCAGAGTCTTTCAGCTTTGGCCGTTCACCGGTGGCGTTTTTCAAATAAATATATATTAAAATATATTAATATTTCCACTGGTCTGTGAGGTATTACTGACTCTGCCACAGTCTGCCATTCCTGAGGAAGCAGTCTCAGGTGCCAGTGACATGCTTCAGCAGCTACACAAGGAGGCCTTCCAACTCACCAAGGTGAATTAGAAGCCTAGCAGCACTGTGTTTAATATCCCCCTTGGAAAGGTACAATTCTGTTAGCAATGTAGCACTCAGGAGCCCCTTCAGAATCCTAGTCTGGAAATCCCTAGGCCATCCTATTTCTTCACGCCTTTATGAGCTGGCTGCTCCCTTCCCTCAGACGTCCTGAGGCAAGAATGCCTGCTCCCCAAAATAGCTCAGAGCTGACATTTTTACCTGTGATGCTTGCTCAGCGCCACGGTCTCTGATGCACAAATGAAGCAGCAGTGCTGAAATGAAAGATAAGAATTTTTTAATTGCAGTCGATGAACTACTAGGATTTTGAATCCTTTTTACATCCTCAGCAATTTTTTATTAGCATTGCTTTGAGAAACAGTAAAAAAGAAATAAAAAAAGTAGTTCATGGATTCTTTTGGGCTTCACTCTGATTTTGGGGTTGAGCTAAATGTTAAATCACTAAGGACTAAAAATATTTCTTCTAGAATTTCTTTCAATTTAAAATGGTGGGCAACAATGCAATTTCACTCCTCTTTAGCTGGCACGGGTCAGGCTACACAGCAACTATTCTGTCCAGCTTTGTGTCCCCAGACACAAGCATGTTTACCAACAGAGTGAACTAAGCATAGAGTCACCAAGATCCTTCTTGCTATATGAGATAAAGCTGAGGAAACAAGGCTTGTTCATGCCAGAGGGAAAAAATAAATCTACCTACCAGCAACCTGCCAGTACTTACAAGGAGGTTTTTGGGAAGATGGAAACAGGCTCTTCACTGAGATGTGTGATCATAGAACAGGACCATAAAATGAATACGGGAGTGTCCAGACAGGATATAAGGAGAAACTTTTCTACCATGAGAAAGTCAGACTTTGGTGCAGATTATCCAAAAAGTTTGTGCAGGCTCTATCTTTGACGGCTTCCAGTGCCTGACTGGATAAACCCAGAGAAGCTAGCTCTGACTTCAGCAGGCTCTGCTTGGAGGTAAGATCTTCCTAAAGCACTTCCTTCCAGACTATGTGGTCTGGACTAATTTCTGGCTCTCCCAGGCAGTGCACACTACAAACTGATCAACATTGTGGCCACAGCCTGTGGTGACTCTATACAGTGATTATCTTGGTGGAGCTCAAGGACTTGGGGGAGGTATTGAAGGCCTTCCTCCTCTTTTGCTGAATATCTGGGGGTTTCAAGAAACACTGCCTTCAAGCCCTGGAGCATTCTTATAGCCCACAGTGTTAATGCCTAGTGTACTGATACTGCATTCAAGCCCATCCTTCAGATATCCTGGATGAGTCTGAATTATTTTGGTCCTCATATTCTGTTTTATAAAACAGAAACACCCACAGAAAGAAGTAGGAAACTTTCATGAAGATTTTAATCCAGTGCCTTGCTACAGAAGGCTGCTTTGTCTTGCTTTCCATTTGCACAGCTCCTAGAAGTACAGTGTGCCACAGGGATATGCAGCTGAGGCTTTAGCTGGGTCTCATAAATATGGGTGTTTCCCTAAGTATTTGTTGATGTGCTTTATCGCTCTGTTTGGAACCATTGGCCATTAAAAATAATATTATTAAATGCTTAGGCAGTAGCAGTCATTCAGTTCTGCAAAAGGTGCTTCTCCAGCCATAACAACTCTGCACTGAAATATCTAATGATTTGCACAAAACCATTTTTGTGGTTACTGAACAGACACAGACAGCCCTACACCTGCCAGAAACAGCATGCTAAGCCAGAGATTTTGCTTTCTGAGAGTAAGGGGACACACCAGAGACTTCTCTGTCTAAACTGGGAAAGTTATTTTCAGTATGACTACTCTCTGCCATACGAGGCAGTGGAGGTGGAGGTGTTCAGGGCTCAGGGATTGATCTCTTCCATGTTCCCACTGCTGGATGGGACACAAATGTTTTATCATCCTGGCCTTCTTATTCAGCCAAGCAACAGTTTCCCCACATAGCAACACACAATCCTCTGCTAGAAAGTTAATGTAAGTCCCAGAGCTGTGGTGACAGTCCTGAGGACTGCAAAAATTGCCCCAGATTGTAGCCAGATCCATGAATACACCAACATGTTTTAAACAGGCACTCTCCCCATCCAAGCTCATGCCCCTGTTTTATCTGAGCATGCAGCCACAGGCTGCCTGCCCAGACAGCCGAGGACAGTGATCTGGGAAGTACACTGAATTCCTCCAACCAAACTCTTCCACAGGGAATGATGTGACAGCAAGAGAGGCTCCATTGCCAGCTCTGGCACAAATTCATGGCATGTTCTGCTGCAGCTGTCTCCCTGCCAGAACCTGGTACAGGGCTTGGTTTGGATTACCTTACTAAAAAGTTTCAGAGCAGAAGGAACTATGACATTGTTTAATGGAACCTCTCATGTATCAAAATTACACCTTTTGTACAAAATAGAGAGTAGACCTGGATTTGATTAAAGACACCTGCTGGACAGGCATTTGTGGCACAGAAACCTCTGTCTGGAGTGCAGACTTTGGCATCAGGAGCTGCACTGCTGTTTGCCTGGGACAGAAAACCATCTGCAGTATCTGAAGAAGGAGGGAATAATAGCAGCCTTTTCTTTCCCTCTGCTGGCAGAAAGGAGAGGAGGACTGTAGCCTTGTGCTAATCCCGAGCCTTCAGAGCCTGGTGCCTCATACTTCCTTCAGTAAGGGACATGTAACTAGAAATGATCATATGGATATTTCTCTTCTTTTTTTTCCCCCATTGTTTGAATTTACCTCCTTTATCAGTCTCTGTGCAAATATTTTAGATTAGAACAAGTGTTTGCAGCCTGGTTATATAGTCATGACAACAATGTTTTATAATGAATAGACTTGACAGCCCACTAACTATTGACTCTCACATTAAAAAAAAATGGATGGAGATTTCTAGCAGAATAATTATACACATGTAAAACCAGTGATTAATGAGATTTTTCTAGGACAGCTAAAACCACTGAATCATAACATGCAACTTTCATATCAAGGGCAACAATCACAGTGTCAGGAACTTGTAGCCTTGCATAAAAACAAAAGCCCAAAATCTGTACTCTTTTTACAATCCACTCAAGCTATCAATTTCTCTGAAGAGGCATGGAATGTGTGTCAGGGGGAATTTATGCTGCACAGTTTCACATTAGTTATTATCCTGATATCAGCTCTGCATTGTGAGGCTTCCAGTTGATCCAGTGGCCCCCATACAAATCAGTCTGTTCACATGAAATAATTATTCACCTTTGCATACTTTGCCTCCCAACCTCCAAAAACATTCTTGTAAAGCTTAAAAAAGACGAAGCTTAAGAGCTGGCTAGGAGTTTTGTTGTTTGCAGACTTAGCCCTTAAATATGTTGATGCCAAGGACAGAGAATGGGGAGACAGAGAGCCTGCCTCCACATGCCAAAACCCATCATATGCTTCTACCACTTCTCATTTGCCATGGACAGGAAGACAAAATATGGAAATAGTGCAGGAAAGGTCATTCTCCAGTTACTTCAAACCCAGCTGAAGCTATGATCTGCCAGATGTCTTACATGCAAGCTGAGGATTTTCATGAAATTCTGTATCAATTTTCACACCAAAGAGGTTCAGATAAGCTTACACCTCTGCCTGAACCTCCAAACCTTTTGAAGTTTGCACTGCAGTTTTTCTCCCATACTGCTGTTTTCTCTCACTCTGACTTAGCTCATACAGAACTACCCAGCCCTGATAACCATGAAGAAAATGATAGGAAAGAGGACTTAAAAATAGAAGCAAAAGTAGTGTTTTCAGAAATTACAGGCTGGCACATGGAGAATTATGGCCAGTGATCCAGGGAAATCCTAACACAGGATATCTGGTAAGTATGACTTTGAGCACATGCCAGTAAACCTAATACAGACATTTGCTGGTGTTATTTTATACCTCTGCTCATGCTGAGCTGTTGTGCTCAACCATTTAATCTGAGATGGCAGAAGGAAGACCTACATGCAGAGAGATGTGGGCCTGGCAGTCAGGAGATGGCTTTCAATTTCCAGCCCTGTTGCCTCCTGCCCTGGGCAGGTCACCTCACCTCTTACTGTCCTGACTGTACACAGAGGAGTCAGAAGATCTCTCTCCTTCCTAGGCTATGGTGAGGCTTCACTCATCTTTCACTGAAGACAATCTTCCAGTGAACTGCTAGCATGTTTAACTAATATGAAGGTGGGCTAAATTTTGGTGCTCTTATTCATCTTGGAACATGTGACGCCCCATTTTACCTACTGAAAAGCTGGGATCCTTAAAGAAGTAGCATCAACACCTTCTTTGGGACTGTAGATGGCAGAGAAAACTGAGAGGGCATAGGTGAAATTTTGAATAATGAAAATAAATTAGGAAATTGAACTGTTGCCTGCAAACCAGAGGCACAATTCCCTAGAGTGTTTTTTCGTGGGGCCAGGAGCACAACGGCTATTTGTTATCAGCAGAGGTGTAGTGCTGCCATGGTAATTGAAACAGACTGCTCCCTCCGGCATACACCAAGCAGCAGTGGTTTGCTGTGAGGGGGGGCTAGACAAGTAGGAGAATGGAAGAAAAAACATGTAAAATATGGGTAAAAGTGCCCATGAATATCTAAAAGCATGACCTCATTGTGTTCAGCATCACACCAAGCCCAGCAATGCCACAGGTGGCAGATCAGCAGTGCCTATTTACCTGCAGCTTTGCTTCCAGGAGAGCAGTGCTTGCCTTTCACTCACAGAGCTCTCCCTCAGGCTGACAGGTTGGCAATTGCTGCTTGATCGCTGGAATATTTTATGCAATAGGAATCTCCTGCAGGGATGTGGTAATGCAGTCCTGGTGTCTCCCTTGGTTTCTCCAGCTGTTCCATGCCCAGCTATACCTTTGAGCATTGTAAAGCGTTAGATGTTGATCATGATCAAAACATCTATGGCTGGAAGAAAAGAGAGAGATTTGCTTCACTTCTCTATGGTCAGGACAAAGATGGACAGTATTTTCTTGGTAATAGGGTTTTCTTCTGTTTTATGTTCTTTTAATGTACTCCCTAGACTTATTCTCTGTAATCTCTCACTTTGTAGAAAAAGACCTGTGGATTTCTTTCAGCTCTCTGCCAATATCTACATAAAAACTCTGGATACATAAAAACATGTGGACAGAGCACCAAAAGAAGCACTCTTGACCCTTTATTTCATTGTTAGCAATTGGGAGCATTGTTACTGCTCAGAATAACAGATATTCAAAGTGTGCTGGATGCTGGTGGGCAAGACTCAAGAGCATGGCTCCAGCCCTGGGTAAGCATGGTGAGGGACACTGGGACACCTCAACAGGTGAAGAGACTCAGATCTTGGCTTTGAGGAATGGTCCTACTCACAGGCTCCTACTCACTGAAGCCCAGAGTCAGATGTAGACCTCATGTCTCAAATTATCCCTCTTAAAAATAATATTCCTAGGATGTTTGGATCAAAGAAACAGCAGCAAATAGCTACAATTCTGCAATCCTTTTTCTTAATGCACACAGTATTTCATGACATCTCAGAAGGGAACTTGGATGCTAAATTCCCATTTCCTTTGCAAAGGCTGTTGCAGGAATGCATTGGTGGAGTGATAATGAAAGCCAGCAGATCATTTCATCATTTTGACTTCCAGGGTGGCAATAATAAAGCTCTAGGCTCCTGTTTCATGCTGTTTCCAAATGAACAGCACTTCTTTTGCAGCCACTAAGCTGGAGATTTGCTGCATCATGCTGTCCTGGAAGCTCACCAAGAGATTGAGAACCACTCTAGATTTTTTCTTCCCCTCACATCTTTACTAGAAATAAAAGTTTTACAGGCCAGATCCTGGAGTAGAAGCTTCCTTGCCACCATTCTACCTGTTAGTCATAAGCATGTCCACTTCTTCCATAACAGAATCATGGGACGTGGTGCTAAGATGAACAGGAAGCAGCAAAAGCTATTTTAATTACCAAAGATAGAACACATTTGGAATACAGATATAAAATCTACTGATCTCAGTGGAAGCGTTTTCCCACTGAACTAAGCAGGCTTTTGATCAGATCTCCAGTTAAGGAAAATGGTGTTGCTGCTATTTAGCTCTTTTTCACTGTAGGCTGATCAACCTCTGCCTTTGTTGCTCATATCAGAGTTGGCCCTCTGACCAGCCTGGGCAGAAACACTGGCTCCTTGACTTGGCTGGTCATTCTGCCTTTTACTTCACTTCTCCATTTCCCTGCTGCTCTTCCTGGTTGCTCTATGCTCTTTTTGCTGACTCCCAGGAGAAGAGACAAAGTTTTACAGAGGGGCAGTGAAGCTGAAATGGCTGCTACTGAGAAAGAAATCCCTGGGTCTTCACAGCCCTGCAGAGTTGCTGAAAAGTACAATAAAGATGAGTGTGGTGAAGAATGTATAAGAATGGAGATTGCTTTAAAGGGCCCATGAGATTGATATTGCTCACAAACCATGAGACACCACCTCTCTAAGTGGCAGGGACTGTTTCTCTACTCTAAGAGATCCTTATGCTCCTCAGGACATCTGCAGGAGACCATTTCTGTAAATTGCAGTTCAAAAGTCTGTCACCTGATGCGACTCCTGGGGGCAAAAGCAGCACCACTTCAATGCAATCCCAGCATGAAAAAGTTAATAAAGTGTATGTGACTGAGAAACCAATTGTACCTGCAAGGTAAGAAAAGGTCACACATGAATGCATGAAAACTGGACATGCTACATAAACTGTTGATTGAAATCTCCTTTTCACTCGTATGTGAACACATTGAGTGCAAACAGGATCAGGACACAAAGAAAAATAAGACCGAAAATTTTTCAGATTAATGAACTTTAGCTAGATTTTCTTTCACTTTATTTTTTCCATGGTACACTGGCTACTTAGATGTTAGGTGGGCTGGAGATACTTTCTCATTCTTCTGGTAATTAAAATACTGAGACCAATGTTATGTACAGAAGAAATAAAATAATTTGGGCTACTGGCTTCTTTCCTGATGTGAAATTCTGGAAGAATTTGATGGCCTCTCCTCTGAATTTCAAAGCAGATGTTACTTGGTGCCAGCAGTTGGATCAGTCTGTGGTGTAAATGATGGTGAGCACAGTGACAGTGCTGTTGATTTCATTACGGTAGCTCCTATAACACTGTGTCATGTGCTTTATGGTCTTAAAAATAACAATTGCATAAGCACAGCCTGCAGTGCCAGTAGTCATATTATCTCCAGGACAAAGAGAGATGCATATGGACTTAATGAAGAGAAAGTGCAGCATTGGTTAAGACTGTAAATGAAATAGGAAATTATTTCATCTAGAGGAGCATATTGGGTGCCATTGCTTTGTTATCTGATTTCCTGTTGCACTAGTAGAGACAGCGTGTTTTAATTAAGGTTTTATAAAGACTTCATTGAGAAAAGATTTATGGAACCAGATTCTGTTATTGCGGTTCTATCAAAACCAAAGGGCTGTGTGGAATTGCCTAAAATTTTCCAGAATTTCCTTTTAAAAGCATGCTGGTGAAAAGCTATGATTAAATATGCAAACATAGCCTTTCCATATAGTCATATGACACTTCCGTCATTCTGTCATCCTGATTTGAAATAATTTTTTGTCTTTTTAACAAATTTCATGTTGTATAATATAGTAGATTGCACATAGTCAGAAGCATATTCATAGCACTCCAATTTGCCCTTTGTATGTTTTGCACATTATACAGTGCAATATAATGCAAAACGAGAAGTCAAATCCATAAGGAAACAGATCTAACTGCTTTAAAAGCACTTGTTTCTGTGGATAATTGAAACATCTTTCAACATAGTTCTTATTCACAGGAGTGATGCTCTCCAGCAAGTCAGATGTTCATCTTCCTTCATAGCTTAGATTCAAATCAGAGAAAAAATGAAGAACAGGAAGTCAGGAAAGCCGTTTAACAAGACAGGAAAGCTAGAAAAGTGTTTTTACCTTGACACTAACAAATCTAGAAAGGCACAGAAAAGGTTACTGCAAGACAGTGTGCACATGAATACATGCACACACACACAGCCATGCAGTATGGTATAATCCTTGCTCAGTCTCCATATATTTGGTCCCTGGCTCCATTTTGACAATTGATGAAATGACATACACTGAAAGTGCTTTTTGTCCAAAGCTTGCAATTGCAATACACAGGATATAAAAGAAGCATCATGACCTGGTGGAAACCAGACCCAGAAAAAACCTCACAGAGTCAGTGAAGTCCCCTTTTAACCCCATGAGAGCTGAATGCCTAAATGTCTTTGAAGATTCACCCCTAAACAACAGCTCCAAGGGCCCAAAAAACCATATAGCTGAGGGACATACAAAAGCCAGATATTTCTAATGTCCTAATTGAATGCTTTACCCACAAAAATCAGTTTTCTTCCCACTTGCATGAGACTGCTGCTCATGTGGCATTCACTGCCTTATGTTCTCCTGCGATAACAGGTTGTAACCGTATGCACAGTAGTCTAAGCTGCTCTCAAGTAACAAAATTATTAAAAACCAAATAATGTTCACTACCACAGCTTGCTTCAATAGTCAAAATTGTAGAAACAAAAGAAATCCTCTTTCATTTCTTATTAAATGCTTTGATGGTGTTAGAAGGAGTGTCCTGGATTTATTTATTTATTATGTTATATTAATAAAGAAAAGAATTATAGGAAACTGAAAAGCTTTGAAGAAATGCCTTTCAATCCAAACCAGAAAAGATTATTGTGAGTAAGCCTAAACTCTTTACAAAAAAAAGTAATTTAAAATGACCAGAGCAAAGTCAATGTTCACTGTTATAGGTTGCATCATTCATACAGCACAAGACCACTGCTGAATAACCTAGAGTTGTTAAGGCCCAGATTTTGCTCAGAGTAAGGTCTTTATCAGAAGTGGCAGCAGAGAATTGTGTAAATTCCTGAAAAGCACATAGAGATGATGCCGTGATACCAACAGGCTGTGGAATATTTCTCCTTCTGAGCTATGTGCCATTTTATTTGAAGGTCAGACCACTTTCAGTTAAGAGCAAAAGCTGTAGTTCCTGTAACAGAAGAATTAATTAAGATTCAAATGAGGGGTGAGTTTTTATTAATCACTCTGCTATCTTTTCCCAAACCATCATACTGGTATGTGGAAAGATTGTTAGCCATTTCTTAAGTCAAAATTGTTTAAATTGCCTTCACAGTGGCATTGACAAGACCATCCTAAAGTCTCTTTTTACTAAAGCACACTGCTCTTTCTCATTGAATTAGTGCTAAGGGTGTATGGAGTCCTGCCCAGACAAATTAAACAGGGAAGGAGGGAAAGCAGTGGCCCCATCAAAATCAATTAAAACACCTGCAACAGGCATCTGTGTGTTCAGGATGGTCTTTTGCTCAAGAAGGCTACAGCTGGAAGCTGTATTTATCCTCTATCAAACACCATGGAAAAAAGAGAGTCTTTCCCAAGGCATATATTTTGCCCTTCAAGACTTTATAAATGCATAGCTGAGTCTCCCCTGTGTCTGAGTGCCATAGGTCAGATGCAAATCTGCTTCTTAGGCAGAGTGTCACCCAGTTTTAGTTTATGCTTGAAAATCTCAGCATTCCCAAGGAAGATATGTTATTGCTGCAGCATTTGCATGGGTGAGCACCTCACACTTTGTACTTAGGATGCTCTGTGAAAGCTTGTTCCTGGCCTTATGCAGCCTCTGGCTCTTGTCCCTGACCTGCCTGAGAGGAAGAGTCTGCTCTGGACACAGTCCCATCCCTGTTAAACTTTGATTGCAAATGGAACAAGTTGTCTTAGGAGTTTCTGTTTCAGAGAGTGGAGTCAAGCTGCAACAGAGGGAGGAGACCAAAATAGGAGGATACAAAAGTTTTCTAGGCATAGGAGCAGTGCAGTGACCCTCAGGAGGTACACTGCAGCTTATCCCTTTTCTCCAGTGAGTCATGATACCATTTTCAGCTGTGTGGGAATAGGGTACAGCATTATACAAAGGAGTTTCTGCTCACATCATCAGTGACAGAGAGATGGGAAATGATAGGAGAATAATTATTTTAGCTTTCAGAAAAGTTCCAATTAAAAATAGATTTTAAAGTAATGCTGAGTTATTAATTAATCAAGAAGCTGTGTAAATAGTAAAAATGCTATCTCATTTCAGGCAACCAAATGGAAGCAAGGAAGCAAGAGAAAACCTTAGAAACGTTCATGTTGATTTGTCAGATGCTGATGACCACCATGCAGAAAGCACTTTCCTTCACTGTCACCCTCCCACAGCCTGCTAATCCCCTACAAGCCCAGCAAGCAAAGTGCCATACCACCAATTCACCACTGAGACACAGAGGAAGCAAGTTTTCTTTCTTCTTCCTGTATATCTATCTATCTATCTATCTATCTATCTATCTATTTATCTATCTATCTATCTATCTATGCATGTATAGGTATATGTATGTATTTATGTATGTATGAATATGTGTATATATATATATATATATTTCTTTTTATTGTACCATGCAACTCCCTCCTCAGTGGAACATACCCCAGTAGTGTTAGGGGCTATGACTGGAGACTGAGGACTGGGAATGCTCCTTACCAGCATGGCTGGTGGCACAGCCAGGCTCAGCCTAGTGTGGGTGACTTCCCCACTGCTTGAAGGAGGTGTTCCAGTGCAGTGAAAGAAGCGAGCGTGGATATCTCTCCAGGAAAACACCCCATGCTTCAAATCAAAACACAGAGCCTAGTGAACAGATGTGCAGAGACTGGCTTGGCTAAAGACAGTTTAAACATTGAAAAATACTACTGTGTGCCTTTCCAGAAAAAACACCTTTGACTCATTCAGGAATTACAACTAGAAAAGTGAAATATGAAATCTTTCCAGATCTGATGTATTAAAAAACCTACCCTTTCTCCATCAGTTTTTACTGACAGCAAAAACACCTATGAGTGGCTTTAGGGCAGAAAGTTTCCTTGGAACATTCTAGGATGTTCTTGGACATTGAGACTTAAAATGTAATTTAATAGTCTCATAAGGAAATAATCTGGAAGGTTGAGATCATCCAATCAGAGAATAAACAGAGGTTATGTATCTTATGAATGCAAATAAAATTCAGGAAAATGTGAATATCAAATGCATCCCATGACTTGTTTTTGAACACCCACTGATAGCTTGAGACTCTCTTACATATTATTTTTCTTATATGTACAGGTAGCAATGAAAACAGGAAATGTCAAAATAGAAATTATTTCAAGCACCTGTGGGTTGTAGATAATATCCTTCTTTTTGTAAGAAGCAGTCCAAGAATATCTACTTCCTATGGTACTATAAAACTCCCTTTCAAATTCTCTATTAAAGTAACATATTCTGTTAAATTTAATATTTTTTTCCTGATCAGATAGTTTATAGTGATTATTAGTAAAATATTTCGAACAACAGCTAAATTAACCACAATGTATTAACAGACAAACTGGTAAAGAGAAAACAGAAGAGAAATTAATTGAATAAATTATTCATTACAGTTTATTCAGTCAGCTTTGATTTAAATGCTTGTTAATCCTTTGAGGGTTAATGTAGTACAATGTTACAGTAGCTCTGGTCAGGAATTCCAATACATGAAGTATGATTTTTTTTTTCTATTTTTCTGAAAAGTAGCACTCTCAGATTTTCCATGAAATGTCAAAGCTGAATAAAAAATTATTTTGGGGCTCTCAGAACATATTATTTCACTAGTCGTTTTCTCCAGCAAGAAAATAATAATTCGTTTCAATAATGTCAAAACATTACAGTATAAAGTACTAATATAAAACAATAAAATAATACAGTATCATAAACCCTGGAAGTATAATAAATGTGCCAGATTTTCTCCAATAAAAAAAAAAATATTAAAAGTAATAGCTGTTCTGTGAAAATTTGGACAGACTGAACTGTCTCATGACCTTTCTGGACTGTGCCAAAAGTTCATGCCCTCTTTCCATGTCCATACTGTAGGGCAAGAAACCCCTATTCATCACAAATCATAATTAATTATGATCATTCGATTCATTCATTTTCTAAATTTAACTACAAATCTTTATCAAGAAACCTCCTCACAGGCACAGTGTTCAACATCCTAGACTGTGGTGTTGGCTTGGCTGGATAGGCCTAGGAACAGTCAAATATCTTGTTTCTGTAAGGGCTGCCTCACATCTTGACATGGTGCTCTTAGCTTTGGGTCCATTACTGTGACACCACCTCATAGCAAAAGAAGCAGGTGTTCAAGTAGAAATAAGCAAAGATTCACATTACACAGATTTAAATACAGATCACACATTTTAAAGACCAAAACCAGGTGTCAGGAAGAGCATAGACCCAAGTTTACACATTCACCTGAGCTTTTAATGAGCCACAAAAGGGCTCACACTCTCGGTGTTTCCTGCTGTTAACAAGCTGTCTGAACACCTGTAAAGCCTCCTGGCAAGGATTCAGCTCCTAAGCACAGTGACCTTTCCGGAGGATGCTCCTGATGTGGAAATACATGGTGACTGTGAACATAAACAATTCCTCGTCTGCAGTCAATCAAACCTCCTGTCTCTAACTTTCTCCAGCCTATAACTCGAGCAAGACATAAGTTTAAACTCTCCTTCCAGAGGCTTATTGACTGCCCTCACCTAAAAATGAGCAATGCTCTCTCCTCTGGGGTCCGTGTGTGTGGAATCACCTCCCATCAAAATGACAAAGGGCTGAACTAACTGCAGGCACACCCGTGGCTTGCCAGGAGGTTAAACACTGCCCCTGACCCGGGGAGGCCCAGCTCAGCTCCTTCAAGCCAGGACATCAAGCAGACATGGAGAAATAAGGCTTGCCAGAGCCCCTAAAGAGCAGTAGTGGGTGCTGTCCACAGCCAGACTCTGGATGCTGAACATAGTATGGGCAAACACCTGAAGTGGATGTGTGGCACAGCTCCAGGTGGGAGGCTGCAGGCAACTCCAGTAGGAAATTGTCCCATGCCCTCAAGAAGAACAAGGTCTCTCAGCTACTTGAAACCTATGGAGAGGGCTAGCAGACAAACCTCAGGGACAGCCAGAATTTCTCTACAAACCTGTACAGGCTGAAAAATAACACTTTGAAAGAAAATTACACTTCCCTCTTCTTCTCCTGCCCTCCTGGGCCTGCCCATGGGGTCCAGCAAGGATGGAGCAGGATGGTAATAAAAGATGGATAGAATGGAGAAGCTCTCTTGGGCATGCATGATCTGTCACCAGCTGGTGACAAGAGTTGCCTCAGCTGGGCTAAGACTGGGGCAGAGGCAGTGCCCAGTCCCAACACAGACAGACGGGCAGAGGTGCTTAAGCTCTTGTGTGTGCACAGTGTATAATTAGGGCTTAACAAAGTCTGGTGTTCGAAGGCTTGCTCATGCTGTTCAGTTAATTATGATAGGTAATTTATATCTTTTATTGTTCTGTGAACTTGAAACTTCTATTTCAGTGAGACTGGAGCGACAGCTGATGTAAAATGTCTGCTTGTAAATAAACATGGGTTGCAGCAACTGGAGGGAGGATGCTCTATAGCAGCAATCATTCTCGGTTAGAATATTGGGGGGAAAATTGCAGCACATTAAGAAAGCAATAACACTCAACAGGGTGTGCATTCATCAGGCAATATGTATGCACGGGGAGCATGCAGGAGCATGGAGAGCAGCCAGCCATGCAGGCTTAGGTAACAATTACTCTGGTGAGGTGAGTCAGGCCCTGCTGATCGATGCACAAACCAGTGCCGAGAAGAAACTTCCACCGGCTCAGCTCTCGCAGCCTCCAAGTGCCACTAAGGATTTGCCACAGCAACTGACAAGTCACACGCCGCCTCTGGGGTCCCATTTTCCTTAAAGATGAAATGGATTAAACTGACTGACTTTCCCAGGGGAGTCGCTTGTTCTGTACCAGGAGAGAGTGGCAGTACAGCTGCTGCTGCTGACCATGAAATGAGGATAATGGATCGCTGCAGATGATGGTGGGGAAACTCCTGGCTAGCACAGGTGAGTCACTCACTGTGCAGGGTTGGTAGGAAGGGGGAGCAAGCCACTCCATTCAGCAAGAGTGGTGTTAATTCCCAGAAGGGTCTTTGCAAAGATCAGAAGACAGAGCAAGCTATCAATGTCTACTCAAGACTCCTGCTGGGTCTGACCTCTCCTGTAGTTCCCCAGGAAATGGCTCAACTGGTCATCTGTGGAGGCTGGCTCCACAACCACATGGCACCCTGGGATCAGCTGTGCTGCAACAGTAAGGAAGACCTTTGAGACACAGATTACCCTCCTCACAGTCAAAAACAGTATCAGAATTGGAAACAATGTTGAGGTTCATTCCCCTGCATGGCATTTCAACTGCGCTTTCTTAGAAAAAAAAATGCTTTTCATATTTGCTGGGTTTTCTTCTTATTTTTTTTTTTTTTTTTTTTTTGAGAAACCAAAGCAAATATAAAAAGAAAAATATTCTTTCTAAAAGGAGAATGAAATTAGCAAGGCACACCTCAGGGAATCAGGCAGGCAATCCACAAAACAGCCTTCAAATTCTCCAGCTGATTGTTTCTCACACTCATGATGTATGTGCGCATGATACGCATAAATCCACTTGCCTCACACAGAGAAAACAAAAAGGGAGCGAGTTCATGGGCTGCTTTTCATTCACTCACCATACACATGTTTCATTGCCGAGCATATGTATGCACGGCACATCCACAAAGAGCAGCAACAGTTACATATGGTGCCTACTGCTGTTAAGAGCCTGTCACAATGCACTTCCCAGTGTTTGAACCAGGGTAGGCTCATTTGAAAGGATTTTGCGAACCACTCAGACTTACATTTTGGAGGAGATGGATAGGAGAGGGTTATAGGACAGCTTTAATGTTATTTTTATGCACAATCATGAAGCTAAATTCCCTTCATTTCTCTCTCTCCCCTCTAGCTGACATCTCAGCATCTACTTGAGAGCACAAATTGACCAGGAGTCTGCATCTGCCAAATAACTCCCCTTCTTAAGCTGTATTCATTACCCATCTCTTTTCATTCTCTTCCTCTGACCTTCAGAAATTAAGCCAGTGAATTCCTTACAATATATTCCTTTCCACAAACTAAATTTATTTAATCTAAAAGTAAGCCAGCGTCCTGAATCAGGGACAAGAAATTCCTCCTTCTACTGTCCTGCCAACATCCAGGCACAAGTAGACCAAATACAAGTTGTTGTGTGTGAATAGAGATACAAGCAGTGTAATTAGTGGAAGCCCAGGTCAGGGTTTTAGGATGCGGTTCTCATGTGCACACCCATTTCAATGCTCTATTCCTTCTCCTTCCAGCCTAGCTTGTCAATCCATTTTGATCCTGTTTTTTTCCACTGTCCAATTTTCTATCTTTTGTTTTGTGGTGTCAGACATGACCAGAGCCCATGACAAGGTGAATTTACCTGTGGTAAACACCAAGGTCCTATACACACCACTAAAGGGCTAACCCAACAGAGCTTATTGCTCCTGAGCCCTTGTGTATCCCCACAGAAAGAGCACCAGTGCACCATGGCAGGGTCAGGATTGGCCCCAAAGTTCCTGTGCAATTCTCAATTCCAAATGACATGCAGGCAAATTCCCACCAGCTCTATTTGTGCATCAGAAATATGACACGAAATTGGAGGGATAGAATACCTGTTCTATGAAGAAAGTCTGAGAGGGTTGGGTTTATCCAGTCTGGAGAAGACAAGGCTCCAGGGAGACCATAGAGCAGCCTTCCAGAACTAAAAGGGGGCCTAAAAAAAAAAAAAAAAAAAAAAAAAAAGGAATCAAACTTAAGCTAGGATAAAGGGTTTTAAACTAAAAGAGGGTTAATTCAGATTATGAGAATGGGGGTTGTGAGACATTAGTGCAGGTGCCTCAGAGAGATGTCCCATCCTTGGAAGCACTCAAGGTCAGGTTGGATGGGGCTCTGAGTAACCAATTCTAGTTGAAGATTTCCCTGCTCATTGCAGGGAGGTTGTACTAGATGACTTTTAAAAGCCCCTTCCATCTCAAATGATTCTATGAATACAACAAATTTTTATTAATTTATAAACAGATGTAGCTGTTGCCTTTTATTAAAATAAATAAATGCAAGCAGTGACTTAGCACATATAGAAGGAATCTAATATCACCACTGTTATGTAGAAAATATCCTGTCATTATAAACCTGATCTTGTCTCCCTATCGCTATTTAGCTTAGCAACAGTTAAACCTGTCTTCTTGAATTTTCACAGGCCAGATTTGATGATAATGTGCAATATTGGAAAAAAAAAAAAAAAGGCCAACTGAAAAGTTTGAGGTAAATGGAATAAGATATTTAGGTGAGGTAGGACTTTCACTACTTCCTCTCTTTTCCTTGGCCATCTTCATATGCATTGGCATGCTGTGAAGAACCACCATTTTCCCTTTCTCCTGGAACACCTAGTACCTCTCCCACGGAATGGAAAAGAAGCTGGTCTCATGTTCTGCAAAGAGCTTATTACTTGGCCCATGCTTAGAAGTTTCTGTTCAGGACAAACATGAGATGAAATAGAAACATTATTTTGATGCAGGGACTGCATTAGCTAAGAGGTCAGCAGCCTCTCCAAGTCTCAACAGCCCAAATCCAGGCACAGCTTGAGAGGATGAAGTTGGTGTGGGTGGAACAGGAGAGCAAAAGCCATATGAAGAGAGGAAGCAGACCCATGGAGGTGTGCAACTCCGTTCCCTCTCCTCTGTGTACAGAGCAACAGGATCCCTTTATCTCTTTCAGCTTTGGATAAGCTTGAGCTCAGATTTATTTTGCTGCAGGTCTTGCCCTTGTTTTCTGCTTCTGAATGCAATAAAGCACAATGTTCTATGACTCTGTAAGCATTTTAAATTACTTCACATATGGTTTTGAATGTTTGACAGATTTATATTAAATATAAATGGTTTTTATGAAATAACTGTGTGAAAGTGTTTCTTTGCAAATCACTGTGTCGGCTGTGAGCAGAACTTAAACCCAGGGCTTAAATATACCAATCATAGCTTCAATTTTGCATTAGGCTGTCTGAAAACCCTTTGGGAAATAAAAAAAACAAAACCAAACCACAAACATTTCAGCTTAGGGTGCACCAAGGGGTTAAGCTGAAGGACAAGAACAGAAATATAATTTTAATTGCGCATATTTTTCCTAGTTACTCCAGTACCTTCTGACTCAAAAATTCTCATGACAATTGCATAGTGCTGAACTTATCTGCTGGGAATCCCAAAGGAAAGGCTTAACCCTTTTACTTTTTTGAAGTTTGCTAATTAATTCTATTTCTTTCAGTGAGAGGAGACAGCTTACCCAAATGACCAGTCCCGAAACAAACACTGACGTAGGTACGGTACCGTACTGTACGTGCTTTGTACTTTCAATTTCCCTGCCTGGGTCACTGAGGAATAGGCAAACTCATTCAGGTAAAATTAGAATTGACATAAACCTTGTATTTAAAAAGGTTTTTGAAACATGGGGGCCTATTAACCATTGCTTTGTAGGATGGATCCAGGGGCTTGCGTTTAAGCTAATGTCCCACTGAAGTCACTATGGGAAGGGTGGAATTAGGCCCTGGGTAGTTTGTTTTCCCCAGCAGTGGCTGCCTGCTAATTGCAACTGTTGCATGTATGCATATTCATTACACCACGGAGCTTAGGAAGCTGCAGCTAATGTGCTGAATCAGACAGTAAATCAGACTGATTAAGATACACTTTGGTTTAAAAGACGCACTAATCACACAGCCTTATCTTTGGAGCTGACTTTCAAATCACAACACAAGGGATGCTGTAGGGAAGACAGGGACCTGCACAGGTGTTTAACATCAACCTCCAGGAGCAGTGGGGCTGTGGGGGGATCCAGGTGTCTCCTGTAGGACTGACAACCAGCACAGCCACTGCAGTGAGAGGATTGACAGTGCTTCTTGCTGAACCCAAGTGATCTCAGATTTCCCACAGCTCCTCCTGGCTTCTACCACACTCCAACAATGGCACAGTTGCCCCCATCCCATAAGCAGAAAGCCTTGGGAGAATCTAGCAGAACCCCCAAGTGCAATCTTTGCAACCTAGGAGCTAACCTAGCCCATGTTTCTCACTCCTGTTATTTTTAACATTGCTCACCAGGGCTCTGGATGTGATAAATCCTTGCTTTGTGGCAAGCTGGAGGGGGTCAGCTGGAAACCAAACTACAGAATAACTGCCTCCGAGCATATACAAGTGGCTGGATCTGCAAGTCATGCCTCATGCTTGGAAGCCCTGGGAACCTTATGGTATGAGATTTTGGGAAGTGTGTGTGGGCACAGGTGTGCTGGAACCTATTTCTGCCTCATACTTGTTCTGTGCTACAGAAGACAACATGCATGAAGGTGCCCTGCTCTATGCACAGTGGGGCTCCTTTTCACCTTAATGCACATTTCTTTACTTGGCTCCCAAGTACACTGTGTGAGAAAATGCAGTCTCAAGAGTTGACTGTGGAGAATAATTGTGGATTCACTGTAGAGTACCTCTGCAATAATATCTCTTTTACAGTATTAGCCATTTCATGTCTCTCTGTCCTATAGGAAAGGAGTTCTTCCTTACACAAGTAGTTCTGCCTCTTCCTGGAAGCCAAGCGTGGGAGAAGAACGAGACCTCTATAAATGTGCTCAGTGAGTTAAGTTGTTTGTTTTGTGATAAAGAGCATGCTATGCTGATGCCTCCAAGTCTTTAACATTCATGACTCACAATTTAAAGCCTGAAACATGTAGTGGTGTTTTCTTCCAGATTTAACCTTCTGAAGACCCTTTTGCTTTTGCTCCAGACTCATTTAGCTTGACAGTTATGTGAATTCCAGCCATTGGACAGAAATTTCCTGGTTCGAATGAGCAATGCCTCCCCTTCCCACAGCAGCCATGGCTGAAAAGGTGCATGCACACAAAAAAAGGCACTCTCTGGTTTCAAAGTCTGCCAAGTGTTTACAAACACATTTTTGTCTGGTTCACTCTCGGCCTTCTCTATACAGAAGTGAAAGTAGTGGGAGGAAATCTTCCTCCCCACTTCATCTCTCTAGCTACGCCCGTCTCAGCAGCAACATACAAAAAGCCACTGCAGTCTGTAAGGTGTGATTGGAAGGATGTGTTGGACTTGCCTATTCTGCCACAAATTTTGTCAGATCTGACAGCTCTGTTACCTTCCTCTGGCTCCTCACAACACAGATATCCAACATAGGAGCATTTCTGCTGTGTTTGAGTGAAAGACATACATGCTAGTGCAAATGGTGGCAAAGATAATTTCCAGGAGAGATCTCTAAAGCATCACCAAAGCTCCAACAAATACTGTGAATTAAACCCTAGGTCAAAGAATTCTGCATCTGGAGTGAACATTCTGAGCATTAAGTGTCTTCTTCATCCTAGTTATCTGACACCATACTCAACCCTTACCCATTCTTAAAGCCTGCAAGTGTTCAGAGCTGTATCTTAGCACATCAGTCCGGTATTGAGGAAGTACTAATGCTTCTGGAATACACTATATTCCATCTCCAAATAGCCATTATGCTCACATCCTCTGCATTGCTCACCTTCACTTGAATTACCCATAGAGTGAGGCTGGAAAGACAGCAGAGATGAAAGACACAGATGCAATACATTAGTCACCCTAATAATAATAACCGAGGGAAGAAGTGGTGAATTAGGAAGCAGAAGGGAGGAAATATTTCAGCTGAGGTTTGCATGCAGATGACACAAGTCAGAAAAGAGTTGAGAGAAGACAGATGTCTCACCAGCCAAATTTAGCTATATGGCAGGTCAGAAGCAGATCAAGACAGAGAAGTTAGCCTGGAGCAATCCACAGAGAGTTTTGAAAAGGAGAGTAACTTATAAGCAAAACACAGCCTGAGTGGGCAGTGCTGTTGTGGTCAATCCCAAATTAGCAGAGAACACAGCATGGAGAAGTGTGATCATGCCTTGAAATAATACTGGCAAAAATGGAAAAAAGTGGAAAACAGCACTGTTTGGCATATCTTTCAGCAGCTGCAGAGCAAGCAGCAGGAGCAGTCAGAGAGGAATGACTATTGGAAACAATTCCTATGAGATGGAGTGGCAGAGTTGTACTCAGGAAGGGAAGGAAATCTGTAATTCTAATTTTCTGTGGCCCTGCCTGTGCCACTAAGCAAGCAAAAACCCATGACAGAGTGGGGGAAACAGTGGTGTGTAAATCCAAAGAATGACTGACTCTTTCAGCTACCTCTTGATCACTGTGGTGCTATGGAGACTCTGCTCTAACTCATGGTACTGACTCAGTTGCTCAAGCTGCCATCTCTACCACCTACCTATCACTAGAGAGGATCACCCTCTTTGTCAACCACAAGATATCTTCCTGTCCCCACAGTTCCAGCAACTGTTTTGATTTTTTAAAAAGGGACCTTGAGGCTAATGTCCTGAACAGCCCCTCTTCCACAGGTCTCACCCCTTGAATGGTCAGAGCAGCAGGGACAAAAAGCACCTCAAGAGGACCATTCAAGAGAGGAAAAACAGATAAAGGATATCTTTTGTACTTTCAAAGCCTCTCCTATCAAGTTCTGCAGGTTTCTAACAGTCACTGCCAGAAAAATTCACATGGCAGAGAAACTCTCCTCATCTCTTACTTGGCAGCAGGTTCTGCCTCCAAAGCAGATTCTTGCACTTGCTTGTCTGTCTCCACTTTACAATCTGATGTTACTGCACAATGGATCACATTTAGGATACTATTACATTAAACTGTGTAACCTTACTGCCTTATGCAAAACATGTTAGGAATCTAGGATGAAAATATGTATCTCTTTAAGGCACCTAAAGAGCATGGTATCGAATTTGCAAATGACACTTCCTTTCTAAGATGAAAACAAACGCTTCAGAGGAAATGGCTTTCAATATATAATTTTCAAAAGTAGATTTTATAGGCTGAAGTAGCTAGACTGTGTTAGTAAGAAGATATCATCTTAAGCCCAGGGCAAGGGAAGAGGAAGCAGCAGCATGCTGCATAGGCAGACCTTTTGCCAACAGCAGAGATTAACTAGCATGCAGATATACTTTATAAGGGTCCAAATGGATGTTGAGCCACGAAGAGAGACTGCAGTTAAGTGGAAATAAGCTTTGCTGAGTACATGAAATGCCAAAGGATCTGCAGAGGAACTCTTAGCAGAAAGAGCCATTAATCACTGTAGCCAGCTGCATCCCATATACAGTGCTCACCTTGTGAACCTGAAAAATATTACTGTAATAAGAAAAAAGATGTCCTTCAAAAGCTTCTTCAGGTGCCCTGTGCAGAGACTGCAGTAACTCTTTGGGACAGATTATTTTCTGGCTGTATTTCTTAGTAGGCAGATTCCTCTGCTCCATTTCCAACAGCAACTGACATAACTAAGATCACTTTCATCTGTCGCAGTCACCTTCCCCTATCTTTTCCCTACAAAAAGAGCTCAGACAAGTGTGGGAATGGCAAGGGGGGGGAGCTGAGGGGGAAAGAAACGAATTGGCTCATCTAGTTGTAAACTTTACCACCTCCCGCCTGCCACAGGTAGAGCTAAAATTCCCAAAGGCCTTTCATGAAGGGCAATTACCATGCCTTCTTTTTTCTCCAAATCTTTTGATGTGGCTGTGATCCTAATCAAACAATGAAAAATAAAACCCCATGCATGGAAACAAGATCACCTCTGGCTTCAATCTGGCTTACATTTCCATCCCCTGGAGTTGAGTCAGCATCAGGCATTCCAGCTGCTTAAAGAAGAAAAAGGTGAGCTGCAAATATTACTCACAGGCGGAGGCAGCAGCAGGCAGGGACAAGTGAGTCAATTCCCAGTTGGTCCCAAGAGTTCCCATCATCCTCTCTACATCAGCACATTTTAAAGTAGGTCCAATATGACCTTGTACGTCACCACAGGGGCCTTGAGGACCTCCTCCTTTACAATTCAGCTTTCATCTCTCTCCCTTACTCATGCATATTGCATTTTATAAGCCACTTGCCCTAAAAAAGGTACAAAAAGTTGCCTGTGTATGTCAAGTTGCCTACAGAGAAGAGACTTTTCTAAGCAAGGGCTCTCCGGCTGGGACTATTCACATTAAATTGGAAGCTAACTCCTGAGGACACCAGGACTGCTGCCTGGAACACCCACTTGATTTTCTAAAAATAAATTTCTGTTATTCATAGAATACCAGGTTGAAAGGGGACCTCAAGGATTAGCTGGTCCAACCTTTCTTGGCAAAATGATGGTAACAGCATGATCTAGATAAGATAGCTCAGCATCCTGTCCAGCCAAATCTTGAAAGTGTCCAATGCTCAGGAATCCACCACTTCCCTGGGGAGGTTTTCCAATGGCTGATTGTTTTAATTGTGATATATATTCCTCTTGTGTCTAATCAGAACATCCCCAGAAGCTACTCATATCCGTTACCCTCTTTTCTGTGTGACTTCTTGTAAAAAGAGATTGTCCATCTTCCTTGTAGCCATTGTATGCTGAAACATGGTGACAAAGTGTCCCTAAGCCTTCTTTTCTCAAGACTGAACAAACCCAGTTCTCTCATCCTTTTCTCATATGTCAGGCTCCCCTCTATCTGGATCATGTTTGTGACTTTTCCTGTTACACCCTGTCTAGAGAATCCAATTGCTTGATCTCCACTTTAAAGTGCCTGTACACAAACACACACAGCATGAGGCATAAACAGAAATAGAAATCTATGTGTGGTTGCAGGGCCATGATCTCACTGCAATTACAGAGACATGGTGACACAGCTCACATGACTGGAATGCTGTCATGGGTGGCTGTGTTCATTTTAGAAAGGACAGGTCGGCGAGGGGCGGTGGTTGCTCTTTATGTGAGGGAACAACAGGAATGTATTGAGCTCTACCCAGGGCCAGATAAATGAGCTGAAGGTTTACAGATAAGAATAAAGAGACAGGCTAACATGGGTGATGCTGCTGTGGCTGTTTACTGTAGCTCAACTGATCAGGAGAAAGAAGCTGATAAATGTCTTTCTATGGACAGCTGAAAGTATCTTCAGGCTCACAGGCCCTGGTTCTCCTGGGGGACTTCAACCACAGTGGTACTTGTTAGAGAGACAAAATGGCCTGGCACAGACAGTCCAGGAAGTTCCTGCAGATCATTGATGAAAATATTTTCTTGCAAGAAGTACAGAAGCCAACAAAGAAGGGTGTGTTATTGGACCTTGTATTAAAAAACCAGGAGGAACTGGTGAAGATGTGAAGGTTGGGGGCAGCCTTGGCTGTAGTGACCATGAGATGGTGAAAATCAGGATTCTGCACAGAGGAAGCCAAGCAGTAAGCAGGACTAGAATCCTCAGCTTCCAGGAAGCCAACTTCAGCCTTTATAAAGACCTACTTATAGGAATCCCATGGGTTAAGGCTCTAGAAGGGAAGGGGGTCCAAGAGAGATGGTCAATATTTAAGCATCACTTCCTCCAGGTTCAAGACCTGTGTATCCCTATGTGCTAGAAATCAAGTAAAGGGGGCAGGACACTTGCATGGATGAGCAGGGAGCTTCTTCTAGTAAATCTCAAATGGAAGAAAGAAATTTATGGAATGTGGGAAAAATGGAAAAGCCACATGGGAGGACTAGATAAACATCAGAGTATGAGAGGATGAGATGTAGAAAGCCAAAGCCTGCTTGGAACTGAGCCTGGCAAGGGATATCAAGGATAACAAAAAGGGCTTCCACAAGTGCATGAACAGCAAAAGGAAGACTGGGAAAATATGAGGCCACTGCTGAATCAGATGTGTGTCCTGGTGATGGAAGACACAGATAAGGCAGAATTACCAAATTCCTTCTTTTTGTCACTTTTACTGCTGATGTCAGCCCTCAAGAATCACAGACCTTTGGAGGAAAAGAAGACTGGAGAAAGCAAGACTTACCCTTGGTTTCAGAGGGATAGAGATTGGCTAGACAGAGTTAACAATCATAAATCCATGGGCCTTGATGGATATACCCATGGGCGTTTAGGGAGATGTTGTTGCCAAGTCACTCTCTATCATCTTTGAAAAATCATGGAGCACAGGAGAGATACCTGTTGACTTGAGGAAAGACAGCATTATTCACATCTCCAAAAAGATGGGTGACTTGGGAAACCATTGGCCAGTCAGACTCACCTCCACCCTTGGAAAGGTGATGGAACAGATTATTCTGGAGGTTGTCATAGCATATAAAAGCATATGTCAAGCATATAAAAGAAAGTCGTCAGAAGTAGTCAGTATGGATTCACCATGGGAAAATCATGCTTGCCCAATCCGATAGCCCTCTATGATAGCATGGCAGGAAGGGTTAATGAAGGAAAAGCAGAGGATATTATCTACCTCAACTTCAGCAAGGCTTTTGACACTGTCTCCTATAGCATTCCCATAGGTAAGCTAAGGAAACATCTGTTAGATAAGCAGACAGTGAGTTGGATCAAGAATGGCTGAACAGCAGGGCTCAGAGGGTCGTGATCAGCAAAGCAGAATCCAACTGCGTTCCTGTTGTCAGTGGCATTCTCCAGGGATCAATCCTGGGTCCAGCCTGGACAGTCCAACAACCTGGACAAAGGAATAGAATGTACCTTGAGCATGTTTGCTGATGGTACAAAACTGGGGGGAGTGGCTGATACAACTGAAGGCTGTGCTGCCATTTATAGACTGGAGAACTGGGCAGAGACATACCCAGTGAGGTCCAATAAGGGCCAGCACTTGGGGAGGAAAAACCCCAATCCCAGCACAGGCTGGGCTGTGACCTACTGGAGAGCAGCTCTGCAGAACAGGGCCTGGGAGTCTTGCTGCATGGCAAGCTGACAATGAGCCAGTAGTGCCCTGGTGGCCAGGAGGGCCAGTGGGATCCTGGGGTGCATTGGGAAGAGTGTGGCCAGCAGGTCAAGGGAGGTGATCCTGCTCCTCTGCTCGGCCCTGGTGAGGCCACATCTGGAGTGCTGTGTCCAGTTCTGGGCTCCTCAGCACAAGACAAGGAGGGAATAGAGAGGGTCCAGTGAAGGCCACAAAGATGATGAGAGGTCTGGAGCATCTCTTTTATGAGGTGAGACTAAGGGAGTTGGGGATGTTTAATCTGGCCAAGAGAAGACTGAGAAGGGATCTCATTATTACATATAAATATCTTAAAGGAGGGTATCAAGAGGATGGTGACAGACTTTTCAACGGTGCCCACAGCCAGGATGATGGCCATACATGAAAACTTTACATTAAGGACTACAGAGCACTGAAACAGGCTGTCCAGGGAGGTTGTGGAATATTCCTTTCTGGAGCCATTTAAAACTCAACTGGACACATTCCTGTGTAATCTGCTCTATTTGACCCTGCCTTGGCAGGGGGGTTGGACTGGATGATCTCCAGAGGTCCCTTCCAACCATAACATTTCTGTGATTTTGTGATTGATTCCATAACTTTCCCAGAGATTCTAGTAAGACTGATGGACCTATAAATGCCTGGATCCTCCTTTACAACTATCTGGTAGATGGGGGTGATATCCACCTTCTTCTGGTCTTCTGGGATAACCACAGTCTCCAGAATTCTCAAGGATTATGGAGAGTGACATCACAATGATGTCAACTAGCCCTCTGGCTGGATGGATACCATCACTTGGATGGATAACATCAGGGCCCATCAAGTTCCTGTTCACACACCAAATCTTCTTTAAGTGACAGTATGTCTGTGTTTGCATCAACCTGGATTTTTGATATCAAAACTACTAAACTACTAGTGCTAGTAAAACCAGAGATGGAGTATGTGTTGAGAATCTTTTCAGCATTTTTGGGAAATTAATTCACCTGTCTTGTTTGACATCTGGCCAATAATTTCCTTCTGCTTCTCCTTGTTGTTTACATAGTTTAAGAACTCGTTCTTGTAGGTTCTAATACCCCCGGCCAATTTCAAGTGAAGAAGAGCTTTTGCTTTTCTAACTGCATCTCTGCATGTCTTGGCAATGTCCTTGTAATTCTCAAGCACAACTACTTTACTACTGACTTTCATGTCAAGTGTGCCTGGTACACTGGTTCAGACAGACCACACAGGGCAGGGCTCACCTGGTTGCACTGTAGCCTTGGGATAATCTCATTTACTGAGATGTCTCTTGTGAAACGCCTGGGGCATTGGAAAAGTCGAAAAGCTAGAATACCTCATCCAGCTCACATTCAGACTAGCCAAAGGAGGTGTGGGTCAGGGTCACCAATACTCTGGTGTATTTCACAGACTCACAGCCCTTTCAGGAAGAGAGGGAGACTGCTGACAGTTTTTATTCTTGCCCTCAGAGGTTCTCTGAGGTTGTCTTCTTACTTAAAACACAGTTCCTCAACTGTTGTAAATTACTTGAGACCCTCTGGTTTTCACAGAACAACTCCAGTTTATAACAAGTGAAAACAGATGAGTTTCCATGCTTTTCACAAAAGAAAAAGAAACTAGAGACCAATAGCTTTCCAAGTGGCAGACACTTAAAAGTGATAATGCTTAGGATGTCTTTCTGTAAATGTATTTATCCATTTATTTTTATGGCTTATGTAATATCTCTCAAATTATGTATCTAGCATTGTCCTCTGTCTAATGCAGTCCTTGAAATGTCTTGTCTCCCTCTTGTAGAGATTTTGCTGTAAATGTTCTCTACAGCCGTACAAGCTCCGTAACACAAGACACCAGACCCTCTCTCATACAGGTATTGGTAAAATTGCTCATACTTTCAGAAATGACATCATACAGTGAATGCAGACTCCTGGGTCTTGCTTCCCTTATTGACAGGTACACGGTCAGTTCATTAATCAGTTGCTAATTTCCCTTCCACCGATATATAGTGCCAATGCTTAAGGGCATATGATTTACCATGTTGGGAGTCTGTTGACCCTCCTGCACCTCTTTATAACAAGCAGCAACACATCAGAAAGATTAACCTGTGTCCACTGAGTTTATGGTGATGACTTTGGCTTAACACCCAAAGGAAAGTAATGAATGTTTTATACACAAGAATTAATTATTTCACACCTACCAGTGATGGATTTGCATCCCCTCATTGCTGTACGATTCCCTCAGCCAAATCCTCCCCTGTGACTTAATAACCAAGGTGATTGCCTCAAGCAATTAAAAACTCCAGGATCTATTCCAAACTCATTTTGTTGCCAAGTTAACAGTACAGTAACAAAGGTAATTTAGAAGCATTGAGTGTTCTTCACTTAGCATTTTCCTCTCTGGTTTCATGTCACTCTGAGGACACTGTGTCCAGAAATAGGAGCTAAGATAACAAGCTGAAGGAAGGTGTGGAAGAGCTCTTCCCTCACAGAGCCACCAAGGGGCAAGTGCAGGTGGGACACAACTGCATGTTTCCCTTGGGCACAAGTGCTGCCTTCAATCCTTCACACCTTCCTGCTGTTTAGGGGTGTAATTTTCTGACTTCACATTGCAAGACTGGAACTAACATAGCCTGACCCAGTCTCTGACATTCAATTGGTCTTCTTCTCTCACACTTAGACATACACACACTTTTTAGAGAAAAAAAAAAAACCCATGAGTATCTAATGTGCTTCATATGTCTAAAGAAGAAAAATCTCCCCCACAGGTTGGAAAACTTTCTGTTAAGCAAATCTGCTGAGCAACACACAGAACCTTGGTTTCTGAGATATTTTCCTAAAGCCTTTGAAGTAAAACTGACTTGCAAATAAAAAAACATCCTTTTGCACAGAAAAAATCAAAAATAACTTTTGAAATGGAGTGTAGAAAGAGTGTTTTTGTTGAAATTTGCAGTTTTTGAGAGGAGGTTAATCAAAAACTGGGGAAAGTTTCGGTCTTGAGAAACTCCCATCCTGTTTTGAAATAAAACATATCTAGGAAAAGTTTAAAAAACACTTCAAGCAGGCCTACATTTAACTACTTGGAAAAAGTCATTTCAGTCAGGCAAGTTAACATGCAACCTGATTATGAAGGTAAGAATTAGAAGCATCCAGACTTTTAATTTCCAATTAAATTTCCATATCACATAGGCAAAAGGAGGACATTAATTCCTTAAATAAACACACCTCCTTCAACCAGGTGTGGAAGAGACTGAAAAATTCTCAAACTTTTATAAGCATGTTATAAAAAACGTCATATATAATAAGGAAAAGGGATGCATTCTTTTGTAACTCCAAACTTTCCAAGCTTTGTTGAGAAAAAAATGCATGTTCTGAAAGACCAAATACACAGCTTTACCAAATCAGAGGGAAAAAAATTATTTGAAATATCTGCCACATCTTTAAGTTAATTTCATTTTTAACACTACATGGCCTCCAGCCCTCACCCTTTTTCATCCATCCAGGTTTTTAAAGGTGGTAAACAAAACATCTAGTTGGCCTGATTTAAGCTCAGTATTGTGGCAAAACATTTCCAGATAAAAATAATGACATAGCTGGGTAGCTCTGCTCACATTTGTAAAGCACCTTAGTATTTCTTCTAGGGTGATAGTAGACAAAGTGGACATAGGGCACACATAATTGCAGACACAATTTCACTTGCTTGTCTGTATTTATCCCCTACTCTCTTTCATTTACTTTTCCAAGCCACTCCATGGCTTTGTTCTTTAAGTTGTTTGAATCAGAGCAAACAAGCACATATATTTTCCATCAGTGAGAGAAGATATTTGGACCATGCTATAGGAAAATAGCGAATAGGGTATTAATTGCCATCCCCAACTCCCCTTCCAGCCATTTAAAAAAACACAAGCTGTCTACTGCCCTGCTATAATTGAGATGAGCCTTTCCTAAATGTTTCACGCACCAATCTAACACACCACAGTGTAATAGTCTTTGATATCTTCTTGCTTTGTGGCTTTATGAAGGCTAGATTTACACTAATTTGCAATTAAAGGACGGATGACTTTACGCCAAATATACACTTTTGAACCCATCATGTCAGTACTACAGCTGTTCAAATAAAGTTAAACATCCCTAATAATTGAAAAAGGGTTTTTAGAAATATTCTAAAGGCAAAAAGTCTTCACTGTAGGCTTGGGACTACTTGGACTATAAATGAGTTAATTAGTAAAAAAAAAAAAATCCTCCTAACAGAGAGTGGATCTGTGCAGTTGATCACGTAGACCATACACATGGATCAAAACATGAAGAGTATCAATACCAACAGGTTCTTCTCCAAGGTAGAAGCCAGTGTTAGGGATACCTGGATTCCCATGAACTCAGCCAGCCTTCCACTTATCCAGAAAACAGGGAAAATAGCCTGGTGAAGGGGTATCTACAACAGAGGAATGATTAGTGTTTCCTGGATGGAAGAACAAACAAGCAAATGTAAATGTATGTTGTATACTGCAGGTGGGGAAGCCAAATTCTTCTGTCAATCGGCCGCTCTCCCTGTTTGTAGTAGTGTCCAGTGACAGTCAGGTACTTTATCATTTTTAATGTGGCTCTCGCAGAAAGAAGTCCTGGAGCATTTCTGATACAGACACCATCTTCTGTCTAGAGGAATCGGGGTCATGATCTGTGAGAGGGGCTTGCTCTGGAGGGAGAGACAAAATTTGTTGCCCCTTCTCAGACTTTCCAAAAGTAAGTCAGTGTTCTATAGAACCATAAAATGGTTTGGGTTGAAGGGAACCTTAAAGGTCATCTAGTTCCAAAACCCCCACTATAGACAGAGACAATTTTCACTAGACCAGGTTACTCAAAGCCCCATACAACCTGACCTTGAATACTTCCAGGGATGGGACATCCATAACTTCTCTGGGCAATCTGTTCCAGTGTTTTACCACCCTCATAGTTTCTCACAGGAGTTTCTTCCTAAAGTCAAGTCCAAACCTACCCTTTTTCAATTTACAGACATTTCCCCCGTCCTATCTCTATATGCACTTGTGAAAAGTCCCTCTCCAGCTTTCTTGCAGGCCCCCTTTAGGTTCTGGAAGGTGGCTGCAAAGGCTCTGAGAGGCAGTCTGCTCTTCCCCCAGCTGAACAAGCTCAACTTTCTCTGTCTGGCTTCAAAAGAGAGATTCTCCATCCCTCTGATCATCTTTGTGGCGTCATTTGGACTTGTCTCAACAGGTCCATGTCCTTCTAATTCTGGTGGCCCCAGAGCACTCCAGGTGGGTCTTACCAGAGCAGAGCAGAGGGGCAGAACCCCCTCCCTCACCCTGCTGGTCATGTTGTTTAGATGCAGCCCAGAACACAGTTGGCCTTCTGGGCTGCAAATGCTCTACAGAGCTCATCCACCAACACCTCCAAATCTTTCTCCTCAGAGCTGTTCTCAGTCCAGTCTCTGCCCAGCTTGTATTTTTACCTGGGATTACCCTAACCCAAGTACAGGATCTATACAGAGTCCAACTGAGGTACTCATTTTTCACAGTCTCCTAATTTGTAGTACAACTGTTCATTGCCTTAAATATCTAAAAGATAACTTTTTGGAGTATAGATGTTCAATATTTTTCTGCAGGTACATGTGCGAAAAATCATTAAACATGTTTTAATATCAGGCTATATATATTGACTCTTTCAGACCAAAAAGTGAAGTGTTCAGAAATTTTTATCCACATATAAACATCAAATAGTATGAGGCCATCCACCTATAAACCCACAGCTGAGAACACAGATGGGGGGCAGTTTCCCTCAGTGGCCAAAGAACAGAAATGAGACCTAGCTGAATAGCACCTTGGAGCAATAAATGGCCTTGTGCCAGTGTCCCATATGGGCATTAGAAAAACATCAGCCAAAATTTAACTTGTGATGTCTTAGATGTAGAAAGCCATTGCACAAGCATGCTGGGAGGAAAAAAATGTAAGAAAAGAAAAAAAAAAAGAAAAAATCCTGCAGCAGTCCTTTCAATGCATCTTTCCTGATGGTTGAGTTTTTCCCACAGCTGTTCCTTATGGGTGTTCATCTTTCTGCCAAATGTTTCTGAAAAACCTAAAGACTCCAGGTCATGAATAACTAATCTTTCAGTAAGAAAGGCATGAAAACATGCTGGCAGCAGAGGGAGGTAGGAAAGGACTAAAAGAAAAAGGCAGTTTAAAGTCTTTCCAATCAGTCTCTCATACTTCATCAATCATCTGCTGAGAAGGCATTTGAGAGGGAGAGTCCTTATGTGCCCTGTGCCCTCTAATCCACTACTCAAATCCACCATTGACATGAGCTGCTTTCAAGGTAAGTATGCACAATAGTTCATTTAAGAAGAAATCAACCTGAATGGCTTTCTCATGGCACCAGCCCCAGGTGTGCAGGAATGGCTGCAAGGCACCTTCCATGAGCTAGAAAGATGCAAAATGGCAAGTAATCCTGGCTTCAGGAAAACACTGTGGAGACCCACACAGTGAGCACACTGAGAGCCAAGGCTCGGGGTGTGAGCACCATCCCTTCCTACCACAGGACGAGCAACATGCTGCAACAGCGGAGCACAGCTGAGGTATTTGCTCCATCACTTAAGCACGTCTGGAGTAAAACCTTGCTCCATCACTTACAGAAAGGAATATAATGCATCACACTCATTTCCAACTCAACTGTACTGACACCAGTCAAGCTACACCAGGATAAGCTATTCTGTGTATACATATCTGGCACAAAAGATACCTTAGCAACTTCCATGATACCGTGTACATAAACAAAAAGGGATGTAATTGTGCACATTAGGAAACACAAAGGAAATGTCATTTCCAATGCCAGTTAATTTGTCTTGAAGCTGAATCTTGGCATAGCTATGCCTATTCTCTGAGAAGGCAAGACACAGCTCTAACAACCAGTCCAAGGAGGAGTTCACAATGATACATACCGTATCTCAAACAACTTGACATTTTCTCTAGTGTCCCAAATATATCTATAGTTTAACAATAAGCCACCTGTAAGCTTAAAAATATCCCACAGCTAAACACAGAAGACTAGAAAAGTAAATTCACAGAAAGGGTAGCTTTACAAAATAGAGTCTGAAGGTCAAGAAAAGCAAGGTGCTGCTTCAGCTTCTGCACTTCTATGAGATTCCTACACAACATACAACTCAAATGGAAACATTTAAGCAGATTAATTTAACATTTCTAAGTGTGTTACCAGGTATAATCTAGTAGTTTCCAGTTTGTTCTGTTGATGGCTTTCAATTCTGAACCACAGAGGTGTGATAAGTAGACAATGATTTTTGACACCAAAACAAAGGCCTCCACCAGCAGTCATCAAGGAAACCCCCTGACAAGGTGCATGAGGCAAGTTTTGACTGTTTTATGCTGTGCTTGTTCACAGCTTTATGCTATGAAACACACCTGAAAGGTTACATCTGCTCAAGCTGTAATGTGCATGGAGAGGAACACCATTTGCAGAGGTAATTTACAGTACAACACAAACTCAGGTATATTTGTTTAGTCATATAAACCTACACAGGTTCAAAAGCCTTCAAAGCTCAGGACCCCATTCAGAGGTTTGATTGCTCGCTGAAATGTTAATACTTGCAAAGAGAGTTTTAGCTGCAATGTAACTATACACTCCTCCCCTCCTGCTTCTCTGCCCCTCACTTCCACCACCTTCCATAGTTTATAAAAATTCTGATAACAGCAATAAATTTTGCCACTAGTAATTAACCTTTATAGAGCAAACAGAGAAGCCTGACCCTGAACTAATAATCACCCTTTCTAGTTTTTTTCTGCCTATGCATCCTGGTGCACATGGTAAGCACAGATTTTTCCCTTGCTTATTTTTTAATGCTTTATATTTGTTATGCTACAGATGTAATATTTGTACAAATACAAATATAATGTTGATATATATGAAGAGTCTTCATCACAGGACTTTATGAGACACTTACCTATCCCCATGCAGTAAAATGGTTTCTGCTACCATTCATTCAGTACCACAACACAAAACCTGGAATAGTAAGAGTAGACTGTAGCTTTATATTTTAATTCTGTCTGTAAAAGGTTAATGAATGCCATGATCTAGCAACACTTGAATGGGCCTGAGACACAGAGGCTATTTGTCAAACTTCTTGAAATCACAAGGGCTACAGTGAGAAAAACACTTAGAAAGGTGTCAGAAGTATTTGTTTTAAGCGCCCAAGGAGTGTTTCTATGTTCCTGCAAAATCTGTCTTTAACTATGTTCCAGAAGACTTATTAACCATATTTTGGGCATTGCCATTTTCTGTAAGAATAGAAGTTTTTGAAACTGATTACATCAGAGAATACGGATTTCATGCCCCTTGGTGCTTCAGGCTTTCCAGCTCAAACAGGCCCATCCACATTTACAAGCAAGAAGAGAAGTAGGTCAAGACTCTTCAGGAGCAGATCAGCAGCAAGTCCTGCAGCACCACCCTGAAGTTCAGCCAATCCTCCTCTCCCTTAGGTGGTGCACAAATGCAACAGAAGAAACTGCTCAAGCTTCAAAGGGAGGAATCCAATTGGTGCTGGGGACCACTGAGGCCCAAAACCATCTCAGTGAAAATCTTAGCAGGGAGTTTCTCATATGTAGACATATGAGCTTTCCCAGAGGAGGGAAAGACCCTAGCACCCTCGCTCCCTCCCTAACTCCCCTCCACCCCCACCTGTACCCAGCAGGGCTGTATCCACCCCAGTGCAATGGCCCATCTGCTCAACATGACTTGGATGATCTATCATATCTTAAGAGTAAAAGCAGCTGAAGTAGGTGGGATAAAAAGTCCATATAGCCTATCCTTTATCTCCAACTAGTTTTCAAAAGTTTTCATCTCAAGAAGAGTTTAGGAACTAGCCTCTAAACTTTTCCCAAGCATTCTCCCATGCACTATACATGCTTCAGAAATTTCCTGAGTCAGGCACATTTCTAGATTTTTATATGTTCATTGCATCTTACCAATATCTCTGTGTCTTTTCGGCATTCCTCCCTCTTCTCTGTAAATGAGAAGTCCTTTCCTAAGGCAGGTTAGCACAGCTGTGCTGACAGCCTTCTCCAAAGGCTGAAATGAGAAAGTAGTACAAATGCCTTGCTTACCCAATACTGCTCTGGGCTTGCTCATGTTCAAAAAAAGAGGTTCCAGGATTGTCTAAAATGAAGGGGAGGGAGGGTTTCTGAGGTGGGGGGAAACCTCCTCTGCTTCAAAAGAACTCAAGTGAAGAATAAGGAGTTCCTAAGTGAAAAAGCTTGTCCAGAAAGGTAGAGGTGCTGTCGGGTAAGACAAGACAGCCATCTTCAGGTGGAGGTTTTAGGAAGGGAACCAGCTGCTGGTGCAAATGGGAGTGAGTGCTATCTATCAGATAGAAGCAATTCTGGAAATAAATGGGTTTGAAGTTCAGCTCTTCCTTGCTTGCCACAAGAATTACTGAAAAGCCATGCTGTGACGAGCCAGAGGAGAGGACATGGTACATGAAGTACAGCATTTCAACTTGGAAATAAACTAGCTCAGGGTCTTAACAAGCAGTCTGGAGAAGGTGAACGAGGGACTGTTATTCAATTTCATAATATATCACCATGGAAGGAGTAGGAGGGAACTGGGGAAATTATCAGGTGGCAGGTTTAAAAAGAGACACAAGGAATTGCTCTTTCACACATGTATACATAAGTGTGAAACTCACTGATCTGAGACATTGCTGACACCAAAAATAAAACTAGGTTAAAAATAAAATGGTTAGACAAATAAAAAAATAGGTTTGACACAGGCTTTTAAATATGTGATGAAAATATATGAAGTCCATGAACCACAGGCTGCTAGAAGGTAAGACAAGATCAAGGAAAAATCACCCTGTGCTCCTTTGTTTCTCATGTTTTCCTTAAATCTCTGCCACTAGTCATTATAGAGACAAAATACTGGGTGAGATGGACTTTTAGTCTGACCCTGAATTGCTGTTCTTATTCCCAAAATTCAATAGAGTTTTTCAGCAACTACTTGTAAAAACATTTGCTTCTGCTGTCACTGTTCTAATGGAGTGTGCCAAGATGTATGGAAATTAATTATCCTTTTTTATTTCTGGAATGTAGGCTGTGGGGATCTGACATTTAATGCATCAAATGCTCTGAATACATTCTATATCTGGTAAGTGCACTTCTCACAACTTCATCAACAAGTTATGGTTCACAGTACTGATATGATTATAACATTAATTCCTACTGTCAGAGTGTGTTTACTGCACCAGCTTCATGAAGATGGCTCAGAGCCACTGAGTGCAGAGAAGTTCTGTTTCCTCTAATCAGTGACAAACCACAATCTAAACTCGGAAGAGAAAGTCCTACTTTTTCACTATCTCACACGTCAAGAGAAAAAAATAACACATTTGTCTGAACTGACTGCATTTAAGGAATCCTCCATCAGTATTTAATAATGGAAGATGATATCATCTTTATCTTGCTGCTGTGCTCTGGTCCCAAATCATTGGACAAATGTTATCTGGCAGGCTGGCAGGCTAGGAGAAAGCCACACTTTTCTCTAGGCCAAGCTCTTTGCAAAGCAAAGTACATTAGTTCTCCTTAGGGCACTTTTTTTGTCTGTTCCCATTCCCTGCCACTTCAGAACCTCTCAGCCACTTCCCACTGTGACCCCCAGGCCTTGCACCACATGTCCCTTTCTGCCCACAACCTCACCTCTTCTCTTACCCTCTGCCCATGAACGTGGCAGTACCTCTTCCCCCACGCTGCTGGCTGGGTCCCTTTCCCTCTGCCCCTTGCAAGTGTAATTGGGCCACCTCTTCCACACAAGTCCAGCGGGAGAGCCAGGACAGAATAGGGGTCAGGATGTTCAGGCCAGGAGGCCCAGAACATCATCCAGCACTGCCTTGTGAACTGCAGTGTTCCTTAGGTTTGAGTTCCAGAGAGAACCAGGCAAAATGCAAGACATCTGCCTCTCTGTCTCTGACAGCTGTGGAAAAATGACTGCTTGTAAGCTCATGTGCCCTCAGTGTGTCCCTGAGCCTAGGCTGGACACTTGAATTCAATCACATATCAGAGGTTTTCTAGTCTCCCTCCTTCCTTTCTATTCCATGAGTTTTACATACCATTTTCCTGCCTCGTCTCCCTCTTTCTCTTAGCAAAATTATTTTCTTTTACCCACTGAATTGGCATGTTATGTTATGTATCGTTCAACAGATGTTAGATAAGAGTAACAGTCTGAGAGTGCTCTAGGGTAGCTTCCCACCTCCTGCCTTGTTTTTTAAACTCTGGGAAATACTCAAGAGGCTTGAAGCAGTGTGTGTACTGATGTTTAGTCTCTTTCCTTTTTTCCCCGCTTAGTGGCTTATCACCCCCAAAAATTCTAGTTCTGCCCCTAAGCACACAGTTTGTCCCTGGAAATCCTGGAGTTAGTCAGGTGCAACATTTAAAGGATAGCATCACCACCATGCTTTGCCACTTAACTCTAATGAGCCCTCACTGGAGTCCTCCTAGAAGCAAGGTTCAATGAAAATAAGTTCAATGGAAATTCAGTGTTCTATGGGAACTCTCATGTAAAATGAGACCTAAACTGTCTTTCCTTCCAAGCCTGTGTTCAGCTAATGCCACCTGCTCCATCTATTTTCAAAAGCTGGACCATTTTGCTGATGAAATAGCTACAGACATTTTGTGCCCATTTCATATTTATCAGCAGGTTGCTAACAATGCAGAAATGAGTGGAACAGCAATTTGTAGCTGTGCTGTAATACAGCAGCCCTCCTCCTTTTGATTTATGATCTTTTTTTCTGTACAGATCTGTCTTAATGACACTCATTTATTGACAAAATTCTGCCTTTTATAGACTTGGAATTATTTAGAGGTCAAAAGAATAATTCTTTTAATAATACAGTTTCTGCTTCCTCAGCAATAGTATTTATGAAACCATCTTTCTTTTGCTAGGTTATTTCCCTATCTTTAGAATAGCCCATTTCCCTTTTGCTCCGTTAGGCATATTTTAGCAGAAGCAAATGGATTATTCTCTCATCACACTTCAGCGTTCCTCTTGACCTCAACTCTGAAAATAACAAAGCGATGAGCAAGAAGCCACTGAGAGTTTAACTGATAATCCTTGACAGAATGTAATTTTTACCCGCTCAGGCCTTGGATAGTTTAGTTAAACCCTCCACAAGCCCTTGAAGACACATGGACTGTGCCCATACTGCAGTAAAGTGCTCCTGTCTCAGCACAGAGGCCTGGGCTGGCTGTGCCCAGAGCTCTGTGCAGCTGAGACTGGTTGCATCCACACTTAGAGAGAGCTCATTTAAGGCCAACTCACACCATTACCTACAAACATACAATACATTTACAACCCATATTCATCAAGGTGAATGCTATCAGGTGCTTGAAACATAACATTTTATGCTAAAAAATGTATTTTTTAATCCATAAGGAAAAGTTATTTTCCTTCAGTTCAGTATTGACTTAGTCACTGGGCTGTCTCTGACTGTGGAGCAAGTCCCATGTGATGATAAATGCTGTGCCCAAATGGCACAGCTCCAGATTAGTTCAGCTGTTGACACTGACCCACAGTGCTGACTCCAGCCAAGGGCTTCACCTCTCAGGGCTGCCCCTTCCTCTCTCCTGCCTGTCTGGATCATGGACTCCCCACATAACCAGCCCATCTTCTATGTGTTCACGCTTGCAGGAGTTGAGCTAGGAGACCTCAGACCCAAGTCTTACAGTAGCTAATGCCATGTAAATAATATTGTCATACAAAGGATAATATGGCTATCTAATAACAAGCACTACATCACTACATTTTTGCTAACAGAAATAAAAGGAAGAAAGATTCCAAGGAAAATGAAAGACTAAAAATATTCCAATAGATTTCATAAAGTCTAATAAAACAAAAAGAATGAGCCATCATGCATGCAGCAAACAAACCATCCTTGAAAAAATCATTTTTATTCCCAGCTTTGGACTAACAAAAACTGTTCCAAGCTGCAGGCTAGAATAGCTAAACTCTTAGTATTTTCTAAGACCCTCATGACTTCTACACATACATCATTATTCCATCTCTAAGATTTTAATTTATCAAATGGTAATATGACTTTCCATCCCTATTTCAAGCCTATCATACCAGAAAATAGGCTTATACCAGCAGACTCCATCTTTCAATAAAGGAGCTGATGAGAACTAAATCTTTTGCCAAATGTACATTTTAAAGCAATACAGATTCTTTTCTGGGCAGGTATAGGGTTTGGCGGTTTTTCAGATATTTTTTCTTTTGAAAGCATACAGCAAAACAATAGTAATAGTTATGCTCTCCCTTTCTCTTCCCAGCTCAAACCAGTTTCCTTTTCATCAACACTCCCCATTTCCTTGGGTTGTTCATTTTTTTGATGCTTTTTTTCTTTCTTTTTTGTTTGGAGGGGAGGCTGGTTTTTTCCTTGAAAACTTGTGATAAATATACTTGTGAAACAGTGATAAAAGATCTGGTCCAGGTCCAACTAGGAGCAGCTGCAGACAGGGCTGGAGTCAGGGCTGGAGTTGGACCTTACAGCACTGTGTGTACAAGATCCATCCAGGAGAAAAGGTCTTAGACCAGACTGGAGACAAGCTGCCCACAGAAACTGATGTAGGGCAGTTTTGGATGGGATGCCCTGACCTGGGCTGGAGCCCCCAGGGTGCTGGAGGTGTCCTCAGCAAAACTGCCTGTGGCCATCATGAATTTAGTGTCCCAAGAGTGCCTGGAATCCCACCTGAGATGGTGAAATGATGTCATCTAGCTCATTACCATGGCTCATCATGTCATCATGTTTCCTTTTGCTGTTTTTGCTGGAGAAAGCTGGGGTGGTTGTGGGGAGGGGGAATCCAAACTATCTCTGCTATGGCCACAACATGGAAAGTCTGGGCATGGAGCAAGATCCAAAGTTGCCAGGGCTTCAGTAAATTAAGACCAGGACTTAGGTTTAGGCCTATTTCTCTCTTATCTGTTAACTTTTCTTCAAGCGCTGTCCTGAGTCAGGGAAGGAAAAAACTGAAACACCCAAGAAACAGAGTAAAATTTCCTAACCTCGATCTGAATTCAGCTCTAGTCACACAGTTCTGTAATTTTTCTTCTCCATTCTCTGAAACTGCTTTTTTCCCTCTTAACATGAAACAGTCTAATAAACGCATTGTTCATGGAGTCTTTTCTGTTATTTTTTTTTCCTGTTAAACTCCACCACTTCACACCTGACACCTTCTGACTGAATGGCCCTTCTTAGCCTACAAGTTAGAAAAGGAATCAGAGAAAGAAAAGGACGAGGTGGGGGTGGATCTCAAGCACTGCATTTATGCTAATGCAACATGAAACCACAATCAGGAGCTGCCAGGGAAGGGATGATTAATAATGAGAGGAATATAAGACTTAATTTTGCAAACGCACATTATTTCTCACACAGATTTAAAATTTAGGGCTCAGGGCTGGAGAGCAGCAGTTAAGGGAGCAGAACAATCTGTACAGCAGGCAGAGGTTATAGCTAGGTATTGACAGCACAATCATCATATACCATTATAAAGCCACTGAACGCAGTCATAAAAACTCCTCTACCATGTACCCAAGGCCACAGGCTCTGTGTTAGAATTATATTGAAGGTGAGATATGATGATGCCACAGTGTTTCCAATTTTTATTTACATCCTGGCCTTGAGAATTAGGAGGTGTCAGAATGCATCTGTGTATTCAGAGGAAGACAATGATAACCCCTGACCTGTCACAGTTATACATAACAGTTTACTTGGACTGCAGTGAAGGTGAAAATGAGAAAAAACAAAGGAATGCCACATCAGAGTAGTGGCAGCCCAAATAAGACCAGGCAGTCCAGAGTCATCTGCTAGAGCACGGACAAGAAAACCAATTATTACCTAGATGACAGTACAGTACAAGCTCAATTCGCAGTAGCAGGTACTGCACATGGGCATATCACGAGCTGACTTTGACACGGAGGGTTTGAAATACAAAGATTAAAGGATAAACAACAGGTGAACATGAAAAAGAAGTTACTCGGGTCAAGGTGATATATCTCTGCTAAAAACCATTATCTCCAAGTATTGCTGAATGCATTTGATTTTCAGTATTTTCTACTTCTAGGTTCCCACAGGAACTGTTTGCAACACTCTAAGGCTCATCTTCTGTTGTCTTTCCCTAGCACACCCCTCCAAAAAGGGAGGGAGATCAGAGCCCAGTACCCCTTCACACCAGAAATCCCAATGGTTACACACCCTTCTCAAAGAGATCAAAATACGTATTTAAATCACTTGCCCACGGCTATTAGTAGGACCAAGCTCTGATCTAGGAGTCCTGCCCACCAGTTCAGAGTCAAATCATTAGACCACATTGCCTTGTGGAAACTGCAGATAGCTAATTATTTCCTGCTTGTAATTACTTCAAGCCTCACGCTCCTTTACACATTACCATGGCCCATGTGGCCAGAGTAGCGGCACTTTTCTTGGGGCTCTCATTGCCAAGCAGACTTGGGTAACAGCCCTCACAAGATTTTGTCTGATGTCAGAGCTGATGAATGCCTTTTTCTCTTGGAAAATTTAATGAGCAGAGAAAGCACAACAACATAAATCTGCGGCAGTGACAGTGACTGTGGCCAGAATCAGGAACGGCTCTCGCATAACCAAAGTCTGAATGAGCGCATGGGATTGTTCCCCTGAAACTCTCTGTCTGGTGCTGATGGGGACCTGTGCACTTTCTAGCTCCCCATCACCATCCTCTGGTAATCCAACAAGATGAATAATAACCTTATTGACTCCAGTGACCTCTTAGTGTCAGAAAAGGAAAAGAAAAAAATAGCAGCAAGTTTAACCGTGCATTGGGACATTAATTTTAAAAAGACTACTTCAAAGGCATGCAAGCACACTGCATGACCCAGAGCAGTCAGTTTTCTTCTGTTCTTTGAGGAAATTGCTAACCCAATTTCAATCCTACAGATAAAAGTATTTTATGGTTCCAAAAGTCTCTCTTTCAAGTGGGGTTTAAGCACAATCATGGGAAAGGCTGCATCATATGTTTGTGCACATTCAGTGCCTCTTTAATCTCTAATCTGGGGAGTAAAAAAAACTGAAGGAAAATTATTTAATCTTGTCATTAACTTTCTTGTTAATCTCAAAATGGAGGCTGAACAAAGTAAAACCCCAGTGAAACAAGTGACTGAGATTTGGATGGAAAAGTCTAACACAGGACGAGGAAGGAGCTGTTTCTGGCTAGAAAGCTGACTGCTGGGGTAACATTTATATAAGCAACTCTGCTTGTACAAAGCAGCCTTCCCACAGTAATTGTCTAGTGTGCAGTACATGAAACGCTGTGTTACGCATTGGCAGTTTTTGAGGACAAGTTGCTGCTGTAAGAAATCCACAGGCAGCTCTGGGGTGGAATAAAGATTAAAAACTAAATTTTTGTTCCCTGAGATATTTGGAGTACTGCCCAGCCCCTGTGCTGGGATAGGGTTTGTCCCACTGCAGGGACATGGGTATGCATGCTCCTCCTTGGAGTTGTTTATTCCAGGAGGGAAGGTCAGTTTTAGGGCCTCAGGGACAAGCACGTTCCTGCATAGATGACTGCCCACGACTTTTGTGGTCCAGAGCTGGCTTTAACCTCTCAGCAAAATGGTTTGTGAGCTGGGGCATATCCTGTGAATTGTGAAAGGGCAGAGTTTCTGGGAAAATCTCAGTGTAGAGCAGCCCCAGAGGCAAAAAGGAGTTATTAGAGCTTTGGGCCATGCTCCTACCCCAGATCATTTTCTCCTCTGCTCTTGCATAAAAGAAAGCCAAAACTATTTGTCTTCTGGTGGAAAAGGAATTCCTAAGACAAGCTGTGGAGCAGAGAACAGTGCTGCATAAGCTGCCTTAGCAATGTCAGAACTTTGATTGTGTTTGTTCTCTCCTTGAGGAAAGAAGGGGGATCCTTAGTAGCCATCAGTCTCTTAGAAGAACCACACAGTGCCTATCAAGTCACTGGGGATTCTTGCTGTTTGCAAAATGGTGTGTAGGGTTTTAATGTAAACTATTCACTGGACATGCTGACAGCTGATATGGGGTCAGAGCAGATAATTATAGAAAAAGTGAAAGCCAAGCAGCCATCCTTGCTGCCAACACATCAGTATTTTTACAAGAGCTAAGCAGAGGATTCAGAAGGAACCACTTTGCCTTCAAACCCTTTCCCTTCAAACAAGTGCCAGCTCCATTTCCAAAATTACATGCTGCTGTCTAAAGTGGTCCATACAGTTCTTCCACAGTCCTGTTATTAACTGGTGTCTCATTAGCCACTCTTGATTCATAGTTTTGTGCTGACAAAATAAAATGATTGCTGCAGTGTTGATCACCATATCTGGAATTTTGCTAAGATGGCTGTATTGGAGATATTGTTTCCCATCAATACCTTCCTTTGCCTGTAAATTTCAATAGCACAGACTGCAAAGCAACTCCCTGAAAACAGACTGTTGCCACTATAGATTACTGTCTGAAATTAATACTGGCTTTCGCCTGCAAACTCACAATGCATCCCAGAACTCTCATACACGCATTTGTATATCTGATAATTACACCAACTGTGGTGTTTTTTAGTATTTTTCTGAGCATTTGGAAGCAAATCAGCCCATGCCAACTTAAAGTTCATCTTCCAAATTGTCTCACCTCTGAAATGGCCGAGACACCTTCTAAAGCCAAAGGAATGGCATCCCTGTCTCCAGCCTAGTCAGAGAAAACAGCTGAGATGCTCTTTTTTGAATATACAGTTTAGAGCTCATCTGCACTTATGAAGGGGTTTTGAATTTTCAATTTACCTTTTACAGCAGGCTGAATGTTTGCCAAATGGGGAACATTATTTTCTATGGGGACCTCACAGACAAACCATCCAGGTTTACTTTATTCGTTTTAAGCTACTGGGTGCCGCCAGGGCTACTGGTGAGCAGCAATCACTTCCATGGTACCCAGCCAGAGCAGGCTGGCAGGGAGGACAGGCCACCCACCCTGAGCTCCAAAGAGTCGTGTGGCAGGGGAGACCCAGCCTAAGATCTGCTAATTCTCTTCTGATGCTTCTCCTCCTTCGTAGACTCCCATTGAAAATATGCTAAGATAAATGTATCTATAGCCCTGGTTTTCATGTGGCATTTCCAGAGCAGCCAGCTCAAAAGAACCTTGAAAAATTCTAGTCCCTTCTAGACCCATCTGGCCCCTTGGGGTGGTGCCACCGCACACCTCATTCCTCAGCCAGCTGTTTCGGTTCTCTCAAAACAAGTCTTTTCACCAGACTCCTCTCTGCAAAATGCTCCCCTGCCCAGTTTTCCTGCCCCCATGACAGCACAGCTGTTGGCACCATCGAGTGCCTGCTGGCATCCCAGGGCTGGCTGACTGTCTGTCCGCATCCTGCATCCGTCATGAACGTAGCAGGGTGCCACAGCTTGCAGGCGAGAGCAGTTATTCACTTCATTTCACTTACCCCCATTTACCTCATTTCCCCCATCTGTAAAACATAGATAACATTTCTCTAGCTCGCAGGAGACGATGATCACATTATTTATATCCAGACTCACGTTCAGACTACGCAGCTGTAAACACCCAGTGATATTACATAAATGTCATTATGTGTGTGTAACCACTCACAAGAACGTAGGAGGATTTGTGTAAAGGCACAAATGGGGACTTTTAGCAGAGGAGGAATGTGTTTCTATTCTGCATTAATCTGAACACAAGTATATATGACAAAAATTAATACTACTGTGTCTTTTTTAGGTCCCTCCTGGCAACTATTGCAAGAAATTATTTTTGTTGGAAAGTTTAGCATCTGCATTAGTCTTTGATTTAAATGAAAGACAGGAAAAAGACCAGTGAGGAAGGCAAACACTTCTCTAGTATTTGCCGCTTCTTGTTCCTAAAGTCTGCTCTTGCTTTCAACAGGAAAAAAAACCACATTTTTTTTCCCTCCTTCTTGCATCCTCTGAAACTGTAGTGGTGACTGGTGAAGATTTGAGTCATGGACTGATGCTCGTCCCAAATCTCTGGGCTTTTGAAGCTGCTCAGCCATAGCCAGGTCAATAGACACACGAGGTTGCGCCAAATTGACTCCAAAGGATTTCTGCACAGACTCCAGAAAGACGGGAGTTGCTCTATTGGATCAAACTAAAGGGGCATGCAGTCCAGGATCCTATTTCCAATCCTGGACAATACCAGATGCTTCAGAGGTTAGATGCCGTTTAAGCCCCAGTGACTTCTTTGTACGATAAATTTGAACCGTGTGGAGTTATATTGCAACCTGCTGAGAAGAAAATTGAAGATATGGAAATTGCATTTTGTGGCTGAAATGCAATTCAGACCAAAGATATTGTGAACTAGAGGGCTGAGAGAAATGGTCTGAAGGTCTGGAAAAGCATAGCTGTGAAATCCTGTGCGGTAGTGTAGCCATCTAGTGATCATTTCAAGAAGACTCTCTTTTTCTTGGGGAAATGTGATGCGGCACATTGAGAGACAGGGACGATGATGCTGTTTGAAATTAAGAAGGGCAAAGATCTGAGAGTAACAAGATGCTGTATGTGTTTGGGATAACATTTACAAAGCTGGAAAACATGATTACAAGAGGTTGGTGATTCTCAAGGATCAAAAGTTTTATCTGTAGCATGCCTGCCACCTGCAAGAGCATTTACACAATACAAGGATTCAAAAAAAATATCATCCAGAGAAGAGAGAGCTCACATGCCAGAAGATTTTCAGAAGTGCTTGCAAATTGCCAGTGAGCACAGAAGAGTAAAACTTGCACAGCAGGACCAAAATTCTCTGCCTGGTTGCTCGCAGAATGGCTATTCAACTTCAGTTGAAAAAGAGAAATCCATCTAGAAAGAAACACCTTTTTTCATAGACGTCAGGTGGAAGATTTTTATTTTTTTTTAAGGTGAAAAAAGAATGAGAGATTACCTCGAAGTGCAAACTCTCTCAGGGTATTAGCAAAAAGGATTGTATGTTTGACTGATGCAGCAGGGATAATTACTATATTGATGCATTTATGTCTAGGCAAAGCATAGTGTCAATAAGCAACATGCTGCTGAAACCAAAAACCCTGTGCCACTTTACACCATATGAGGAATCAGAAATCAGCAAGGCAGGTCCAAAACTAAGAACTGAAGTCACTAAACCAGAACCAACATGAAGTGGCCCCATATCTTGGCTCCAGCCATGGCCTTCACATTATTGCACCACAGTTTTCCTGTGGGTCATGCTCTATCCCACACCATTTCTGGTAACTGAAGGCTAATTTAAGCTCTGAAACAGAAGGCTTAAGAGATCTGTCCACCCCTCAGTGTTTTTAACAATGGTCATTATCATTGCTCTGGGTGTTCTTGATAGGCAGAAATAAGGATATCAAGAGAATGTGTCACAAATTACAGTAATTAGCATAATAATTCAAACTAAAGGCTTAATAAAGTATTTCAGCGTTCATACTATGGCAATCTGCTCTGTAGTTCACTTTTAAGCAGGCAGAGAAAGTAAGTATTTCATTTTTTCTGTACTGAATTCCACCTCCTTAGTCTTATCATTCTCACTTCGCAAAACAGGGAAAATAGAAGTGCTATCGTGTCTTATATCTCTGCTATTCTTCATTATATTATTTCCATTCTTCATTACTCTTAATGAAAACCATTTTTATTCATCTTCTTTCTCAGGGACATACAGACCCTGTCCCATTTGTGCCGCTTCCCCCATGCCCTTAGATGACCCCAGCAGCCGTTCTTTGTCTTGCTCTGCACTTGAGCATGGCATACGGGCCAAACTCCTCCGGGATTTAGCATCACCAGCTTTACTGGTGCTATGCTGGGTGCATTGTTGCTGACTAGACCTCTCCTCATCCAGACAGCATCACAAGTCACCAGTTGGTTGTAAGGACACTCAGGTCTGGCTGCAGCTCTGATTTTTCTTGCTTATTCCTAGACTGCTCTGGGTTCAGGTCATATATAAAAAAAGCACAGAAGTGACAATAATTGTGTTGTTTCCACTGCACTGTCACAATGTTCAGAAGGTAGCTACACCCGTGGAGATCTCTGCAACTCAGCTGGATGTTGCATCCTTTCTCTTTTTGTCCTGTCTCTAGTTCTTATGTTCTAGTAGACTTTCCGAAGCAAACCTCCTCAGCAGGTTATGGCAGGCATCAAAACTCCTGCTGATTATTTGGGAGGGTTTGGACTTGCAGCTCCTCTATAGCAGACAGCGACATCTGGGCCCAGTCCTAGAAAAGAGGGGTGAAATAGGTATTACAGAGAGAGGCTGGAGATAAAAAGAAAAATTGTGTGTACAGTCATGGAGACTTAGAATTAGATACAGGAATTGTATTTATCCATTGCTGAACAACAAAGAAGCTAACAATGTTAAACCCGAGATTAATTTCCTCCTCTCCTCTGCCCAACAGGTACATTAAATAAGCAGGGCAAAAATATGAACTAACCAAAGGAAAACAATAACTGAGTATAATTCAAGTTTTAAGCCAATCCTTATCCTTTCCTTTAGAAATCATTCTTGCTTCACCAGAAATTTTTCCAGGAATTGTTCACAGACATCTTGCTGGTCCTTCACATGACACTATAAATAAGGAATAGGTTTCTTAATTTTCTCAGTCAAATCAGCTTTCAGCAGGAGGATCCTAACAGGGGCTGGTGGGTTATCTCCCATGTGCCTTATTCACACTTGCTGTCTATCAGGAAGCAGCATCTACTCCTATAAGTGTGATCGAAATTCTCCAGTTCTGGATGCATGCCCTTGAATGTGGAGGTATTGAAAAGGATTTAGCTCAGCAAAGTCCAGGCCTAATCAAGTAATTCAGTTCAGTCCATAGAACTAGACTGTCCTTGTTTTTCACCTTTATGTCATCCACTAAATTCATTAACAATGATTATATATTCTTATGAAAAACTGGGGGAATACAAAAGGAACTGAGCCAAGAAGTGACCCCTAGGGAACTCTTGGGGCTTACTGCTTGAGATTTATTGGTGAATGGCTTAATACATTTAAAATGTGCTACTTTTAGTTTATTCACTGCTAACCTTTAATTAGAATCTTCTGTGACACTGAGTCTGATGCCTGACACATGATGAGAACACATGATGTGGGCATACAATGAAATTATAATCACATAAAAAAGCTAAGTTCCACAGGACGTGTTTTCCCCCAAAACAATATTGAAAGGCATCAGGTGTCTTCCTGTTTCTCTTCTCCTCCAGTTTTTTTCCTTTTTAGACCATATTTATTGCTAGGCAAATCAAACTTTATTCACCTGTGGTTTCAAAGTATCTTTTAAAAAAATTGGTACAATCTTATGCAATTAAGTTCATATCTAAGCACACCCTTCTCTGATGTGATCTTCACAATTTGCTCATAAACAATGTGTGATCTTCATGTGTAAATATTTCCTGAACTCCTGGGTGAAACTTATTTGGTCATGTAAATTTTAAGATGCTCACTGTTAGCAATGGCTCTCTAGCATTTTCATTAGCTACTTTCAAAACAGAATTTCATTCTCACTGTGACTCCTAAATGTATGACAAAGCACCTTCCCTTATCCATAATGAATATTCATTTAGCAGTTCATTTTTTTTTCTGCAGTAGTGCCAACTGTACAAAGTAATGAAGCTATGTTTTCTTAAGGGATGGCTTTCATTTCAGTATCTGAATTCTTATTGTCCTCAACCTCCTTGGCATATGTACATAGAAATGTTAATTACTCTGCAACAGTTTTGACTGAGGTGGCTGTATATTATCCAGACAATTCCAAAACTGAAATAAAATTCAAAGTCAAAAGGTACATGTTTCTTTTCAGTCCTCACAGTAGTTTTTTCATTGCACTCAAAAAACCTTATATTCTACTTATTTTCATTTCAAAGCACTGTATGCACTAGGAATATTTTGCTGGCATCTCCACAAAAATGATGTCATCCTAGCAGGAAAATTAAGTGTACCTTTGCTATTTTATGGCAAGCAGCAAATTTATTTATTTGATTTGACTCACTCACGGGAAATATTTTTCATGGAGAATATCCTCTAAGCATTAATTCTACTAAAATAACCATAAAGAACATCTAACACATGGTCCTATAAATATTTGAAAGTAAATATTCATAGGATCATGTCATTACTCTAGCTAACGTGACAGCCATGCTTGCTGCCATGCCACCCCCAGGCATTTCCCTTCCCAGACCCCTGAAATCCCAGCTTCACTCTCCAGCACAACTGCCTGAGAGCCAGCAGCACTCCTGAGCTCTCAGGAACAGAGCTGGCCTTAGCTTTGGTCCCACATGTGCCACATTGCCCAGGGTGCTGGAACAACCCCCTGGCTGGCAGCACCGGAGGCATGAACATCCCCAGCAGCAAGTGCTCTGCTAGCTGCTGTTGTCCTTCCGCCTTTCACTCTTCTACCCCTTTTCCATCATCACTTAATTCTTAATCACTTAATTATCACAAAATCAGGTAAGGATGGATTATCCCAGAGCAGTCTGAGTGCACATGCTTCGTGGTGGCAGAGGACACTGTAAAGATTGACTCTAAACACTGGCATGCATAACCCCAAGTTATAAAGATGATGAGTATGGACATCCAACACCCCAGAGCAGAGAAGTGAAAACACAAGTAGATAGAGCAGTGCAACACCAGCTGAAGCCACCAAAAGTGCATTGAACCAACATGGCACAGCTCCAAAGTAACTGACAATGCACTGTTTTGGATGAACAGTTTGGCTATGGACAGGCATTTTGTTTCTCAGGGTGCACAAGGGAATGACAAGGCAACAAAGATTGCATAGGAGTCACATCATTGCCAGCAACAAACTCAGAGAGAATTATTAGATAAAGAAGTTTGCCAAATGCTGACAAACAACACTTCCAGTGAGGATCCCTTCTTTTCCACTATTTCCTGCACTCCCTAAGGGACATCTCACAGTCATTTCTGTGTTACCCGACCTGCTAGCAGATCCCACTCTCTTGAAAGTTAGCTAAGGCAAATCCACTTAAACTCCTTGCTGCCAGTCTCCCAACTAAGCCATGCTTCCCCAGAGAGAAATGACACTTTCTGGTCCACACACCCATTTGTCAATGGTGAGTGACACAAGGTAATGTTTGTCATGGGCACAACTCTCCCTTTTCATCTCTAGCTTCTGGGCAGAAATATTAATCTCTTCTCTCTTCCCTTGACTGCTTAAAACCCTTTTCTCCACTCTTCACCTTTAATATCTCTGTCTTGGCAGAGCAGGGCATGAAAACCGAAGCGGTGCTGAACAAAAAATGTTACTTTTATACTCCCACAGCAATGATAGCTGCAAAAACAATCAGTTCTGTTACATTGACCATGATCACATCAGTCACTGAATACATCAAGTTATGATATTCCTTGTCTTGAGCTGTGATATATACAGTCCTGGGAAACTAGTATTCCATTTTTTATTCCTGTATTGGATAGTAGAGATGGTCCTGAATGGCAAATTCAGATGCAGACCCTCAGCTGCCCAGCAGTTTAAGATGTTTGGTTTCCAAGTTCTGGTTCAAGTGCCTCTCCTGCACAGTGGATACTAAGCCCAGCAGGTTGTTAACAGGCACTCTGCTTTTTATATAATACACAGAAACCTTTCCTATTGCCCCCTCCGGCCACCCCACACCAAAAAAAAAAAAAAAAGGTGAGAAAGAAAAATCAATGTGATAACTTATCTTCACTGCCTGAAAACTCACTACAAACACACACCACAAATAACCGAGTGAAATAGAGAGAACTTAATAGTGACAAAGAAACTCATGTGCAATTTAGTACAGTCTACATTCCAGTTTCCCTCTGCAGTTCGAAGCAACATGCAACCTCAGCCTGGCCATATTTCCTCATGAAGAATGCTTTATTTTAAAAAACCCAAACCTTTCTCCATTCTTTCTCCTCTCTCTGCTGCATTTGCATTTCTCTTGAGTTTGTGTGCTCATCTGCATTCATTTCTCTCCCTGATTTACCTGTGTTATTAAAAAAAAAGTGAACCTCTGAGCCAAGGCTTATCGGTTAATCTAACCCATCTATCAACAGTTTCTGAGCCACCTTTTCAACCTATGCAGCCAGAGATTTTGGCCAGGCTTTTATCATTTTTATGTGCGCTGCTGCCACCCGCTGTCACAAGGTCACCCTTGGAAATGATACTATGCCTCAGTGGGTACTTTTTCACCTAATAAAATATACAGCACACTGTATATCAATCAGATCATCTAAGGGCCAAATACTGAACAGTCAAAGCGGGGTAAATGCTTCCCTCTGGATCAATTTTTGACTGCATAACAAGGGTAACCTCTTTGCCAATGAGAGAGACAGAAAGTCCAGCATTTGACCACGGGGACCCCCTTCAGTAGTTTTGGAAGCATAGTCTCTCTTTTCTCTCACACATTCAAGGGTCTGAACTCAAAGAGGTTATGAACAAGGCATGTGACAGACCCAACCATCCCAGCAAATTTCACCCCCAGCACTCAGGCACTGTTTGGTCCATCAGGCCCCCTTACACATGAGCAGCAGTTGGACTGACCTCTGCAGGGTTTGGAGCTCATGCGTGCTGAAACCAGGAGCAAAAACTCACTGAATAGCACATACCTGGGGAGAGAGCCTGCTTCAGGAAAATGCATTTTGGATTTCTTGCTGCATAGTTCCTGATTTGGCTTCTGGTTTTACAAGCAAACAAGCAGCAATTAAGGATGAATCTGCTTTAGCCATTCTGTTTGTTGCAGAGATTCCCTGGACACAGGAAAAACACCCAATAGATGTAGGGTCAGATTTCTGGTGACCTCTTTTTCCTATAAATTAATGTTTGTCTCTCCTTTTCTTTCTTTTTGGCTGTAATGCAGCTCTAAAAGCCCTAAAGACAGAAAAGAAAGAACACCAGGAAGATATACCACCCAATTTATATTAATCACAGTGATACAAAAGCTTTTAGAGTGACAGAATTTAAAAAAAAAACAAAAACTAAATATCTTTACAGAAGTTTTGGTTCAAACTCAAAGGCCACCACACCAGGAGGAGAAGACAAGAATGGAACATTTGCTGCTGCTGCTGCTCATAGCACCATGCCTCAGCCCACACCAGCCTCAGGACCAGCGACTCTGGTAACACAGTCCCTCAGGTGGGCAGGCACAAGTCCAGCCCAGGGGTCCCACAGAGCTCACCCACACCTGGAATACTATTTCTGCTGACTGGGCAGACACTGGGCTTGAGGTGTCTTTGGAGCATCAGATCTGGACACAGAACTCAAATGCTGTTTGTGAGTGGTGTGGCTCTAAATTCCTGTTTGTGCCCAGACCCAGCCAGAATGTATCCCAATCCTCCCATCCCTGCAACCACACTGCTAACCCAAGAGGATCTGTGGGTTCACATACAAGACTTCTGTCCCTGTCTGGCTGCCAGCTCCCCTCCCCTGTTACTTCCCAACTCCAGAAAAGCAATGAGCTCCCTGCATCCCAGAGCCAGCAGAATGAATCCCTTCCCAGCAGGACCAGTGCCTGCTAACAGCACGAGATGTTTCTCACAAGCATTGCTAGCCAGTTTCATGCTGTTTTAAATTAAACACTTCCATTAATGCTACAAGCGGGCTCCAAATACAAAGTTAGCTGCTAGATCAGGGAGTGACCCAAGTTTGGGAGCAGCTTGTTACAAAGATGGGCCCAAGCTAATATGCCTTTCCCCTAAGTGGACACTTCCCCTAAGTGGATCCCTTCTTCTCCATTTAAGGCAGAGGAAAAGACTCTTTAAGCAGGGAAGCAAAGTCCAGGTGCATTACAGCATGACTACTCTGCTGTCACATCTGGGGGCCTTGCTAGGCTAGTGCTGCTGAGAACCTTAGTATTCAGCCATGGTGTCTGAGCAGTGCAGGGAGACCCTTCCTTGGCACCATCCAGGCAGAGGAGGTGGCCTAGGGCAACAGCCTTACAAAGGCTAAAAAAATCACTGCTTAAAGTTCAGTGCCAGGTCTTTTTTTTTCCTATGTTCTTGAGGATGGCAAAATTGAATCCTGTAGGGTACATCTGCTAACCCTCTCCTTCCTCCCTGCTTGGCCGCAGCAAAGGTTTGTCATGGTGCTTATCCAAAACTTGCACTCCAGCACTGCTGGCAAGCAGAGGGGACAGAGGATGATCAACCCTTTCTTATAGCTGGAAGGCAAGGTCACACAGCAAAACAGCAGGTGGGAGGGCAGAGAATGAGGGCTGGAGACTGCACAAGCTCCTTTCTGCCAAAATTCCCATCCAGCAGCATTTGCATCCTAGGGGATTCACATCCAGGGCTGCCATAGGGAAAAGATCAGGCCCACCTCACATCCCTGAGCTTCACTGCACCATCTTTAAATCCACAGGCAGGCAACATCCAGGGGCTGGGCACACAGAGCTGTTGGAGGTGCTCCTCTCAATCTGAATCAGAATAAGGAAGTCCGAGTCCAAGGGGGCAACTGAGCAAGAAGCGGATGTTTCTCTCAGATGAGGTACTAACAAGAAGCATGCAGACAAGAAAAGGCATTTTTATGTGCAGGAAAGAAATTAATTACTTGACCTACTGGTCAGACAGAGCAGGGGTCAGTTCCCAACAACAGCACAGTTTCTGGTACAAAAAAAATTCATGACAAAGGTAAGAGAGCAAACAAAAAACTCATCTTAGGCACGCAAGCAAATATGCCTAATGCTTCAAATTCACCTCATGTAGCTGTAAAATCACTTCTAAGGACAGGGTTAGATGGTTCCCATCTCACCGTTGTTCCACTCCAAATAATTAATTGAGTTTATTCAATGGATTTTCTATGAAAGACTTAGAGGGTAAGGAACACAGCTGTTTGCAAAGCAGTGTGTAAATCCACAGTACTATAATAAGCTTTTATTAATACAAACAAATAATTTGTCCCTCTCCTTCCAGATCTCCTAAGACACAAACAAAAGAAATGGCACAGGACAATGCAGGTCAGCTCCCTGGAATTTTATCAATGTGTACTGAGCACCACTGTCTGATCTATTCAGCCCCTTACACCAGTCATTAGCCATCAGTGTCACTCCAGTGAACAAATCTCCTCTAGCACTGGCACCAGCACCATGACTCCTCATCCCTGGGATGCAACTCTCCTCTCCACTTTATCTTCCTGTGACTCAAAATGAGAGGGGCTGGGACATTAAATCAGTACTTACCTGTTTTTCTTTCTGACACCAAACCTTACTTTATCATCCACTTCATGATGTCACTTAAAGAGACTGCAGAGATTGGCTTATCCAGGCATCAGCCAAGGCAGAAATGTAGAAGGAAAGGGTCTAGGACTAGTGCACAGTGATGGGAATTCCACTGTGTCTCTGCATCCAAGGAAAGGAGAAACCCCTGTGGACTGCATATAGACCAAATTTTTGCCAGCACTGCAATGTTTTTATTGTCTTGCTTCTCCCTTAAAAATATGAGGGAGTCCTTTTCATCCCTCCCATACTGCCCATATGAATCCAAAAGAGTGAAATCGAATAACTGCATAACCCCAAACCTGGCTTCAGGTCTGCCAGAGTAGAGGAGGGGACCTGGACCAGAGCTTTTCAAGAGAGCAACATTACCAGCACAGCTCTGGGTACTAAGGGGTAAATTTACTTCATTTTTTCCTCCTGCTTGAATTGATATAATTTCCACAAAGACTAAAACATTCAATGAGCCAGATCAGTTGTCATCTGGTGAGGGCACTCGGCTCAGAGGAGAAACCCTTATGGTTCCAGATTTTGTTCCAATAAACATTAAACTGCTTTACAGATACTGGAAACCATTAGCTGGGGAGGTGGAATTTCTCCATCCCACAATACTGTCTGATTCATGGTGCTTAATAGGGGAGTCTCCAGGGACCTGAGGGTCCAAATGGTCTCCTATGAAAGATGAGGTTAAACTCATGAGGGGTTCTCCAAGTGCTCTAAGCTGCAGAAGAGGTGACTTCAAATTCAGATGTATGGGTGAAGAGGCAATCATAACCCAAAAAAACCTGCAAGATGTGTCTAAACCCAGCATTTGTCTTGTTTTTGCCAAGGGATGCACAGAATAGAAATAAAATTAAATTATTTGAAGGAACATTTCTTTTGTTCCAAGCTGCAATGAATGTTTTTTAGTTAACTAGGAGTAAAATTTCCCTACTCATGAGAGGGAATGTCTCCTACAGAGGCAGCATCTTCAGCAGTTTTTGTAAAGACAAAATGTAAAATACAGTGTACCATGGATGCTTAAGCAAACCAGACAAGATTTCTCAAAAAAATAGACTTTTTTTTTTTAAAGGTATTTTCACAGGAACATTACCTTCAAATAAGTTTGAGAGAGGAAACTTGGATGGGGGCTGGATGCAGTTTCTAGTGCCACAGGTTTTTTTCTGTAATATTTAAATATATAATTTTGATTCATCAGATTATTGAGCTACATTCTGCCTGCTGTCATATTTTTAAATTGTGCATACCCATTTTATAAAACATCATGTCATTTAATATTTGGACAGGACCATAAGAGGAACAAAAATTGAACAACTTGATATTGTCAAACATCATGGGTATTCCCAAACTGCTTTTTTCTTTAATTTGCATGCCTCAGAAATAGTCACCTTTTTTTACTTTTCTGTCCATTTTGAAAGAAAATAAAATTGGAACTGTTTCCTAAGGGATAGGATTATTATAATCCATAATGCTGCAGTAGAAATGTGGCAGTAATGCTTCTCATCTTGCGGATTATGATGAGTTCTAACTGCTGGAGCTATGGGCAATGCTCTTGGGGCAGACAATGATGTTTGTGGCCACGGCAGGGCGCCGTGCAAGCGCAGGTCTGTGGCCATGACAAGGACACAAACCACGCCTGTGAATTCCTGTGTGCCTTGGTGGCTCAGGGAGGGAGCTTCCTGTGCCCACAGGAGGGACACCTGTGAGCAGCAAGCCTCACTGCTGACCCTCCGGGCAAGTGGAAACCGACATCACTCATGGGAAAGAAGAAACCTCACTCTAAGACTTGTTTTAAAAGGAGTAATATGATGGGGTGGTCTTTTGGTTGCTATTTCATTTCATCATCCCCCAACAAATTTCAGTAAGTTCACAACAGCAGCCTTGGGTCTAGGTGCCTTTACCAAGCTTTTCTGTGCAGTTATACTTTCTCCTTTCACAAAAAATCTAGGACCTCATGCTATGGCAACACTGCATGATGCCTAAATGGTTTTCAAGGGCTTGTTCTTAAAGCACATTAACTGCTTGCCCAGTGCTTGGCTTCCAGCAGAGGTTCCTCCTGAAGGCTAGCCTGAGATCTTCTGGGATCTGCCTTCAGTCATCAGGAGTTCCCTGATACCATTTTCAGTTAAGAAAAAATAAAATAAAAATCTACTGCTATGTCAGCATGTGGCAGAGGAATCCTCAGTTTGACATGATTTTTGTCTAAAGCTCAGGAATAGGAGCTCAGGCAGTCTCTCCATCCCAAACAAGAGGCAGTGTATTTGTCTAGGTGAGGGAAACCCAGTTAGCTCCCAGACAACTCCAGAGGGGACACACAGTTTACAGAGAGGCTCTGGAGACACTCTCCAGAGAGGCTTTCGGCACCCAGCAGCTCTTCAGCCTCAGCACAGCTGCTCCTGGATTTTGAGGCAGTCGTTATTTCAATATAAAATCCACCACAACAGATTTTGTGTCAGGACTGGAGATATAGCAGGAGGGTGGGTTGTTCTGCTTTGTTGGTTCTTCTTTCCCTGAAGACAGGTTCAGTCTCTAAAATAATCTGCAATGATTATAACAATGTACACAGAAAATAATAACACATACCATTTTCTATGTCCAGTGATGAGATATGAACTGAAAATACAGCTGTACTGGCCTCAAATTTCTATTATTTTATATTTCCCTCTTGGCTGCTACTCTGATACTGCTTGTGAAAACACAGACACAAACATGAGTTGGTGCCTGAAAGGTTGGGATACAATCTGGGAAAGGGGACAGCATGCAGCTGAGAGATCTGGCAGGGTGAGCGGCATTCTAAATAGGAAAAAATAAAAAATAAAAAAATAAAAAAAGGAAAAGGAAAAGGCGAAAGGGAATCACTGGTAAGAAAACTTTTTTATTTTAAGTAGCCAAGAAACAAGGGGAAAACAAGCAATCAAATATGACAGGGGAATTATTGAGAATTCAAAATTTTAAAATATTCACCAAGGAGAAAATTAATTTTATAAGGTGAGCCAGGGATTGTTCTCTACCTAAACTGGAGAGAGGGTGTACAAAAGGGCTTCCATTTAATCTAAAAATGAATTTTATGCCCCATTTACATTTTCATTATTTATGGAGTTTTTCTGATAATCCCTCCTGCTGGGAAGGAGCTGACCACAGTCCCACATCTGTTTACCTTTGTTTACAGCTGGGAACACAGCCATGGATTTGTTCTGCTTCAGCAAGAAGGCAGACTGATTTGATTATTGCTTTCTAACATACCAAAAGGTTGTTGCTAAGAGTCTCACTTAGGAGAGAAATGACAGGAGGCTGGTTTTAGCAAGTTATGGAAAAGGTGGAGAAAGCTAAGGGTTAAGAAGGCTCTTTCACCCTTTGGTCCCCAGGTGCCACCACCGAGCTTGGTCAGACAAGGTGAGACCAGGGCTCACCTAATTGCTCTGAACAAGACTCCAGGCTCCACCACTGCATGAACATTTGCTCTGATTTCAGCACAGCTGAGACCTGCACACACCACTCTCCTCTCCTTCAGGTGTCATACTGTTTGTGGGGATGATCCAGAGATACAGAGGCAAGTAAGGCTCTTGCTTGATGTATCCAAAAAAAAGCTATGGCAAGACTCCCCAGTGAAGAGAATTCCCTTCAGAGCTGCACAGGTAGGTGTAGGCAACCTCCAAATTGAGGTTTTTCAGCTTGTCCTCATCCTTAAATAGACAATTCCTCTCTAAATTATTCTGTCAGTCTCCATCAGTCCTTTTTTTGTCATTCCTATTTGTGTGAGGTGGTTTCTGTTTCTGAGGAATGCCCAGTGGCTCACCCAGGAGTGACCCCAAATCAGAGCTGAGATATTACATTGGGATTTCTTTAGCTTTAAGAAAAGAATATGGCCTTTCCAAAGATACCTGGGAAGCTATTCAGCTTTTCCAGTGAAGGCTTCTTTCAATAATCAAGAGAGAGAGCAGAAAGAAACTTTAAGCACTCCCAGCTCAGCTATCACCTGCTACCCACTTACATTGCCAGGACAAGCTGTAGATCAAAACCTGCTGAAGGGTTTCTGATAAACTGACAGGACTTTTCATAAGAGCTCCTGATTACCCTCAGAAGCAGAGGCACTGATCCACATCCTGCAGCTGGGACTGATTCTCCTCTGCTTCCCCTCCTGCTTGCCCTACCCTCACTCCACCCAGCCGTGCCTCTGCTGCAGACCCCCGTGAAGGTCACACGTGTAACAGCAACTTGCCTGAGGATGAAATGCTGCACCAGGAAAGGTCAGGTACCAGCAGACCAGAACAGTTCAGAAACATCATCAAAGTTTACTTCATCTGTAATGGCATTTTCTCTGATGATAATTTGCTTTACTTCTGTTTACCTTGGCACGATACAAGAGTGATTTTAGATAGATCACAGCAACAAGCAGTTTTTCTATAAAGAACAAGATATCTACCATTCTAAGGTAAAGATGCACTAGAGAGGACAGAGGCCTTGAGAGGGGTACACACGGGAGGGGCTATAGGGGAGTGCTGGTATGGAGTGGTGACACACGGGACACAGACTGGCCCTGGAGAGCCCATAGCTATAAACAACTCACCAATAGCCAGTTAAAGAGGTGAAGACCTGAGGCTGGAGAAAACTCATTCTAGGGGTAAGGAAGAGAACAAGACATGGATCTAACACACATAACAGGCAACATATACAGTAAGTTTTAGCATAACATGCAGCTGCAATGAGAAACGAGCAAGATCTAAAAGGGTGTTAGAGTCAAAATGGCAAATCAAACATGGCAGAAGGAGAAAAAAGGAATGAAAAAGGAGTGCGGAAGAAACTGTTGGCACCACTTTCCTCCAAGCAAAGGGTAGTGGAAAAACAAAGGTTTTCTTTCTTTCATGACTTACAGCATCAAAACTTGGTGTCCAAATATTATGTAAGTTAAAAACATTGACATTTTCCTGGAAATAGCCCAAATATAAACTTTAGACTCTTGAAAATTCTCAAATTTTGCCAAATTTGACCTGAAAATCACAAAACAGTTTTGGGTGAACTAAGCCAGAAAGTTGAAAATAAATACTTAGTGAAAAACCCCTCAAACTTTAATCAAAGCCAGTGATAAGACAACAGGAGGGATACTAGGCAACAGTTAAAATGTCTAAAGGACTTTGGGAGTTTGGGATTGGGAGGGGAGCTGATGAAGTTTCTTTCTTTGTTTTGAGAAAGTATAGCCTTTTTTTTACTAGCTGAGGAAGCTTATGAGTTTATCTAGAGCATTTACTAATGCACAGCCTCACACAGGCTGCTCCGAACACTAAATGTCTGCAGGACATTCTTCAAGAGAAGAATGGATGAAAAAAATCACTGATAAATACACAGATTACCTGGTTGAACTAATACATTATTAAACCCATAGAAAACATATGTGGCTCTGCAAAATAGATATTTGGAGAGTATTTGGGAGAAATAGCACACACAGGCTTGTCCTTCATCATTTCCCACTTATCCCCCAGAAGCTGTTGCAGAGGTCATCACAAGCAGTGGGGCTCTGCGCACCTTTGGCCTGGTCAAGGACATCCACCCTTACATTGGATGTGACATCTTGGGCAGACTGAAATGTTTCCCTGCCTCATTGGGATGGGGTGCAGGAAATAAAGGCACACAGCAGGTTTGTAGTAACATGGGATCACAAACGTCCTATCAAAAGTCCATCCAAGGATCTAAAATCTTATCTTTCCTCTCTCAGTGGAGCACACAAAATGGATTTCAGGCAAGGAGAGTCTCCAGAAACACAGAGCCTTGGGAGGCACTGAAATCCTTAATAAGAATGAGCCATGTCTCACTCTTGGAGCAATCCCACTGCAGTTTGTTTACTCAGAGGTATTTACCACCAGCCCCAGGTCTTTGCACACCAGTTGCTGCTGCTCCTTCAGGCAGTTAGTCACTTGCCTGCTCTCCAAATACTATTTATTACCAACTCGCTCCCAAGGTGATTCAATTAAGAAGTCAGAGAAACAGCCACATTGCTCACAAAGCAGTAAAGAATTTCTTTTACGGTATAGTTTGTCATGTGTTCCTCTCTCCTGTATGTAAAGGGAATAACAGGATGCAATAAACTGCACTAGGCAATAAACATCTGTTACAATTATTTAAATGCCTCATACTGACTTCATTGTTTAATTGACTGCAAAGAAAGCAACTTAATGCCCTTATATATTTTCTCCCCTGCCAGAAACACTGTCCTTTAAACATAAGATAAAACATTTTAAAATGCAAACATTTCTTACAATCCTGCATTTTAAGTGCCATGCTGTAAAACATATCCTGGCTTCAGGTTTCCTGCATTTAGCACCACTCCCTTCTGCAGGTGCACACAACTCCATGGCCTTGAAAAATACAATAGTGGAGTGGTGATCAGTGGCCAGAATGCTGGAGCACTTGATGCCAAGCAAAGATAAAATAATAAGATAATTAATGCCAGTACTCAGTACTCACTTGGTAGATGTCAAGTTCAGCAAAGACATGCCAGTGCAAGCCATGGAGGCTTCAAAAGCTGGGGAGAGAGCAGGGCAACTGAAACATCAGCTCTGAAATCGTCAGCTGACATTAGTTTATAGGGGCTGTGCAGGTCCAAAGGCAGTGAGGGGAGGCTCAAGTGCCAGTTGGATAAACTGGTGTTGGATAAACCTGCAGGAAACCCATGACACTGGCCCACGTGTCCTGTCCCAGAGAGCACAGGGATGACAAATGGAAAGATGTAGGAAGGAGATGAGTGTCAATAAGAGAAGTGGTTTATTTTGTTTACTGAGCTGCATAAAGTAAGATGTGTGCTTTTAATGTAATGTAAAGCTTATGTTATGGAAGTTATTACCATGCTATTACAAACACAACTACATCTGAAAAGCTACCTATTAAAGCAAAAACTCAGTGATTAAGAAATGTAAGAGCTAAAACCACCCACGCAGATTCCTTACTTAAGCTTCAAGTTAAAATACAGTCTTTAATTATGTGATCGTAGATTATATTTTTATACAAAGCCCCTGTCTTCCTCAGTGAGCGGCTCAATATATTTTGATTTATTCCTGCTCTGCTACTACAATACACATCCCTTATCCTTATTTACTTTACATCATCTAAATCCTGCCTCAGAAAAAAATTTGTGCTTTCCTTCAAATTATTCCCACAGCAGCATCTTGTACTCCACAATTGCTAAGAATTCCTTGTGGTTTGTTTAGGATATCTAAGAATTACTTTCCTCAGTTTACCAACACAGGACTAAGAGATGGGAAAATCTAAGTATAGGCCTAAAAATAGCACCTGCAAATTTTGAATAATGAGACTGAGACCTCCATTTTCCAGAATACTGAGCAGGGTACTTATAGCTCAGCAGCCAGACAAAGGTCCCACCAACTGCCTCTGCAGTTACCTCTTCTTAAAAAAACCCCAGAACTCCTGTATGTCTTACCTTGGACATAGAGAAAATGAGAATCATCTACTTTGTGGTCAATTTTTCTGTTTATGGGAGAGAGATAAGCAAGCTGTAGAACCTAGCTCTCCACAAGACATCAGGCATCCCCTCTGAGACCATTTTATGTCTTTCTGCAGCATCCTGCCTTATTCATTATGCATTTGCAGCCTCCTCCGGCAAGCAAAGCCAGAGTTCTCCAGACAGAAAGTGCTTTCAGTATACAGTCCTGCTCCTTTTCATTAGTTTCTTCTGCTCTTCTCTTGGGTACCTACTGAGGCAGGAATCTGCAGAAAAAATAACAGAACATGATATTTTAATTAAAGTCTAATTACTGTGCATACAAAGGACTAAATTACAATTATATTATATTTCTCTGTCGTAACTCCCAGGAGGTCGTGTTTGAGCCTACATCATTCTTCCCATCCTCATTTGTGCACAGGTAGAGAGCCTGGGTTTTTAAAAAGAGCCACCCAGAGTATGGATATGCAGAAAAGAATTGGAACATGCATTACCCCTCTGCCTGCATGGAAAGCATTTTGTGCTGGACCTAAGGGGGCACTTCCCACACTTGACAGTGAGTACCTGGTGTTCCTGGTAGCAGCCAGATGTTGGCAGTGGTTTTCAGATGTTTTTGCCATCAAGCACATGAGTCCAGGCAATAAAAGCCCTCATGTTCAGAAAACAAGGCATATGCTCGCATACATGTGTAAATATATGCAAATATATGCAATGATAGTTTTCAAGTGCATTAAAAAACTGCAGTGTAGGCAGGATGGCTGTGTCTGAAGCTACTAAATGAGCAATATGTGGTTGTGGGGCTGCTGTGACCTTCTCCCCAGGTTCAGCACTGTTGTAGCTCTCATTGTTCACACACATGGCTCCAATCCCTGCAGAAAACCTGCTCTTCAGCCAGCAACCTGTTGCCTTGGTTTTTGTATTGGGAACACTTCAGAGGAGAAGGGGGCTATCTGGAATATGCAGAGGAAAAAACCACTGGGCAAAAATTCTGCTTTGCTTGACTTTTCTAACAGCTTTTAACCTTAAATAAATTTACCAGAAAACTAAAAAACAAACGAACATAACAATACAGAATTTTCACAAAAGGAAAAAGCAACCAAATACCCTAGCTGATCTGTAAACAGCAGAAATTGTCAAACTTTCTTTCCCATGGATTTGTGACATATCCCACGAAGTTTCTTCTCTTTCTAGGAGCAGTAACTGCTTCTGCCTGCTCTCATTTGCCTTTGATAGCACTAGGAAAGTGAAACATCTCTGGCAGCTGATTTGAAAACACCTGTTGGCCAGCAATCACACGCACTGAGGCACTGCTGAAACCTTCTTGGTTTGTTTTCTTGGTTGGTCCTAGACTGTCAACAGGAACTTTGCTATCTGGGGACTTTGATGTCCATTTCAAATGAGACTGAAACCAGCCAACAGAAAGGACATACACCCAGGGACATGTCACACAAGGCTTGGGAGAACTGGCCAGACAGTTTTCCAAAACCATTCCTTTGGTTCAACACTCCATGTGGGTATCTACTCTACATAGTTGGGGAGATGCTGATATTGCAACTTTATATTGGATCATAAATGTAATATAAAATTATTGAGCCTGGGTTTTTCCCCTGTCTTCTCCCCCATAAGCTTAGCTCAGCACAACATGCTCCAAAAAGAAGACCCATAATGTTGGATTTGTGCTGTAATTGGAACTCCTATTTAAGACAACAGATCATTTACAGTAAGGCCATCCCCAAACATTTCAGATGGACTTGGCAGGAGCCCTTTTATGGTGCCACACTTAAATATGCACAAAGGACGCAGCATTGTTGTCTAGCCTGACTGCCTTTGCATCTCTCCTAGGCATCACAATCAGCTTCTCTGCTTAATGGACCCAGGAGTTTTTATTCCATCCTTAGGAAGTCTTGAGCTTTCAAGGGGAACAGACTAAATCAGCTCCCTGCTTCTTGCAGGACCTTGGCAGACATGCAAGAGCTGTAATCAGAGATTGTCTGTTCGTGTAGTCAATACCCCAACAGAACACATTAAAGACAGATCCAAATCAGAGGAAAAATAACTTGTCAACTGAAGCAAACTCTGTGAAAGACACTGCTTTCAAAAACACAAAGGAATTACTACTGTGCTCCCCATCTGCTAGAAACGATGAATCAATAGATATTCAATTTTCCCTAAAAAAGGGAAGAGAGAGGTTTTCAGCATGGACATGTCTATTATTTCATCAGCTGTTCTGTTTGCACATTTCAGACAGAAACTTGGCCAGAGAAGTCTGGGAGCTCTGGGTATTGTCAGTTTTGTGAAAGTGCATTTAGGCAAAAAAATAAAAATCAACAAAAAAAAAAATCAACAAAGCAACAGTAACAAAAAAACACTGACAAAGCAGGATCCTAGTCAGCTAATTAAATCAAGTTGCCATGTTTAGAATAGCTGCAGCCCTCAAAATGAGCAAAACCTCACTCAGACAGACAGAGGCTCTAGACCAAATGTTGTTTTTCTCTCCCATCTGTTAAAAATAAAACCTGCAGAATGGCATGCCAGTTTATCAAAGTCCATCCCACTGGAATAATAATAAGTGCATTGTATTTGATATTTATCTGTCTATAAACATTCCTTAATATTTTTCCTGCCTTTGTGCATTTTTTGCTGTTGGAAGTACTCTTATTCTGCAGTCTCACCACCTACTTGCAAAAATTATCTTTGCTATGCTAAGTAAACACAGAGCTTTATAGCTTTAAGCAATATGGTCTCTGCTCCTGGATGGAATAGAGTTGAAGCTTCATTGATGTGGTTTAACTGACCATGACGAGAGGGAAGGAAGGGTAAAAAGAAAAAGAAAAAGAGAGCAGACTGCGTCATACTACGTAGAGAGCAAAACAGCTTTGTCTAGATATTCATTGGAAAAATAGGGGAATGAAAACAGAACAGTGTGTATCCTGCTGGAAGACAAATGGAATGGGAATGTATTGAAGGAAAAAGAAAGATGAGGAGAGAATTTAGGGTCAGTGCAGTGGCAGTAGCCAGAGGTGGAAGTGAGCTTGAGGTTTTGGTAGCAGAAGAGGTCTTTGAGGGTGCCAGGGAGAGCAAAGCAAAAACAGCTTTTATCTAAGCGAAAAACAGAGGTGGTATCAATCCAAGATGGAACATTTGGTGATATAAGCAGCACAAGGGACAGAAAGCACCCAACAGACTGTAGAAACTCAGTAGGAAAAGCAAAACCTCTCAGTGTGGTTCAACAGGGGTGTAACCATTCATTTTCAACAAGACTCAAAGTTCAACACCAAGGGGATAAGCAAACTTATCAGTGGCCACAAGTGGAGACATCAGAGAAATGTGGAGACATCAGGTTACTCTATGTTCAGCCTGCTCCAAGAAGCTCTGATGGGGAAGAAAACAAACAGTAGGAGAGAACAGAGTAGAGAGGAATCCAGGCTGGAAGGATGTCAGTACTTGGGCAGCACAGCCAAAATGGGATTTGCACAGGATCCCCACCAGGTCAGCACTAATCTACAAGAAGCTGCTTTGCTTCAAAACACAGCACCCTCCACCTGGGGAATCTGGCTTTATTGCCAGCTTCCCCACCACATGATCACCTCCTCTAATATTCTTTTAATTTGCATGCTAACCATTGTATCAAGAACAAACCACAGTTAGAGTAAGGAACTAATAGCACACGAATAACACACAGCTGGGACCATGCCAGCACCTGGCTGCCCTGGATGCTCACCTCTCTCCCACACGGGGGTGCTTCCAGCAGAAAACTCTGACACACTGACCTGAAGAGTGTGACCCATCTTTTCTCATCAGCTACTCCCTGGAAGAGTTCAGGGCCTTTTATTTATGTAAGTCTCACACTGAATGCACAGACAGACAGACCTGCCTCCTCTGGGCCCAGCAGCTCATTCAGCCCAAGGCTCTCTCACTGCCTGTAGTGATGCAGGCATGTGGGGTATCTGTCACCTCCCTCCCCTGCTGGCCACGCTGCTTTGGAGGCAGCCCAGGACATGTCTGGCTCTCTGGGCTCAGTGCACATGTCCAGCCTCTCATCAGCACCCCAAGTCCTTCTGGACAGAGCTGCTCTCCATATGTTCAATCCCCAACCTGTGCTGATACTGGGCATTTCACTGACCCAGGTACAGCACCTCAAACTTGGTCCTGTTAATCCTCCTGAGATTCCCATGTGCCCACTTCTTGTGCCTATCTTGGTCCCTCTGGATGCCACCCATCCTTCAGGTGTGACAACTGCACTACTCAGCTTAGTCTGATCTGCAAATCTGTTGAGGGTGCACTTGATCCCTCTATGTCATTAATGAAGATATTGAATAACACTGGTCCCAGTATGAACCACTGAAGTACACCACTCATATTTCATATAGCAGCCTTCCCATTTCCATCAATATCAACAAGAATCTATTTAAGAAACCTGCATCAAAGAAACATAAGTGTCAAGATTGCTCTGGCAAGAAAACAATAATGAAAGAAATGTCTTGTACATGAAAGACACAGAAGACTTTTACAGAAGCAAAAAGATGCAGGGATCTCCCTCCTTCCTGTACCTCCAGTACACCAGGGAGGATCAAAGAGCTATGGATTTTCATAGCCAGATGGAAAGAAATTTGATTAACACCTAGGTTAGAAATAAGGTGGTGTTTGAACAGCTCAGACTAGTCCCATATCAGAAACACAACACCAGCAGTTTTAATAAAAAGCACTAGATGGGAGTAAAACATCAAGCAAAGTCTGATTGAGGAGCAGCAGGAAGGTTTTTACAGACAGGGCAAATAAGCAGGAGGTGCTGCTGTGAAGATGTTGTCTCTTATTCTGATGCAGCACCAGAGTGGTTGAAGTTAACTCAAAATAAATGTGTCTGGAAGTGCTGTAATAAAGTTTGGTGCACAGAAAAAAAGCAGTACTTCCCTGTCATGATGCAGAGACCTGGCCATCTGTCCAACAGAGAGTTGCTGCAATTAGAGGGAAATAGAGGAGTTACTTCATAGACTAAACAATTTCCTTCCTTAGGTCAGTGTCTAGCTGGTGGTGGGTGGTGCATGTTCCCAAATGTAGGGGGTATCTATCATTCAGCTGGCAGTGGAAATTAATGAGCAGAAGTCACACACCTTGGTCAGGAAGGTAGAAACTCAGAAATACAGGAATTTTGCAGGTTTTGCTTTAAAGAAAGAAACAGCATTTACAAACCAGAGACATGTTTACACACTTGCAGCACATTAGCAATGCAGCTTCCTCCTCCTCTAAGCCCATTACCAGAGGCAAGCAGTGCTTTCTTTACCTTTCAGAAAATACTAATTCAATTTCTTTTTTTTTCATGGATCCTCTCGATTCCCATTTGCACAGAAGAGGATGAGCTCATCTCCCAGATATGTAAATGGTGTTTGCAACATTCCCCCTCTCTTCCCCCTTTCCTTTCTGAGGGCCTTCAGGAGGAAGCTGTGTTTCCCCAGAGCACACAGCCATTCTGAGGATACAAGGGGTTGTCACATACCATAGCCATCAGTACATTCAAAATCATGCACCTGAGCTGACCACAGCAAGTGTTGGCAGGGAGACATTATTTCTGCTTTGATTTTTATTTTACCCTCACTTAGGGAAAAAAACAAAACCCACAAATAACTTTAGGGCTGTTGATGTGACTTTAGAATTGATGAGAAATACACAGCTCACTTTTGACAAATAAATCTCCCATGTCACAGTAGTGTAGCACTTTTCTGCATGCAAGTACTCTTAGCTGAGCACTGAAGTCAACCAGAATTGACTTCAGACTTCAGAAACCCTATTGTCTGAGCCCTGTGCAGTTTGTGACCTGGGGGATAAGGCAAGAGGTCTTGTGGGTATTTCAGCTTCCTCACCATTTTCCTCACCAGTTCAGTCCAAAAAGTCTCTTCCCTGGGTTTAAAGCTTAAGCAGAACCTCCCATTAAGTCTCCAGACAGACCCAACCTGATTAAAGGCTCCCAGGTCCCTCCAGCACAATGTGCAGCACCCTTCCACCACTTTAGGAATAGCCAGTCCTCACAATTTCCAGAGAGGAATCACAACAGCATTTCAGATCCATGTGGGAAAAAAAAAAAAAGGGAATGATGAGAGGCACCTACACTCAGGAGACAGAAAAGCAGGTTGGGGAACACTGTTATGGCTCCACCATGCACTAAGCCCCTGTCCCTTTCCCCCTGACCCAGACTAGTACCCTTTGGGCTTTTGGAAACCCCAGCATCAGGGAAGGTTAGGAACAGGGCCTATTCATGGCCAAGTCAGGAAAAGGCTTTTGCAGGAATAAGCTAAGGCACAACATCGGTGCCCTCATGGACAGTTTGTAGCTGTCACTACAGCAGGTGCAGGCAGAGTGGAAGGGGGAAGTTCTCCAGCCACACCACAAGGCTCCCCACAGTGAAATGAATGCCAAATCATCCTCCAAGGAAGGACAAAGTACAACACTGCCTCCACACCTTAATCTCCATGGCCTGGAGCCATGTGGGTGCCCAGGTTGGGGCCCTGGGGTTCTCCATGCTGTTGGGAGTATTGAGGTCATGGAAGGTTACTCCTTCCCTGCTTGCTGCCTATGCTGCTGTTCCTTCCTCTCTCCATCTGCACATTTCCAACACTTCATCTCCTCTTCGTGCACATTTCTCTTTCCCTCTTGCAACTTGTCTCTTTCCCTGTAATCTGTCCTCTGCTGTGTAAGCCTTTGGCTGGCCTGTCAGTGTTGTGGCTCCTGGAGAGGGCACCCTGCCACTCTCCAGCAAGTTATGAGATCTACACTTGCCTACAGCTCTGCACCTGTAGCACTGACCCGTGTCGTCTCCCTTTCCCACTGCTGAAATAAAAACAGAACCCATTTCATGTGAAAGGCAGCAGGTGCTTTACCAACAGTTCCTGCAGGACTGATAACAAAGACCACCTCCAACACTCACTGAAGGGCACTTTTGCTGCCCAGGTTTTCCGGCTCTCACGAGTAAGCAACAGGCACATCAAGCAGAGAGCAATCTGTCATTGAGAGGCAACGTTGAACTAAGGAATTTGGGAGGAGGAATACAGCAATAACTCACAGGAGACAGAATTAAAGCAACTGTAATTAAATAAACCTTCATCATCAAAATGACATAGTCAAAATGACATACATCGAACAGGACCAATCTGTTTTTATTTAATTGGGACCAGCCTTTCCCAAAGACAAGGGCTCATGGGAAGGTAATTCTGTTTGTTCACTCAAAGTTCAGTTGCATTCCGTTGGTATTAACTATTTCTTTAATTTCTCTGTACATAAATGATGGGACATACTATCACAAAACCGTGACTCTAAAAGCTTTATCCATTAACCAGTGTTTTGCATGGAGAGCAAAAATGCTACCATGGATCTTGCATTATCATATAATGCAGGAAATAGAGAGGAAATAGCCTTTTCAATTCTCCAAAGCATGCAATTTGACAATTCTCAGCAGTCTTATCTTGTGCAGAGATTAGAACTAGGCAAATAAATTAAAGCAGTGTAATCAATGAATGTATTCCTTTTTCCTGTCTGTGAAGAGGGGAGGGAGGCTGGGGTAACATCAGGCACTCAGGTTAATGAATGTGTTCACAGGCCAGAATTACTAAATGAGTATTTGTGCACACACACATACACTGAGTTATTGATTACTCATAACCTTATTTGCAAAGAAAACTCTTCTGAATAGTTTGCAGTTCCGATTAGACATTGGAACTGTGAGGCTGTCTGTAGGGAGTGCAATTAAAAATATCTGTACCAGCCTAACTTACCAAGTTTATTGATTTAACTGCACCAGCATAAAAATCTCTCGGCTGCAGGATATTGCATTGCATTACAGGTTAGAGCTTGTGTCATTACACCAGGTTAGCTGAACACCAGCAACATTGTTCTGCCTGTGATCTTCCTGAATCACCCAGCTCCAAGGGTGATTTGAGAGCCAGCAAAAAACACCAGAAGATTCGTCTCAGCTACAAGATCAAACATTGCAGTCAAAAATAAATTTTGAATGTGCAAATATTATTCCTAAAATAAGGTGATAGGAAGCATTTCTAGATCAGAGATTCAATGCTTAATGTTTCCTGCACGGCTCCAGGCTCCCTCAGGGTCAGAGCCTACAGTATTTTCTCATCAGGAAGCTGAGAGAAGCACTCTGAGCTGCCCCACCTCCAAGCACATTGTAAAGCAGGAGAGTTGGAGGGTCAGACTGCTCCAGAAGCAAAGGCAGTACCCACCCCAAAAACACACACAGTAATCCGGATAGACAGCAAATGGATTTATTGTGATAGCTGAACCATCTGATCTGGCTAGCCTGTGTGCTATCCCTTAGGGAGTATAGATTATCTCCTCTCTAATCACCTCTCCCCTTTCCCTAACCTGCAGAATGCTCCCTGCAAACAAGCACTGTTTGGTCTAGCCTTAAACTGTAAGCTGTTCGTCTCAGGGACCTACCTTCTATTTGCTCACAAAGCCCCTGGCACATTTTGTCACGGTGTAAAGAAGAGGAGAACCCATTTGATTTGCTCCTCCCTGACAGCTGCAGCTTCCTCAGGTTACCTCTTTGTTTGGGAATAATAGCGCTTTTCATACCTTGGATAAATATAGTCAATCCTCTTATAATATTACCCCCATGCCTGCACATTCACTTCATCTGTTTGTCTTGGGATGCTTCCAGCTATTTTCAGTGTCTTTCTATGGGCATTCAAAGACAGGTCTTTGTCTCCTACAGCAAGATGCCCGGTGTAATGCCGAGTGGTGTCCAACTGCACTGCTCTGGGATGTGGCAGCATTTCAGACTGCCAGACAGAGCAGGGGGCAGGAGGAGTCACCATAAGATAACTACAGGCCCATTCCTCTCCTTCTAAGTGCCCCACTGCAGAAGATAGGAAACAACCTGCTAAAAGATCCACTCTCTCACTCCCTATTTTCCGGTCTCCTTCTTCAAGGTAGGAGCTGAGTGAAGCCACCCAGATGACAAAAGGCAGCCTGCTGTTTTCACCATCAGTCCCTTGCTGCTCTCCACCACCCCCAGCACCCAGACCACCTCCTCTGCTTTTCCCCAAAAAATGGCTTCTTGCCCTCCTCTGCAGGTGAAATCTGCTGACCTGGGCTCCCCCACCACCACATCAGGCTTTTCATATTAATATGAAGAATGTGAAGTAGCTGAATTTGCTACCAGGGCTGTGTAAAGCTTCAATTCACAAGTGCAAGTGCTGCCATTCAATTTGTAGTAATGTCCAATACATTACTAGAGGGATCCATTACAGTAGCTCTGAAAACTGAACAGTTTCTGCCCCCAGCATATACGATGCACAAGAACAAAACCACCAGGAACTGTTTGGTCATACTCTAATATTTCTTTTTCACTTTGCATTGCGGTTATACATAGCTGAAAACCGCTTTATCCTTATACAAGCTTTTCAGAACATTGCAGTAACATCAAGAGTTATTTGCTTGTATTTGCCAAGCCTTCAATTGCATTGCCATGCAGCCAGCTAGAAAAGAGTCCCACAGAAGGGTAATATTTGATGGTATAACTTTGTATAGCATAACAGAGAAAAAAAAAACCAAAACCCACAGTGCTTTTCAAGTGAATTAATGATGGTTTATAATGTTTTTTTAAATGGGAAAAAAAAAATTCTGGAATAAAGTAAAAAAAGGAAATCAAAAGCACACCACAGTGTGCAAACCTCCTCCATTCAGTCACTCCAAAGCAGCAAGAACAGCTCATATTTGTATGAGTCGGTAAGTAAAGTCTGCCAAACCCTTTCCCAGGAAACTATTTCAAGGAACTCTACCGAATTCAGAATAGCAGAAGCACTGTTATTCAACTTAAACAAGGAGCTCATATTTAAATTTGATTTTGCTCTTTGCATTTCAGATACACCAAAAAGCAGCCATCCCTGCAAGGAAAAGAGGCAGTGCTTGACAACTAGAGTGTCCTAGGGGCTCTAGAGAGAGCCCTGGGGAAACCTGGGTTAACGATTCACAGGCAAAGCTCTGCCCTCAGAAGAAGAGCTTTAAAATACCATTAGACCTTTACTAGAGCAGACAGTTTTTGATTAACAAGGTCTCATCCAAAAGAATGTTAGCTATTAGACCCGTTAATAACAGAGACCAAAGATAAAAGCACAACTACACCTGAGGTGTGCCTCTGTAAGATCCTTAAGTGAGGGGAGAAAAACAATTGAGAGGTGTACAGCTGAGGGAGATACAAGACCTGCTCCTGCTCAGACTTGAAAACAACACTTATTCTCTGTAGCAGGAATAAGAATAGGCCACAAATCATCTTCATTGCTTCATGTATCCTTCTGAATGGGAAAGAAAGCAGGGAGAAACATGCAAATACCAAAACCTTCTGCTGAGAGGTTGCATGAGGCTGGCTCTTAGTGCTGAGCTGCCCTATTGCTTTCTTTTACAGTAGCAGCTTTCCCAAAAAAAGTATGGCTCTGGGCCTTTTAAACCTGAATTGGTTCTTCAACACTGTTTGATTTGGCTTCTCTCTTTGGGAGTCAAGTGCCCACAGTGCAGATGACAGCCCAAATCGCCTCCTGTCACCTCTCCACCCTCCCTCTGTGCTTGAGGGGCACATGGTGGGGCACAGGGACCCCTGCCCAGCCACCCTCTGACAGCTGGTAACTACTGCTCAGGCTCTACCAAGTGCTCTCTACCAGCCTTGCCTCAAGGCTATGCAGACACTCACTTGGCTCATACAAGTATTTTATTCTAACTCTTCCCCAACACAGCCTGATGCGGGGGGAGAAGAGTGCCTTTAGAGATGGTGGTTCACTGACTAGAAACAGCATCAGACAAAAAGGCATGTAAAAAACCCAACCAAACTTCAAAAAACCCAGATATATATTCAAAGACAGAATAAGAAGATATTGGCCAGAAACCTAAAGTCTTATTATCAGACCTCATTTTCTGATATTCACAGCAAAGGAGTGAATTTACTCTTTTTCCCTCCTTTTAAAGATGGCAAGTCTTTTTAAAGATGGCAGCTCTATAGCAAAGACTTGAGGAAAAAATGCAACAGGGATTGGTGTTTTGCTGTTTTCCTGTAATGCTCTAAGGCAGGATTTTTCTTATGCTTACTGTACATGAAACATTATTTTAAAAATCAAGTTGGGAAATTTCCATCAAAATCACCACAATTTACAGATAGAAATCAACATATCTGTTTCATCATGCCCTTAAGAATATTTGCCTGAAGGGTTTCATATCAAATCATGAGAGATGCATAACATTACTAAAACTGCAGTATCCATTACTAATGCATTTAATGTATATAATATATGTGCATAATATTATACTGTATCTATTATCAGCTGTCTAGCTGTCTTACTGCAGTGCCTTGTATCACTCCTTTTTCTCCATATAGCCCCTTCCAAATAAAGCATGCAAAACCCATATTAACCTCTTTTTAAAGCTCCTGGTTGTTGCCGCTGAAGATGAATAGATCACACGGACACAGGTCAAGGTGTGGTGAAAGGAAGAGTGAGTTTATTTTTCCTCCCAGGATTTATAGGCTTCTGACCACAGCCAGGGATTGGATGGTCAGGATAACACTTTCTCACAGCACTGGCCATGAGAGATGCCCATCACAAGACGTGTAACAGAAAGAATGTACACATATCTATGTTTACAGTTACTGTCCTGGGAAAGTCCTTAGAAAACCATGTCAGCAAGCTCAGAAGCTGAGTTTTCAGGGCGACACCTGGTTGCAGAAGATTTGAGATGAGAAGGAGCACCATGAGGCCACTGAGAAATTCTGTCCAGTCAAAATCAGAGTGCTCTTCTTGATTGGTAACTTCTCCACAGTGCTGTCATCTCCTTTCAGGAGAAAAGAGGATTTTTTCACGTGAGTAAACCTCAAAGGAAATTTTGTCCTAATCCTTCTCCCCTCACCAGGCATGCAGTGGGCTTGATGGCCCACAGGGTCCTTATGTTGCTACATGCAGCAGAAACCTGGTGTTTCCAGACAAAATCTTACACTAAATTAAAGAGAGAGGAGCTGCATGTCATCCAAAGGACAATTTTTTCTGCTAGTGCTGAGGAGAACATCAAGGGGTCCAGAGGACCCATCCCAGTGCTGCTGTTTGCCTGTAAAGGATAATGATGACAAAGAAGACAAGGCCAAAGTGCTTTCAAGATGACTTATTCCCACAGAAGAATAGCAGACAGGGAATTTAGAAGGAAAAAGTGAATATTAGTTAAGAAGAGCAAAAATGGTGGTCAGCAATCCTGATATTTTTACACACATTTCAAATTTTAGGAAAAAAACCCTCTAACATTAGAATATGAAAATCATTATGGGCAGCTGGGAGAGATCAGAGATGTGGACAATCTGGTCTGCAAGTCAGCAGCAAACATGCAGAAGAAATTCAAGCCTACTTCTGAACCCTGCCAGGATACAGAGCAGGTTTGCCTGCGCTGGCATGGCTGCTGTTTTCCAGGGACAGGATCCGAGCTGGTTGCTGCACTCATTTCCTCAGTAGTTATTTTCTTGGAACTCAGCATAGTACTTCTTCCTTTTTTTTCCTCCCCAATAGAAAAACATGTGATGTTATTTAACGTGACATGCCAGCTTTTCCATCATTTTAATTTCTTTCAAGGAGAAGCACCCCACACAGAAATACACAATGCTACACAATAGCATGCCAAAAGGTCTGAGTGGAGAGCAGGGAACTCTTTTGGAGTGTGTCTAAGAGGGTGACATGTAATGCAGGTTTTTTTTCTTCGTTTTCTTTTCTTTCCCCCTCTTTTCAAGGCTTCCAGTCAAGTGACATTTTGTTTGATATTCACATCATTTCCCAATTACAGTTCTTCTAAAATTCTTGTGAACAGCTGAATAACTCCTGGTGTGGCTTTGTTACAGCTCATTTCACTGCATTAGCTTCCACTACCTCTCCTCTTCAGAGGCTGAACCTGGAGATGTGGTTCAAATCTCCCCCTCGCATCATTCCCTCTCCACTTTCACTTTTACTGAAGCACATCTCTCTTATCTCAACTTCCATTTCACAACATTTCTATTATGACCTGGTTTAGTGTAATTCTCCCAGTGTATGATAGCTAAAAGAAAGGTTAAAAGGTATCCCAGTGATATAATTGCCCCAGCAGCTCAGCACTACTTACCTGAGGCATTCCTGAGCAGGCAGGGAACTCATGGATGAGAAGGATCAAGAGCTGTAACATGACTCTTATGTTCAAGACTCTCCAGCACATTTTCACAGTTGAAGGAGAGCAGTACATTCAGGGTCAGATATTCAGAAGCAATAAAATAAAGGAGCAATCCACATTTTATGCCTTTGAAAATACAGATGCTTGTTGAACCTCTCTCCTGCAAATATTTGTATTCACCAGCAACTTCACAGATATAACACAGCCCGATGAACACCACTGACAAGGCTCTCTCAGCTAGACTGTTCACACGGGAGGAATTTTTTCTCCAGGCACAGCAGTATAAAGTCTGGCCCAGAGGCCACCCTAAATGGATAGAGCAGTCCTGGCCCTGCAGACCAAGTGCTTAGCAATCTGGTTTCTATGATTTCCCTCTCCCCAGACTAAAACAGCTATGCAAAAGCAGAGTGGAAAATTAATTACATGCTCAGGGAGAAGATCATGATCATGAGTGAGTTCACCTGCACTTGTAATATGGATTCTGGTGGTAGCCAGCCACAAGTCTGAGGGATTTTTCTGCTGCATGTCTTACATGCCGATCACTCAAACCTAAGCCTAAACCAAGGTTCTTTTGCTCTGGGTAGAGGCAAAGGAGAAAATTCCTACCAAATATTCTCAAGAGGTAAAAGCACAAAAATGTTTTTTTTATGGCAAACTGTATGGCAAATGATGCAAACTTAATGAACATTGGCAAAAGAGTAAATACAACATAACATCATTTATCACAGCATAGATTTAGCCCATTGAACACAGAAAACCTTTAAAGCCATTTGATGCTATGTTTCCTAAGAAGAGGGTTAAAAGAAGAAAGGGAGAAAAAGAGAAAGACAGGAAAGATATAAAAAAACCCATACACATAGCTACCAACTCCTGGGTCACAGTGATGTAAAACTCCAAGATGAAGATAGGGTTGAGGGGCAGCGTGCTTGCCTTGTGGTCAGGCTTCTTAAAGCCTTGGCCCATCCTGGGCCTTCTTCCCAGGAGGGATTTCTCGTCTCTCAGCCTCTTGGGGACTTGGATAGGTGACACTGGGGCTGTCCCCAGTGTGCCATGGTTGACAGACACTGTGGGGGTGGGGACTCTGGGGCAGGGCAAGGCCTGACCCACCTCCTGCCACTCATTCCAAGCCCCCAGGATGTCTCAAAACAGATCACCTTTTCCAGTCTCTGACAATATCACTTCTGCATGCTGTGACATAATGGACACTCAGTGGGGCTGGAGGGGAGCTTCCCAAAACACAGAAGGTTTATTTAAAATAGTTTAATGCCTAGAAAGAGACTGAGGAAACACTTCAGTGCAGCTACCAATGTGTGCATGTTGGGGATTTGTTATTTTTCCTGAAGAAGTTGCAGGTAGAGCAAACTGCTTCCAGGGCTCAGTAGAGAAGGCACCAGGGTTCGGAATCAGGAGTCTTCCACTGGTATCTCAGCTACGCTGCTGATGTTGTACAGTGATGAGTATTGCAATGACCCTCTGCAAAGAGAATATTGCATCCACAAGCTGGTCTCAGCACTGAAGTTAACATCATTTTTTTCCACCCTTCCCCTCCTCCTTCCTTGTGCTTAGGGAAAAAATTCCTCCTCCACCCAGGACCCATTCCCAGCTCACACCTGTGCTGAGAGGTTGAGATGTTCTTCCTTCCCAAGCCCAGAAGCCAAGCAAAGATTATCTTGAGGTCACCTTTTCAGAGAGGGGCATATTTCTGAGAACATTCCTGACCACAGAATGCCCACCGTGCTCTGTTTCTCCTGCACTGAGCCAAGAGTCTATAGATTTCCTGCTCTTAAAATACATTAATGTAATAAAAGTCAGAATTACACAGGCTGGTGTTTGTGATTTACAGTTCTGGGCCAAACACAACAAGTAAGAAATAAGAACATCCTGTGGCAACTCAAACAATCCAAGACTGTTATGCAGGAAGGTGAACTTTTTACCTGCAATGAGCTTTCATGTCCCTTACAGCCAAAACAAAAGTGACAGAGAAACATCTGCAGTACCTTTTGTCTGGTTTTCAAGTAAGTAGATCAACATTGCTAATGACTGGCCTTGGCAGCTCTCCTGTCTAATTACCAGCTGCGCTCCAACATTATCATCTAATATTAATACCACTGGAAACCCTTGTTACATTCAGTTTATCATGATATCATATCTGGCTTCTTGTCGGTCTTCTCCAAGTCTGTATGGTTAACCGAGACCTATATCCCTCCCTGCTTCCAGACTGAGTGGGTGTTCTCAGACCCTGTTTGCTGAAGATGGTTTTTAAGAAAAACACCACAGGACAAGGAAATCACTGTTAGACATTCAGAGTTTTTGCTCTACAACAGCTTTCATCTGTACAGAGGCTTTTTTTTCCATACCCACATCAGTAGTTAGTCATTGTGCACAAGCACAACCCTGGTGACCAACTAATGAGGCTGAATTTTAATTTCAAAGTGTGTTCTGACCTGAAGAAAAGTGCTATTCTTGGCACTGACTGAAAAACTTCTGTGAAAAGCAGAGCTTCAGCGCTGTACCTGTAGCACCCAAGAGCAGTAAGAGACAAGACCTTTGCCTTTCAAGCCTATATATCAATAGCAGAGACAGGCTTTTCTGAGAGCTTCAATAAGCAAAAAGAGAGAATGGTCATTTAAATGAATTTATATGTAAAAATGTATTTAAATTAATTGCCTTAATGACATTTCCAAGGACCAGTCAAATTCAGGAAAAAGCTCAGGCTGCAGACACACCATGCTGTGTGTTCAAGGCTTTACAAAAACACCAGGAAAAGATGTACTGGAACTCTAGCTCAGGGTCTGCACACTCTTCTGGAATCAGTGTAGGTTCTGAATGTCACATTGAGAACACAGAAAATCAAGGTATTGTATTGATCTCCAGGCTAAATTTGTGGCATACAATAGGAGTTTGTTTCTTCTTTCTAGCACACTTCATCACTCAGATACCCAGAGGAGCAGGTCTGCAGGGATGGCATGGGGGGGAGCCAGATCTTGCCTTTGACGTGGAGAGGTTTTTCTCTTCCTCTCAGTACAAACTTCTAGAAAATTGGCCCTATTTCCACACAGATGGATATAAACTGGACATTTTCCCTAAGCTATTCAGCTTGCTGTTGTTTCCTATGAGCTGCTTTTTTTCCCCCTCTTGCCAGGCCCCTGGGGAGATGAGCCCCTATTCCTTCAGCCTCGCCACCTCAGTCTCCGTTCATCCTGCTGGCAACAGCTGCTGTGGCACTGCTTCAGAAACCAGGTGCTGCCAGGGAGTACACACTGCCTGACCCCACTCTGTATGAAAGGGTCACATTAGTCATGGAAAGTGCTTCCAGGAAGGCTAATGAAAGCAAATGGACCCAGGCACTGATGCTCTGCATACTAAGTAGCTCTTACTGCAAGAGATACTCTTCAATTAAATAATATTCTAAAGAAGTATTGGTTCACGAACCTTTTCCACTATCATCCTTAATAGCTGGTAAAACAGTTACTTTGACCTCTTGATGATGTTACATGACCACAAAAGCGGTGGAAGAGCGAATGCTGTCATCAGGCTCAGTAAGTCAGAAAGGACTGCACACACAAGGTGGAACTTTTCTCACAGACGTCTGCTTTGAGGCCCTTAGTTCCCACCCACCCACAGCTGCCCTCTGGTACCTTCATGATACTCACCTGCCCAAAAACCAGCAGTAGTTTTACTAAAGAGAACCTAACTTGGGAGCCAGAATTATGATCATGTCACTAATATATGTAGGTCTGCTCTTCACAGGAGGGCAAACCCAAGTCCTGAGCCGTCATACACAAATTCAGGCACTATTTTTTCATAAAAATGAAAAAATTGCCCTTTTAGCATGTCATTAAACACAACAGCAAATCTGAATTTAATTACCTCAGTCTTAAAAGAGAATAAATAATAAATGAACATTGTACAATTCTATACTGAGGATCCTTCAAAAATCACAAATAGACTTACTGTATCTTCAGCATACATATGCATAAATACAATGTCTAGCTCATCATCAACAGGAAGACCTTTTCCTCCTCTTCTTCGGAAAGTTTTGCTTTTTTTACTAGCATTTTGTTTTCCCTTTTCTCTTCAGTGCAAATGGCAAGAAATAGGGCAATTACATTTTGAATATTTACACTGTTTTGGTTAGAGTTTTTTAAGTGCATTAAGGAATATCAGAATATACATGCCACAAGCAAGGAACAGCTGAGCACTGGGGCTAAATGTGATCAAAGGGCATATTATGCATCTGGATGTTTTCCTCTGTTTTTTGCTTGCACAGTAAGTACTAGGATCTGTGTCCATAATATAAACAATATAGAGCATGAGAATGATGGAGAGCAAAGCAGGAAAGACAAACAGAAATTGTTTGATATAAAACCTCACATTTGAGCTTTTCTTAGAGAACATAATAATGCTTCAGAAAAGAAAATGTAGAGGGTTTCCAAAGCATTAAATACTATCTGCTGAAGTGTGGTACCTATACAAGAAAAGTCTCTGCCTCATAGCAAAAGAGAACCAAAATATGAAGCTGGTAGAATCTGGGAAATTCAAAGAGTCAGGTAAGGGTGTCAGCTGTGTGAAACTCGAATGAACTTAAGTAAGTCCAAGACTACTGGGTCTCCAACCAATGCACAGCAGAAGCTTGGAGCTCCAGCATTTCCCCACTGTGTAACAGGGCACTCCAGGTTCCTATCATCATTCTCTCTCACCATGGCTGGTGATCTTCCATGCATCTATGAGAGGATATCAAAATGTTTTTAATGTGATCATCTGCTGAAGTAGCTTCAGGAGTTAAAAAAAAAATAAAAATTTTTTTTCTCTTCCAGTGAGGTTTGATTTTCTTTAAGCTTCTGGTTTCAGGAGAGCAGCTGTAGTGCAAGGTAAGGATGATTGATTATTTTCTTGCAGAGCTAGCAAGAGCCCTAAACCTCTCTGGAATTACTTTAGACCCCATCACTGGTATTTCCCGTTAATTTCATTCAAGTAGATTTCTTTTTTCAGGTGAATGTTCTTATTGCTTCTGGGTACATTTTCTCAGGGCTGGCAAACCCAGACCTTTGTAAGAAAACTTGCAAAACCAAAGCACTCACTCCCAGCTGGTTGCTTGCTCCCTTGGGATACTCATGTATGCCTTCTGTCAAGAAAGCCATTCTCAGTCCACCTGCGAAGAGGAATTGTTATTTTCTCATTCGAATGTAGAAGTGACACCAGGTGAGACAACAAACCGTGCCAGATGGAGAGGTCAAGACAGCCCAGTCTCATTTACAGGACTCCAAATCCCATCAGCTTTTTGTCTCTTTCAGCATATGAGCCCCAGCTGTGAATCATTTGTTGGTGACAGAAGATGCCACCAGTGAGAAAGGGGCAAGACCATGTGGGATCATTCATTTCACCCCCTCCCCAAGCCCAGGTAACTCTGACCAAGACCCAGGTGGTCCCAGCATGTCTCAGGTGGAGAGGGAGAGTAGGTTTCCCTCTGAAGTTTGGGGCTCTCACTGATCCCCCGATAAAGGAATAATCTCTCCCCTCACCCCAGGATTTCAGGCATCTCTTCTGCTGCTGTGCAGACCACCAGGCCCTCATATTAGCCCAAGACATGAAACATCAAATGACATCATAAAAAGCAGCAGTGTGTGTGGAGCACAGCTAAAGGTCACTGCTGCATGTGAATTCACTTTAAAAAATAATTAATTGAACAACTGCCTGACATTTACCCTGCAAAGGGATTTTTCAAAGTTTGCTTGCTGAACCCTGATGTTCACAGGCTGCAATGTTTACTGTTGGGGGAGCAGAGGATCATTGTTATTCTACAGCAAATAAAAGAAAATGGATCGAATTCAACTCTGAATAAAAGAGGAAAAAAAAAAACCCTACAGGCAAAACTTGCATTGGATTCGCTCAGCTTCGCTCTTTCTCCCTGCTTTGTTTCATGGGATCGGTGAATACCATTAAGGCTGAACAAATATTTCCAATGCAAAATAATTTCCCCTTGCAAGTAACATCTTTCCTCAGGGCTGAAGTTTCATACACACCTTTTCCTACCTCAGAAATATTTGTATTAATGCTATTTGGAGGAATGAGAGTCTGAATAATGGCCAGGAAGGGATTTCTTTTAGGATAGAGTGGAAGAAGAAATAAAAGACAGGAAAGGAAATTGTATTCTCCTTACATCTTTTTAAGTGATATCTCAGTCACAGTGTCTCATCCCTCTGTTTCACAGATGGGCTGAGTGGCATGATCAGCATCAGCTGTGAGGGTCCAAAAGCCTAAACCCATTCCTTGTATGTGCTTGGCTTCTGTGTGTCCATGGGCCATCAATTTCCTTCTGACTACATATGCCCTGAAAGTCCTGGAAGGAACAGGCACAGACTCACCATTGATGACATTGCACACAGTGGTTGTTCACACAAAAGCTTGTTCCACACAACGTTCATTAAGCATTTTGTCTCACAAGGAAACTGACATGTGAATTTTCAGTGTGGCCTTGGACTAGACTCTACTTCATTTTCAAAGCATCTGAAATTTGAATGGAGAGCATCTCACCCTCTAAACAGCTTTCTGTCTATTAAAAAAAAAAGAGAGATTACCAAGTCTTTGCTCCAGTCCCACAGCAACTTTGTTTTTTACTAACCTCTAGTGTGAACCCTTGCCTCATGCTGTTTGAAAATCCATGTACAACCCCCTCCTGGGCTCTACTTATCAACACAGTTAGTGGCACCGCCACCAGGAGGTTGCAATAGGACCCAGGAGGATACACCGGTAGGGTTGTCCTTTAAAATAGCTGTGCTGCTTCCCACAGGCTGTGTTTGTATCTACCTGTCCAGTGCTCATTGGCCTTACAATCAGCTCTATCATCTTGCTGCTGCTTGGAGTCAGACTCACCGCCCTGTGGTTCCTAGGTTGCCCTCTAAAGCTTCATTTAGAAAGGGAGTTTGCAACTGGGGATTTCAACATGCCTGTAAAGAAATTAGCTCTTTATGTGCTGTGATACTGGTTTTAGGTTTCGGCAATGCAAATCTGAGTCTGGTGTCTGTATGTTCTTCTATCCACAGCCAAGCCTGTGATTCTCAGCATTACAGTAGCTACAAACAAAAGCTGGATTCTTCTTTATATATCACATGTCTTGCCTAATCACCTGCTATTATTAAGATACAATTTAAAGTAAGTCTTATACACTAGCACCTTGTAGCACCTGGCTTTAGAATGCGTAGAGACATCACGTACATCTCCAAAATCCCCCAATATTGGTCCACAATATCAAACAAACATTTTTCTTAAACAGTAAATGTTTTCTAACATATTTGCAATACCTAGATTTTGTTTGATTTACCCCAATCACAATCAGCTTTCTGAGGACTCATTAACACACGCTGCATCACACGGCAGACTGTGTGCAATGCAGAGATACCAAAGCCAGACTTTCAGCTCTGCTGTTGTATAGACACTAGGGAAAGTAAGAAAGCTGGCTGCTGTGTCAGGGTGGTCCCTGCAGTCACACAAGACCAACTGTGTAATTTACCTCATTAGCTTACCCCTAGCTCTGAAATCAATGATGCAGCCATAACAGCCCAAGCTTAAGAAGCAGGTAGATTTGCAGATTTACTGCAAGTGTATTTAGGCCAATTATTTTAAAAATAATTTTAATTTCCAGAAGGTACATTATGAAGCCAGTAAATCTTAGGGCTGGCAGCTAGATGTGGCTTGGGACCTCCTGTACTTCTTGGCTCTGGATCCCAGCTCTCCCTATCTACTGGACAGGGTTATTTATGGTTGACCTCTGTGACAAATCCAGGTGTGGTACCCAACCATCAGCATTTCTCAAACACAGCTGATGGGCAGGCTCAATTGGCATGGTTGTCAATGCTCAGAACTAACATTTTGCAATTCCTTTATCTATACACTTCATCTGCAGTTTCTCCTGTTTACAGACTGACCCACATGCCATTCTGAACTGTATCAGCTCGGGAGAGATGAGCAGACAAAAAGATGGCAGGTCAGATTTGGTGACAAGTAAAGCAAGGAAATACACCTAAAGAAAAATAGCTTACTTGATGTAAGGATGTGAAGTTTTGAAAAGGCAGTTACAACTGAAAAGAGAGATCTTGGGGTGATCACTGACAGCTCTCAAGTTCCAACTCAGCAACTTCTCATCAGAGAGAAGGAGAGCAACATGTTGGGCATCATCAGTGAGGGTAACAGGAACAAGGCAGAAAGGAACATTTTACTACCATGTAAAAAGTCGTCAGCCTATGTCCTGAAAATGGTGTGTGGCTTGGGTCTCTGCATCTCAAGAAGGACATAGTGAAACTAAAGAAAGTACAAAGAAGGGTAACTAATGTGATTAAGGGGACAGTACAATTGCAAAAAAAAATAGAGATTGTAAGAGACTGGGACTCTTCAACTTGCAAAGAGAAAAGCTGGGGGATATCATACAGTGCAGTATCAATATCATGACATAATTTGACAGCTGGTGGCCATGCTGACTGCCAAACCATTGTTCACCAAATATCATACTGCAGGAACTAGATGACACTTAAGGAAACTGTCTCAAAACTAGCTTTAAAAAGCTGAAAGTTTATTCCTTATGCAGAAGGTAGTGAGCTTCTGTGACTTGCTGCTACAGGAGCTTGTGGATATCAATAGTATCAGTCAGCTAAAAAGGTAATTAAACACACTCACAGATGATATATAAATGATTTCTGAAAGGACTAGCAAAGCTGTGTTCTGCATCATTTTTACGATGGAGATTTCAGATAATGGAGAGCCACGAAAAACATGGACCAATACCAGAGGAAGGGCTTACACAGTGGCCTTAAATGGCCCCTCCTGTTACCATTAAAATCTATGAGTTTTGCAGTCATCTTCAAATGAGGCCACTATGCCATAGAACCAGCAAAAGCTCCCACATATCATGAATGCAGCGTGTTGGTAATGTGGTAGCTAAAGGCTGTGATGGATTAAAATCTGCTTAGTAAGGAGTTTCACGCTCAGGCCTCAAAGACTTCAGAAAACTTCTACAATTTTGACTGGATAATCTAGCTCCGTCATGTATGGCACAGAGTAGAACTCATTGATCTGAGAAAAATCTGAATGCAAACCTTACCACTTGTTACTTGCCAGAATACAAGGAATATGCTGTTAATACTCCATAGTGCATTTCATCCTAATTGAATAATATGGAGCCACACTTATTTCTGTAAACATGCTAAGAATACAGTGTCTTGACCTTCATATTTTAGGACAGAGACAAGGAAAACAACACATCATTTGGGAAAAAGCCATTAACAAACTGGGGTTCAACTCATTGGGCCATATCAAGGTTTAAGTAAGCTTTTTGTTTTCTTGATTTAGAGAACTGTTTGAGAGAGCAGGATAGAGACACTCTCAAGAGCAATGTTCCCTCTTAAATGCATCTGTGAAATATTTTCTAAGCTTCCTGCCTTTATATAACACATTTTTAAACAGTAGGAAATCCAGACTACAATAAAAAACCTTGCATATTCAACTCTTCTAGCAAAATGCCAAAACCACACGGTAACTTGTTCATCTGGTTTACATTGAGTCTGTAAAAGAGAATGAACAAAACTGAGGAGAGGGGCTATTTGCAATGGTTTATTAAATCTCTCCTGTGCCAGTTCTCAGTTGGAAGGGTCATTCTAGTCGTGGTAAAGAACTTAAACCATGCCCTGTGTATCTGCTGATAGCGTCAGAGGTAACAATGTGGGAAACATTGACCCTTGCAAGTACTGGATGGGAGAAGTCCCCAGTTACTGATTGGAAAAGGGATGTCTGGCACTAAGAAGATACTAACACTCCTGGCAAAACCTTCAAGAGCTTCTTTAATTCCATACCTAAGGATCACACTACATTACACTCAGGTGTCTCATTCTCAGACACCTGGTAGGCAGCTCAGTCTTCTATAATTCAGATAGGTGAACTGCAAGCTAGTAGTGGCTTTGCTCTTGCTATCCCAGAGACTATGAGGGTTTAGGAAATTTTCTAGGTGTAATTTATGTATGCCAACCTACAATTTGCTACCAACATGTATCAGTAAGGAATTTTGAGGAGAGGCTGGCAATAAAGCACACAAGCATCGAATCTCAAGAGTCAGAGCTAGAATTACACACATAATCCATTTACAAAGTCTGTTACTCATTGCAACACAAGTAATCACCCCTGTGATTCTGCTAAATTGATTGGTGTGTCCCAGTTACTGTCTTGCACCTTCAGGTCTGTTTAGACTCCTGTAGATTAACTTTAGTATAGAGAGTCAGAGATAGCAGCAGTTACTCCTCAGCCATCTGAAATAGTAATCACAGGTACTGCCTACGCATAAAATTGCATTGATACGTAGTTCCAGAAGCATTAACCTTTCACCAAGACACAGACAGCTTTTACTCCATATGAACTTTTGACTTTTGAGGCATGGGGGGGTGTGGAGGTGGGAGGAGGAGACAAAACCAGCAAAAAACCTCACAAACAAACAACCCCCCACCAAGTCTGTTTGTTTCATTCCAACAATAACTTTTTTTCATAAGTTAATGATTACCTAAAACCCACTGCACCTCCTTACCACAATGATGCATTTATGTGGGAGCAATATCATCATTCCCCTTTAAGGAATTACACAAACTCCCCTGTACTCAGCAGCCAAGATACTTTCTGAGGAATTTCTTAGGAGATGAATTAGGAACAGGTCAAAACAGGCTGGTGCCCAGTGCCACCCTAGATAAACCTTGGAAAATACTCACCTAGAAACCTAGATAGAAGGGCTCTGTTAATAACATCACAGCTGTTTGATGTGGTTGTGCACTGCTACATCCTGACAGCTCGTTCTCTCTTTCAAAGCCTCAGCAGCAGTGAGGCTGAGCCACAACTTTCTGCTCCTTTGATCCACAGATTTTGTTGGGAGTGAGGGGTGGGGGTGAAAGTGTGAATTGCTAAACTAAAAAAAGAGAGTTACATCTTTGATAACAGACATTTTCCATCCACAACCCAAGGATATTTTCATCCTTTTACTTCCTTAAACAGATTAGCTCTGATTAACTACTTTTAGAAGCCTGTGTTGTAATACCAGCTCCTCCCAGATTTTTTGGTTATTCCTCTCCACTTCACCTACAAGAATATGAGTCATGTCTGGTTCTTGCTTCTAACCTTTGTTCCTTTCTTGATGAGAGAAGAGATCCCATATGCCCTTCATGCCCCTGCTGAAACTCTCGAGCACATTTCCTTCTGAATGGCTGAGCCATGAAGCTCAGCAAACTTCAAACTTTATGAAAATTTCTGTCTATCCATCACACCACACCAGAGTAGTTAGGTGTAAGACATTCTCTTAATGCAATTCTGTCCTCATGAGCTCAGGGTATTATCTCTTCCTGATACCTGTGTTTCCACAGATGAAATGTCCCCACTAGACACCCCTTACAAGATAGGGGCATAAATGGAGAAAGAGGGAGGCTGTTCCTATAATCCAAAAAAAGATGAAGGCAGGAAGCAAGGGACTTGCACACACACACACACAAGTCAGCATTTCTCCTGATCTCTGGAGCTTTTTTGTTTTGGTTTAACAGTAGAATACAGACATGAAGGGTGCACAGTGTGTCTCTGCTCTGTGATCTCCTGTGCCCTGCCACCACTCACAACTTCTGGAGAAATGGGATTGCTGCGAAATAAGTTCTGAACTACTTCAACAAAAAAGAAAAAAAAAAGCATCTATGGACTAATTCCACCTATATATGACAACTGTCAATTTTATCTATAAACATGAGTGCAATATTGACTGCTGCAGAAATCTGTGTGATACATGGATATTATGTTTACTTCCAGTGAGCTGCACATTACAGGTTTAGAAGAAATTAACTTAAATCTGGCTGATTTAAACAAAACTGAACTAAAAGTATGCCACTATATCTCCTTGTCTGCCTTTTATTTTTTTTTTTTCTATTCCTACAGATAATTTTTTCTGATTACTAAGCTTCCTTTCCCCTTTTATGCCTCTTGCCCTCTGAAGGACTTGTGCTAATACTTGGCAGTTTATATGAACGTGCACTTCCAGCCAAGTGAAGGAACACCCAGTCACAGTGAAGATTTTGCAAACTGCAGATTAAGGCCTGAGAGAGCAGAACATCAAGCAAAATTGACAAAGAAATAACTATTTTTGGTTTTCCACCTATAACTTATTGTTGCCAACATTCAAAGAACAAAACAGAGATTCGTGGAGGTTTTTTGGGGGGGATTAAAGGAGAGAAAATGTGGGGGCTGCACAGTAGCTAAACAGAAATGTGGACTGATGAGCACAGCCAGCCAGCCATCCATCCCATCCCTGCATGAAGCAGGCAATGTGCATTTGAGACAACCACCTGCTTTACCTGCCGACAGGTTTTGACTTCTACATCTTGCATTGATAGAGCCAATATAATCCAAACTATGCTTTCATAATATAGCTGCACTTTGAAAAAGCTATGGCTGTTTTTGAATGTTGTTATTATTCAAACCCCTTTCCATCTCTGGAGACTTTCATTCAGTGTGAAACCAGAGCTGATTTTCAACTGAGTTTCTTCTCTTCATGTGAGGCCAATATGCCTTACCTAGTCAAAAGCATTTCTACCTCCAGGATTAGACATCTGATTTCATTAAGACTTCTGAAAGCTTTTAATTAAAGACCTTTCCTCTTTACACATCCCTGCAATCACACAGTACAGAAGACACCAGGTGATTTCCTCATTTTAATTTTGTCTCCAACGGGTTTCAGTAACTGCTCCTTCAGCTGGAAGCCTTTCTGCTGAGCCCTGGCAACAGCCCCTGAATCAGAGCAGTGTGGTGTATGACACATGCACTCACCTCTGGCATGTAACCAGAAGGATCTGCAGCTCTGGGGCTTCAGGACACAAAAAGGGTGACAACACCATTCAGGTCCAGTGCCTACCTCCAGGAGACACTGTGTCTTCTGAGATTGTGATACTGATGTAATCAGTCAAGAAGGGCAGCAAAGGGAAGGTGTGATTTCAGTTTGAACCAGTAAATATCTGAATTTAAACATGTAGAAAAAGAGAACAAAGACTGGGAAGCGAATACCAAAACAAACTTGATTTAAGCCAGAATTCTGCTTTTCTGATTTTTTAAAGAACCATTTATAATCCAAATAAAGTTATAACACCATTCCTTACTCCCCATCTTTTCTACAGAAACAGAGAAAACAAAAAGCATTCTGCGGTCCAAGACAAGTAAAGAGTTAAGCCTGTTGTTCCCCCCTCTGCCTTCACTTCAGGTTACTCCCACTTCCTTACTCCTTGTATCCCACCAACAAATCAGTTGCATGGTAGCAGCTGCAAATGCCAGAGTATGGAGAAGCAGAGCAAGGCAGAAAGAAGGGTACTGGAGCACAGAGGTGCCTTGGAACCTTTACTGACAGGGACAACCTAGAGAGATTGCCAGGAGACCATGTTTATCACCACTTGCAGTAAAGGCAATTTCTTTACTGCAACTGCAAGTTGCACACAACTTGAGGAAACTTAGGGTACACAAACAGGGCTTCAATGCTGCAAATAAGTCTGTTCATCTAGAGAGTCCTTTACTGTTGCTAGTCCCCAGAGTTCCTCAAGAAGTTCCTTCATCTTTTTTTCCCCTTAGTGTCTCTATGTAAAATACAGGGGCATCTTTCCTCTCCAAAGAGTGATGGTCTTTCACAGCTCCACACTTATATCACACTGTCTTAATCCAAACTCTGAAAAATTAAGTTCCTGCCTTGTATTCCTCACATATGATAACCCAAAATTTATAAATCTCTTCTCATAAAACCTCAGATCTGCCTGGACAGACAAAAAAAACCCTATCAAGTTTGGGGTATCTATCAAGTATCTAGGGATAAAGACACCCCTAGAGAAAAAGGTCTTTGATGGGTGAGTTTCAGCTTCTGAAAGACAGAGGCTGATGGGCAAAAAATCCCAGCCCCCAAGAAGAGGCTGTTTTCTGCCTGTCCTGGCTGCTGCTTTGGTGCCCAGCTGGACCCTGCAGCACCCAGTGTGGGTCACAGCTGGGCTAGCAAGCCACAGAGGACAGCTGGCTCTTCAAAACAATGCACTTTATTTTGCCAAATGCATAAAATGTCACTGCTAAACTTCACAGATGAACCAAATACACACAGAGCATTGATTAACAGCCAATTAGCAAAGTAAATGACAAAGAGATTATACTCAATCTGCTTCTATGTCTGTGTGTGCAGCAGCAACTGAACACAAACATGCCCATTTAATGACACCAACACATACAGGTGGAGTAGCAAAGACTGCCCCTAAACACATCCACACACATAGCAGTTTGCCTATTTGGAAATACCTCATTTTGCAGGCCATTTATCAATGTCCTAAAAATAACTTCACCTACCCACAAACAATTCTCATCAGTAAGTACGGACAGTGGCTTAAATGTCTTTTTCTAACTGTAAAATATCATCCACAGACCATAACCCCCTGCAAAATACCCTACCAAAAATACCATGGAGACAGATATTAATATACTGTCACTATTTTTACATGTATATAAGTATATTTAATATGCATACAGAGGCTTATAATAAAAAGGGGTTCTGCAACTATTTTCTGTTGTAATTACTTGTTACACTTTATTGCACACAAAAATGGTTTTGGTGTTTGCAAAATAAATACTGTTCCCTCCATATTCCTCTCAAAGAGCAGCAGCAGACTCCGTGCATGTACAGTGGCCAGGAGGCAGGGGTGAGCCCACAAGCAGGTGGTTTGGCTGCCAGAGGCCTGATTTGAGCTAGGGGGTCCATCAGGCAGAAATTCACTTTCAGCCACCTGTGTGCCCTGGGACTAGCCCGCCGGACACCAAACCATGTGTGCAAGCACCTTCTGCCCTGTGCAGTTCTCAAACATCAGGCCCTAAGAAGAACTGATGGAAAGAATAGTGTGGGTTTACACACACCTGGAAAACTGAAGGAATTGGATGCTACGGTATTGAGTACACAGAGGCTCACTGAAATGGAAATATTTAAGCAGCAAATGAGGTGAAAACTTGCTAGCAGCAATGAAGAGGAGCTCGGCTGTTTGGGAAAGTGATGTATGTGGTACCCTTAGCAGCTGCCAGATGAGACAGGCAGAGGAGGGTAATAAGAAGGGTCTGGGATGAGATGAGAAAACAACACTGTTTTGAGTCTGTGACAGATCCAGGGATGATCTTGACCAGCTTTTCTGACACTGTCAGTGCCTGAAAAGGAATCAGACTGCAGTGGGAGTCCAAAGCAGCAGCCCTAGGGGAGACCTGTACTTATCCCTGGATAAATCAGTTTAGTCTCTGAAGATTGCACACAACCTGGAGCACAGACTCTGATGCTGCAGTCAGGACCGTCTGTCTCCAAAATCCTGCAGCAGAAAGCCATGCTGAGCTTAAAACCAGTCAAGCAAGCTGTGCTAATCTCCACAGGTCAAGACAGTATTACTACATGGGGGAGGGGGGGTGGTGGGAAATAAAAAAGGCATGTGATGGATTGCTTCATTTTTGGCAAACACACAGTGGACAGAAATGATCACCTCAAGCACTGCTAGCTAAGGGGAACTGACAATCTGTCCATAGCCTGCTGCAAAGCACTCTGAAAAGCAAATGATATTAACTTTCAACTGGACACCATTACACAATTAGAAGTCAGCTGCCAGAAACTATGGTATTAAATGGAAGAAGTTTCGAGCTCTGAAAATTTGTCAGGGTTTATTTGTGAAGAGTCTGTCCTGTAATAGGAGAAAAAAAGCTTGATGCTGATGATTGAACCACCATCAGTACTAATGAAGAGGAGAATATTTGTACCAGTGCTTAAGAAAACACTACCTTATCTTTACAGGATAAAAGATGGGAGTAGCTTCTCATTGCTGCAGCATGGAAGAAAAATTTCAACTGTTTGAATATATAAACCCTGAAGATCTGGTTATGACAAAATGAAATAACATCTTACAAAGCTTCACCCTCCAAATACTTACCTTCTAGAATGAACACCTCATTTGGTTAAAATATATGGAATCAAAAAATAAAAGAAAAAAAAAAAAGAAAAATCCAATGCAAACACAAACCAAGGCGAGTTTCGTAACATGGAACTGTATTAAATAATGAAGCAGCAAGTGATAATGGATGTTAGGCTAAAGTGTGTTTAGGACACATCTAAATTTAGAGCAGATCTACAATATAACAAATTTCTGGTAAAAAAGGTGTTTTAGTGTCAAGGAGAGGGTGGCTGTGATGCTAAAAGCTGGTATCAGACCAGTTGATTTTTTATGGATATATAACAGACAGAAAAATCTTCATAGAAAGCTCTACCAAAATTTTTGGTTCTAGGTCCCACCTCCACTTTCTGCAACACACGCCTGCATCCTCTGGGGACACCAGGGACTTCAGACAGCAGCCATCCCACCAGCTTGCCATTCAGAGGAGTGTGCATTGGGAGATAACAGCTACCCTCAGTTTCAGGGCAAGAGGATGCCAAGAGAGGATGAGGACAAAACTCCTGCTCCCCCAAAAGGCATCCAGCAACAACCAAAGCAGATTTAAAAAGTGCCTTGAGAGTGCTACAAAAAACAGATAAGGCTCTTTCAGTTACAAGCCCAGGCAGGCACCTGAAGCAATTTGCAAGTTATGTGAACACCCGTAGTAAAACCAAGTGCAATCTTGGGAGCTTATGTTGTATTGCAGCAGCCTGCGAAGTTGGGTTTACCTGGGCAAAATGGATGTGTTGTGGGGACCATCTCCCTCAGGAGCCTACCTACCCATCCTTCAAAGCCCCAAGATAACAATTTTGTTTACACTTCATCTTCACATTGTGCAGTGTTTTCTCCCTTGTAAGAAAAGACAGGAGATAGGGCAGGGAGGGAGAAAAGAGCCAGCCTGACTACTCGGAGGGAGCACTGACATGCTCCCTTGTCAAACCCTTCATGCAAAACCATCTGCAGTGTGATGGAAACATTGCCTGACAGGGCTCGGAAGGTTCACAGGGAGCAAACTGCTGGTATCAGCACAATGAAGATAAATGAAGGAAAAGTCCACCGGAAGTGCTGCTTAAACAGAGGAACAATAATGCAAGTTCATTTGGTAGCTGCTGGTCAGGCTTTCACTGAAGTTAGCCATAGCTAACTTCTGTGGTGGCTTCTGATAATTAAATATGACAAATACTACTGTAATCTCTTTCTTTTTTGACCGAACTAGATGTACAAAAAAATAACAGAAACACATCCAAATAAGAGCACAGTTATTGTACTCGGGATTGTTTCCATACAAAGCCTCAATTTCAGTCAGATGATGACCATTGTGTGACATGAACAAGAGCAAAAAATACTGAGTAATGGTCTCTGAAATGTAATTATTTTAAACAACCTACTTAAAGCATAGCTAACACACTAAATCCACAGGTCCACAGTTAAGAAAGTAGAAGCACAAAGAGGAAATACTTGTGCTACTTGCGTGGCCCTGAATGCACTAAAGGCTGATGGCACAGACACATGCTCAGCGCCTTCCCCCTCATTTTGCTGTTTTGAACTCTGCTGTGATCCAAACTCAGCTCAGGAACTTCCTGCAAATGCCTGATCTAAGTTAAAAAAAAGTCAAACTTGTCGTCTGAAGCAGTTTCTCCATCTTAAGTCTTCAGCACATGGCACAGTTGCAAAGGATGGCATTTATAGCCCAGAGAAGCCTTTTTGGTAGAGCGATGCACCAGGAAACAAGTCCTGTTGTGTCATAGTAGAAAACCAAAGTCCTTTTTGGAGGTTTTTTAACCTTCACTTAAAGGTTCAGAGCATCATTGTTATGTCTAAGTTAAAAGCAGGCTATGATATTTTATTCAAATCCTCTCCTCTCTCTTTTCAGCATTCTCAGTTTATTAGAAAAATTTGAAAATTTACTTGCCTACTTGAGCTGAGTGATATTAAAGTTCAAGTCAATTCTAGGCCCATTATTGAAGCGCAGTAAACTATAAGCACAGAAAGGAAAATTCCCAGGAACCACCATTATTTTCATCCTTAAAATCAGGCAGAAAATGACATAAGATTCTGCAAATTTCTTATTTGGTTTTAAAATAAACAAGACTAAGAGTTAAAGCATAATACTTCTACTCACCCTGACCTCCAGGACTGAAGTTTAGCCCTATGTAGCTAAGCTGAAAACCAAAGAAGCAGATTATGTTTTTTTAAATCACAGAGAAATTCTTGAGTTCCTAACCCTCAGCTGAAAAGGGAAAAAAACCACCCCAAAAAACAGAAAAGAAGGAAAAAAAAGGAGGAAAATTATCACACATACTTTCAATTTACTTACCCAGTCAAGCACAGAAGAGATCATTTATCAGCAGTGCAAATTAAAAACTGAAGCCACCTCTGCTCTTTAAATTAGGACACTTGCTGTCTGTCAAAGCAAAATCTAAAAACTTAAATCATGCCTAACTGTAGTGAAAATTTTAACTGTTGTGCACTGAATCAAAATGTGGTGCCAATGGCAGGCTGGGTTTCCAGGGCAGCTGCAAATTGTTCAGTGACAGCTAAAAAGATGTTTGATATAAGAATGCAAGATTTGCTTTCCCATTCTTTGTATTCCTCAGCTTTTGGAAAGGCCCAAAACAAGACTGCTTTGGACAGGTGTAATTCCATGCTTCTTCCTGCATTTTAAGCCAGCTATGACAAAGTTTGACAGGACTGCTGATTATTACTGCTAACCCCACAAGTTTCTAAAATTTCAGACCATAGAATTTACAGCACTCTTAGGCCCAGAAAAGAGGTTTTCATCTCTTTCACATGATTTAGCAGCTGCCTGTGGCCTTGCACAGTTGTGCTCATAGTAACTGATGCTCCTGGCTTTAAGAAGAAATAAAGAAGTTGCCAAAAAGTGGTCCAACACAAACATTTCAAATCTGTTTAAGACAATTGTTTAATGGTTTTCTCTAAGACTTAATCCCTTGCTGCTACACAAAAGATTTTGCTTGCAGTGCCCAGAAGTTTTCTGAAAGGTTTTCATTACACAGAGGAGGAAAAAAAAAAACTGAACTTCTTGGGAGAAACTCAAAGTTCAGCTCAAGAGTGAGGAGGCTGCTATAGAAAGAGACATAGCTTTGGCTGGTCAGTGTTCCCTGATTTTAAGTCAGCTTTTCATAGGTACTTCTAGCTTGACAAAAGCCTTGCTGATGGCTGAGAGCCTCTGACCAGATCCCTGGTACCCTTCATAGCACAAAACCAAAGAAGCAGCTGTTGGGTTTTGTGTTTTCACACGTTTAAAACATTGTCAAAAAACAATGTGGAATTTATATGCCATGTGGAACCAATCCTGCTACCAACCAATTTTGCCTTTGCTATGGGTTTAAGCTGACACTTTGAAAAGGGTTGTGTCTTTACAGGTAGGTGCAATAAAATCCATTTGTGCCAAGAGCAGTCAAGTGATCCGAGGCGATGTGTGTCACTTGGTGGCAAGGATAGCAGTAGCTGGGTGGCCAATGGCAGCCACAGCAGCCCACGCTTTAGCTGTGCCTGCCACAGTGATTCAGGCAGAAAAGAAGTCAAATGAGGCCATGGGCATCAATTGTCAGGGTTCAGACTCTAGATACAAAACACTTTTGCAACAGGAAGGGAAAGCAGAGAGGAAATAAAGTTTGTGAGATACACAATGTGTAGGGAAGGTTCTGAAATTTGATGTAGTCTTTTGTACCTGCTTTGAGTTCAGAAGGAGAAGAGTAGGTGGTTGCTCTGATTTGGTGAGGGAAAAGCCACACAAAGTGAATGCAACAGTGGAAATGGCAGAAGGCACAATTGCAAGAATAATTAAAGCCCAGGAGAACACAGAGCAACCCAAGAGCAGCAAGACACCACACCTGCCTGTCTCCTGCCTTTCTCCAGCATCACACCTCAGATGTAACCACAGAATTACAGAAAACCACAGAAAGTTTTTTGCTTTCAGGACAAGGGGAAAAACAAAGAGAAAATACACAGTGAAGTGTTAACAAAAGGAGAATAGACCCCCAAAAAGGCAAAAGTGAGCTCATTTAGCTGTCATCATCAAAATATTTTGCCAATTCTTTTGCAAAATTATGTGTTATGTATTCTTCCTTAAGGGTAAAGATTTCAAAATACTCAGTAATCTCAACACCAGAAGTGTTTGTTTGTTGGGGTATTTTTCTTTAAAAAATTGCTTTATTTATTATTATTTTTTTCCTGTGAACTAGATACTTCTGCTGACAGTTGCAGAATCCTGACTAGCAAGGCTTTCCACGCAATTTGACAGAGATATTTAAGTCTAAACACATTATCTTAAGACTTTCTGCTTCCCCATACCTGCACATTCCCCTTTCATGAAAAGAGAATCTAACAACATTCTTTGAATGCTAAGCAAGGCTCCCTTTTCTTTAAAAATAACCCTATTCAACACGTGCACAGGAAAGGGGACAGGAAGACGAGCACAATCTTTTCAATGAGATGAGAAGGATGGCATTTGTGGACTATTCCTTTTGTGAATGAAAATTGAATAGGGCATGCAGCAACTGCACTGTTGTACCATATCACCAAAATTCTGGTCCTGGAGCTGGTGCTGCTTTGACCTTCTGACACTGCCCCAGCCTCAGCATGCCCACCTCTTTCAGGATATCCAAAAATCCCTCCTGTGAAGCAGACACAAGTGATGTCATGCAAGTGACAAGGAGTCAGGATGAGAAAATCTTCAGACGGAGTCTCTTCAGAATGTTTCATGTTCACTTCTAGTTGTCATCACATTTTAATAGACCTCTTATCTTGACTCTTATTCTCTATGGCTACCACAAAACTGGGGAGTCCAGGTCTCTGGGCTGTGCTCTGCAGCCCAAAGCAAAATTTCCCTGTGTATCTGCTATAGAACATGTCACTGAGCTGGTAGTTCCTCACAGAGGTGACAGGTATTAGTACCCTGTCTGTAAGAAGCACATGAGCTTGAACCCAGTCACTTGTTTCAGAGAAAAGATCGTAAAAGAATGGTTTAAGTTTGGCTCAAACTTGTGAAGACATCTTTTTTTCCATTAGGTATCAGATACACTTTTTGGGTCTCCTAACTTTAAGAAAAATAATTTGGTTTTTACTAGGACTCAGCTATATGTATCTATTGTAAGTTACTTAAACCAACAGAATGATTCCTGGGAAAGCACAGCTTGCCCCTGTGCTGACCCAAAACATTTCTCATTTACAGTGGTTGCAGAGACAGCAAAAACTGGTTAAGAAGATACAGCAACTTGGACTTTATAAGAGAAAATTCTTGCTTTCAGTAAGTAGGGAAGCATTAGACATTAATCTTTCAGGAAATCAAAGAAGCAATTGTTCATTGAGTGTTTTTTTTACTATCCCCATAACTGTCAAAACTTGAAATATAGTATTGCAACTAGCAAGGCTGCCACTTTCTTTGTTGTTTTTTTCTTCCATTTTTATGTGCCAGCAACCAACAAATCTGTTCTTACCCCATTACCTTTTAATCGGAACACTATCAGGTAGAATATGAGCTTCTACTTATACTCTCCTTGATTATATACAGCTGTATTAAATCTATTTTAGCTAGTTAACATTCCTAGTCCAGGCACGTCCTAAAAAATTGAGCTGAACTTTAGAGTCATCAAGCTACATCCACAGGATGCAGGAACAATCACTTCATTAGCCTTTTGCAACAGCTTAGCTTTCAATAAGCTTCATGCTCTGAATAATCAAGACAGTCAGTCAGAAGTCAAAGCTCACCTCATCAGTTTAAAAAAATAAAAAACATACAAAAGTTTGTATATAGTGAGATTACCTCAAACTGGGATTCTTTGAGCTGCAGTTTGCATCTTGGTTGCACATATACCACAATTCTTTATTTCTAGTATCCATGGTGGGAAAAGTAACTCTTCCTCTCCTCATATTGGGTACAATTGTGCCTAGCACCATCCAAGTTCCTTCTTGTAAGGATTCTCATGGAATGGGAAAGGAGAGAGGAAAATGAGCAAAGTCATATGGATTAATTGCACTTGTGGGTTTTAAACTGCTCTATTTTCAAAAGAAATATGTATGGAACCACCTATGGTGCTAAAGTGAAGTGCCCAACACATCGGTAGCTACTTGTCAGGGGTCACTTCTCACAAACACCTCACTGACATGTCTGCCCTACATCCTCACATCACCTGCTGGAGAAGGGGCAGGAAGAACACAGTAAAAGCCCAGGGATAATATAACTGCAGTGAAGAACTCCGCAAAGGTGGAGGACACTGAGGCAGCTGGTTCCTAGCTTTGACAGCTAATACTGCAGACAACATTAGGTAGACTAATGAAACTAAAGAACTTCACACCATTAACTAAAGCAAAACTGTCTGTGGTAATACTTTGAAGGCTTTAATGAAAGAAACCAGGTACCTTTATGGAACAATTAGAGTGGATGGACCTCAGATGACTATAGGAAGAAATTTACAATGAATTACCTCACTGCACATCTCAAAAAAAGCTCAGGTAAAGGTTGGTGCAGGGCAGGGGAGTTGTTATCTCTAAGTGGTATTATCTTCTCTATGCTTCTGGTAGAATTTGTCCTTCTGACATCTCCAGATAAGTTCCACCAGAGGATGCATAGGACTCATGTAACTTCCTTACAGAAATATAATATCATGGAATGTTAACACATCGAAGTGTGGCAATGTACAAAAACCCTCAAACCCACAAAACAAAAACAAAATTCTTTACATTAATGACATCCGCAAAACAGGACAAACTACAGCCTCCTCCAGTTCCTACTGCTCTAAGCAGCAATATTAAAGACTGTTAGAACAATCCACTAAAAATTGCAAGTATCTATAGGTGGTACAATTGTTTCTGATTTTGAGAAAGTATTTTGCAGGGCAGAAGAGATGTTTGATCCTAAGAGTTGTCTCACTTCCATGCCTGGGATAAAGCACTGGAGAACTCTGGCACAGTGCTCCACAGTTCTCAAAAAGAGGTCTGGGAGAAGGAACAACAGCACAAAACAGCTTTGGGAGAGTGATAAAGGCATTCCCACTATCACCAGACTCCCCACCCAACCACATTGCCATCATTACTATGGCTCTAATTCTGTCATCTCTGAAAAATGAAGGAACCTTGTACATCAGCCTTTCCAGTCCTACAGCCATAATCGCATCTAATGGATGTCTTTTTAAATTTCTTATGCATCACTGGCAGGATGAGAACAATTACCGTGTCTCTTGTTGAAGTCCAAGTCAAACACACAATTAACGGGCAGACTCAAATAACCCCACGTCTGGAAGAAAGTCCATTACATATTCCTCTGATACCTCCCACACAAGATACAGTAACTTGAACCAGAATATTCAGAGTATGCAGCAAATGAGTCAGAAGCAAATCTGAGGCTCAGAGCACCAAGACAGCAATGTTCAACCGCTTCTACAGCAAAACACAAGGACTTGCTGTGTTGTGGATATTACACCAGCTGGTTATGTCGCTCAGTCAGCTGCACCATGCCAAAGGCATTGCCTGTTTACTGTCCAGCATAATCTGACCTGTCCACGATGACCACATTGCACAGTGGTAGTACCATGCTGGCAGAGGCAGAGAGGTGCTCTCAGGCAAGTGGCTTCCAAAACCAACTGCAGGCAGACCAGGTGTGCTGAACTGCAGTGAACTGGGAGCTCTAAAATGTCAATGCCTGACCATTAGTGAAGTCATCTTCAGTTCCTGGCCTGGAAATGGCAGAAAACCTCTTCTGTGTTGACCAAGTGCAGAGGGGTGAGGGTGGAAATTTTGGGAACCTGAAGAAAACAATCTAACAATGTCAGTGATCATTTAAGATCATTCCAGATTTATTTGTCATAAATCTGACTTCAGGAACCAACAGAGTTAATGGATCGACTTAATTGGCTTCTGAAGCCTACATAAGGCTGGAAGAGCATTGGTCCAATTGGACTGAAGTGTTCAGGAACAGAACATATCTTAGGAGACTGACCTCTATCCATTCTATCCCTCTAACCAGGAGATACCAGGACCAGCCCTGGCAAGTTCATAGCCAGAATAAACCCAGACCTTATGGATCTCGTTTCTACAAAAGCCATAATTCAGAAGACACAATTTCCTCAAAGTTATATTCCAGCACTGTTTCATAGGGTTGAAATGCATGTTTTCAAGGCAAAAGTACAAGGTAGAAAAGTGGAAATGGCACATGATACCTCATGGCAGCCCAGAGCTGTGGAAGGAAATGAGAACAATGAAGTGTTTCTTCACACCAGAGACCTGACTGAGCAAGGCTGAGGTGGCACTGTCCAATTTCTGTACCAAACAAGACAGGCAGGGCTAAGCATGCCTGCAACATTTAACAAAGTTGTACAACAGCCTCTTGATGTAGACTGGGTGTACATGCTCCTGCTGAGGGGTTCAACTTCAGTTCTAATTGAAGTAGTTTCATGTGCTTTATCTGAACTACTCCACATAAATACGCACATATGAACAATCTGTAATTGAATAAGTCTCTGTTTTCATTCAGTAATTCACATTCAAGATCACAAAAAACAAGGCCAGATCCAAATAATGATTGGCTTTGACTACAAAGGGTAATTCTGAGAGCTACTACATTCAAGCATGCTGTAAGTATGGGTAATACAGTTGGTTCCTGTGGTTTTTCAGCATCTAGGAATGTGAGAGAGGATTTTGGGGTTTGAGATTTGTTTCCAGTTCATTCACCATGTAAGTATAGCCACATTTAAATGGAACTATATGTGCAACTTGATCTCACTGCCTCAAGCAAACCTTTCTTTCATCATTTCACACAGGGAGAGGTTCTTTCCTCTGGATAATAGAAATGACACTTTCCACTCCCAGCACTTTCTGACTCAAAATGGTACAGGAGAAAGCACAAGCAAAGGGTCATTGCCATTCAACAAGCCATCACTTACCGTATTACAGCAATCATCTATAGTGACAGCTGTTATATCCCAAGATCCTGGTATACTTACATAAGAACTGGTCATTTGAGCCATGTCTATCTAACTGGCTTAGACTGAAAACACTATTTTGCTAATCTGGTTAGCTACCTGAAAACATTTTCAGACCAAAAAGATCAACTGGAGAGTCAGATACCCCAATTAATCAATTCATGAACATCAAAACCAGGAGAGAAAACAGCAGCTAGAAAATTCTTCCTGTTTTCACTGAACTTGAAACAAGGTTTTTGCTCTGAAACAATCCAGAATCAGGCAGCCAAGGCAACTACAAAACTTACTCTGAAGTTCTTTGGTCTGAATATTTCCAGTGCTGAAGTCACCACAGCAATAAAGGCTGGGCTTCTTTCCCACTTCCTGTGGACTGGACATGGACCCGACAGTTTTTCTTGGACCACTTCACAGGATAGGTGCCTCTCTTTGCCAAAGTTAAGTTTGTAGGAAAGGCATATTTCTAGAATTCAGAGGAAGTAGTAGTGAAGTCTCTTGAAACACTGGTTTAACCTCTGTTCTACTGCAGTTCACTCTCAGTATATGAACTATACACAGCCAACCGGTTACAGTCCCAGAAGAAGGAAAATGACAGAGCAGACAGTATCTGCAAAGTAAAGATTTATGATTAACTTTGAAAGGCACAGAAAAGTTGCAGGAAAGAAAATTTTGACTAGGTACTGGTGGGGAGGTGGGGGATTCTTCTTCACAAGAGGTGTCAGACACAGACAGGTTGGCCAGAAGATTGTACCCTTCAAGACAAGGAGAGGCTGACTGGCTGAGCAATTTGATCTAACTTTGAATTCAGTCCTGCTTTTGCAAAGGTTTAGATTAGATGACCTGCCAAGATCAGTTCCAACCCAAGAGAAAAGCAAAAGGGGGAACATTTGAAATGTGTGACTGAGTTACTATCATTAAATACTGAGGAAGAAGTCCCAAGTTATTTAAGACAGCAAAATAACCAATCCTAGGTGACTAAAGAGCATACATGCAAAGAAAGTAAAAATCTATAAATTCAACTTAATGCAAAATGAAACAAAGAATTACTTCTACAGTTCTGCATAGTAAAATAAATATTCAGAAGACTAAAACATCACTGAAGATCACTTCCTGAAAACATTTACTTAATGCACTATTACAAGGAATGCCTAACAAATAACACAGAAATAATGCACATCTCTAAGGCAATATATATATCCTCATCACTATCCTAAAAACTACAACCTAATCTTTGAAAATAAAATAAATCAAAAAATAAAAACTAAAAAAAAAATTCAGAGAAAGGTGATGAAAATGAGGACTTCACAACAGGTGAGGCCAAAAGGCTTTTCTGAAGAATACAATGATGAAAAACATGAGTTATCAGAACACCATATGAAATATATCCACTGAAAGAAAGAAAGAAGATGCATTTAAAAGTGAAGGAAGTTCTTTGTGTCTTATTATTTACTCGAGGGGTGAGGAAACCAGTCATGATTGTTTCAGAGGCAGGTTACAGTCTATGCACTGAAACAGTGCTATGACAATTAATTGGTTTGTTGTCAGAAGTAGCAGTTTGCTTTCATCTCAGAATTCAATTCTGATATAGATCAGCATCACCAAGCTGAATGGTCTGGCAAGGTAAAGATCAGCTGACACTGCATGGAATGCAAGCAAAATGCTATAAAAACATCCTCCAAGATTCAAAAAGAAAGTAAGTAAACAATGTAGTGAATTAGTTTTCATCTCAATGTCATAATTTCTAGTCTTTAGATAACCTATTAGTTATGTGGCAGTTTTGTTTTCTGTGTCAGAAACTTACTACATAAAACTATTATTTTGTTGTTCAAAGTACCAGACACCATGCTCACCACCTTCACATATCACAACTATGCTTAGCTGAACAATCCTCAATCATCAGTGGTTAAAGTAAGATGCAAACCTGAGAACTATTTACTTTAAAATGACTGTAAAAAGTGCTATAATAGAACTGAGAGCAAACAGCACCCTGATACCGTGCAAGTTTTAAGCTTTGCACATTCCTCTCTTACCCTAAATCTCTACTGTTTACAATTTAGTTCAAATCAGACACAAGGCTCCTAAAGCTACCAAAATTTATTCTGTAGCACTTGCTTTCCTACATTTCTTCATTTGGAAACATGAAGGAACAGTTAACGTAGTGAAGAAAAGCTCTGAGTTACTATTTCTTAGTTAATCTTCTGAAGCACATTTGCATCTCCTTACTTACCTTGAAGGGAAAATATAGCAGAATAAATCTGTCAGTGTTTTGCTCATCTCTCTGAATGCTCTGCATTACTTGAAGAAATACAAGCAAGAATTAAAAAAAGATCATCTTAATTTTGTTTCTAACTTGTAACACAGATGCTCTTTACAGATCTCAGATGAGAACCATTGCTGTGATAAAATGAAAAGCAGCTGCCAAGCCCCTTTGAATGGAACTACCATAAAAATAACACTACTGAAATACAACTTAAGACTGATAAAGCAAACTGACAGTTTGAGACAACAGTCATAATCATATGTACACACAGGTAACTTTTGTGACTTTCAGTATCTGAAGAGACTCAAGATGACCTAATAAGACCTGGCATAGTATAGCTATCTAAAGTTTGTATCATAATGTGTAATTTGCTCCAACTCAGTTAAAAGGCACTGGTGTTTCTCAATAAATGTCTTCAGACAGGCAAATGAAAAGAGATGGAAAACAGAAAACTGCCTTTAGAGCATGCATAGGAAATTTATGCTAAATACACTGAGTACAGGACAAAGGACAACAAAAGAGCTTAACAATTCTTTTCAAAATATAGCTACTGATTTCTTTTCACTGCTATGCAACTATTTGCTATCAAGGTCAAATAAGAGAGCAGTGGTCTTCTCCCCCCCCCCCCCCCCCCCCATCTGATATGAACAGCAATAAATGCTGAGGAACTAAAGTGGGATTTCTACTGGAAATTATTCATACATCTCATAACACAAGTGTGTTAGACTATAAGGAAAAGGCAATGCTTAGGTTTTTTTTCAGAATTGGTTAAATAAAAATACATACAGAGGTTCTAAAAATTCTATCTGAAGACTCAAGTACAAGAAGATAGACTAAATGGAAAGGAATTAAGTATGTCTGTAACTGATAGACCCAACTAATATTCCTACTCAAAGCTGGCACATAGAAGCACTATGCCTGTTAAGTAGAGGACCACTGCTGGGTGACTACAGCTGAGCAGAGCTCTGAGGAAGATCACTTTCAGCAGGGAGCTCTGGTGACATGAGCTTCTGTGGCAAGAGAAACTGTAAGATAACTCTGTGTGGGAAGCTGGTCTGTGGCCATGTTTGAAAAGCGCTTAATACGACAGAATATTTGAAATGCACATTGGTGCAGGGATTTTTTGAAGAAGTCCTATGTTGTCCACCAGCACAGCACAGCTGATGGGCATATGCCATGGAGACATGGGCAGGCTAAGCACAGCCCACTGCCCCTAACCAGCCCCAGTTACCCACCATGGGACTGGCTGAGCTGAGGGGTTTGGAGCCAAACACATCAGGGCTGCAGCCACTCTTGGGTCTGCTGTTTCCCCCCCCCACACCCAGCAGGTAAGAACTGGCAACGTGTAGGCTGGAAATCTGATTGCTCCTTCAGCTTGCTGACAACTTGATACATGCATTTTAAGTTTTGCAATTATTTGTACTGCAGTTTTATGTGACCAACATGTAAAATGGCTTGTTGAACTAAGAATGGTCGAATCACAGTAAGTCCTGCCAGTTTAGTTACCTCCCAAGCCATGGCACTTCAGTTTTGTTAACAGGATATCACAGCAGGGATCATAAGAGTTGAAAATACAAAGTGAAAATATGTTTTGAGTGTTCAGTGATGTACTGTGTGCATATGAAATCTGAAACAAATTAAGGAATTTTTAAAACTTACAGGACTTTCACACTGCATTTCTGATGGTCCTGCTTCTCATTCCATTAAAGTTTACCCAACTCTGATTTAGAGTTTCATTGCTGGAAATGTTTTAAGAGGATGTTTTGTGTTTGGAAAATTGTTTCTGAAGTAAAAGATACCACATTCTTAGGCACCACCACACACACATGCCCTAAAAATTGATAGTTTGCTAAGATTAAAAGAAAAAAAAGATGACACTGTCATCCACCTTGTCCTCTTCATTGACTGTAAGAAAGGAATAAGTCTTCTCACATTTCTCACATAACCATTAAGAGGGACTTTTTCAGTTTGTTTTTTTTTAAGTAATTTTGGCACACTTCAATATATTTCTCATAAATTATTTTCATAAATCACTTCAATATCATAAGATTTGCAGGGCTATCCAAATAAAAGGGTCAGTAAAAGAGAGTTAGATATTTGGATGTTTTATCTAATATTAAACCCACATTGTCTCATCCTATGTATTTTTAAAGCAGCAATGTAATAGCACGATTTGTTAACCTTTCCCCTGCTTTCTATATGAAAACTCTTGTGTACTGCTTCACAAATAAGAGAGATAACACTGAGAACAGCAACTTGGGATAGTAAATCTAAAATGGCCTTAACAGCCAAATATAGTTTCACACAACTTTTGCATGAGTCTAAGTTTAATTTGCTTTACAGGACAGTTGGCCAAACAATGACATTTATCATAAAAATATCCTCTCCATTAAGCAAATCTAATTTTTCTTTCCAAAAGAAAATTCAGTGTGTACTCTGAGCATTCAGTGGCTCATTTCAAGATCAGATTACACAGCTTTTTCTTAACAAAACAAAGCAATTCAGTTAAAAAATGCAGACCAATGTAATGACATAGTCATATTGCTTTTGGCTATGTTAACTTTAAAAACCATGCCAATTTCACTATTTTCTTTAGGTTTTATTAGAAAAAAGCAGCAGATCAACATTACAATTCAGAGTCTAATCTAAATATGCACTTGACAATGAAGCACATCTGAATATGAAGTGAAAAAGGATTCCAAAAAAACCTTCAGTTTTGCTAATCTTCTTCAACCCAAATCATGTATCTTTTCTTCTGGCTTTCTGATGACTGAAATCAAACAAGGAACAAAAGATTTATTGCTATGAAAACAAAACTGTAGTACAGTAGTACAAGTCTTGGGCGCTAAAGCATACTGAAGTTAATTTCCAAGTGTACTTAAATCTTTTGTTTGGCCATGAAAGTCCATAAGCTGACTCACCCAAGTATAAATTGAAAAGGCAGGTCTGGGAAAAAAAAGTTAGACAGCATGTTAACCTCCAGTTTTCAGACAGTAATAAAAAGATACAATTCCAACAGCCAAGAAATTAAAATTAAAAGAAAAGTGGATCTGACATTCAAGAGCTCAGTTTATTCTTTTTCTCATTTTGTTTGCACCCAAAATAATTTTAGACTCACCCGGAAAAAAAAAAAGTATTTATGGACTATCACACAATTGAAAAAGAGAAACAATTGCCTTTTGACTTAGTTATTTTCCCCCACTGAGGTATAAAATCTACATATAAATTTGATACTTTACTATAACAAATTGTACTTTTCATAGTTCTGATTTAGTTTCATTAAACCCTGTTTACTTTTAAACCACAGAATTCTTATGTCATGATACTGAATCTGGTTTCCAGCTCTCTCTTTCATTTATTTGTGGATCTATATTTTGTAGTCTGGTTACCACTGCTAACCAGGAAAAAAAGAATTCTTGAAACTTTCTTCATTACAACAGCACTTTCAGCAGAGGTTACTGATGTGCAAGCAAACTAAAACGATATGTAGCTCTTCAGAGAGACTATTTCATTGATTATGTTTCCACTGTCCAAAGGTTCTCTAAATTATTTGCTGGAAGAAACTCTTTCGATCTTGTAAACATCAGTGGGCACAGTTTCACTGCTACGTGTGGTAGTTTCCCATCCTTATACAGGAAGGCTGGTTCACAGATACTGAGAAGCTGCAGTTCTAACAGCTGAGGAACTGTGGATTCTGCCAAGCAGAAGTTTCTTCTGTAGCTACTTAACAGCGTAGCCAAAGTATCAGCCGAGGTAGCCCAGTCAATCTTTGCTTTTCCATAGAACCTCTCAGAATATTTCTGGAAGGGTGACGTTGCGGAGCAGCCACTGCTGGGAGCGGCTGCCAGTGCAGTCTCTGATGCTGGGTACCTGGCTGTCCTCTTCAGTGGCTTTGTCCAGGCACTGGTTACTGTTCACATGCAACAGGGTTAATTTCTTCAAGACAAAATAAAAATAAATTAGCTTTATAAAATTCACCAGGCATAAGGCAACCAAAAAATTTCTAGCTGGCATCAAAACTTTTCCATAGGTACCTGTGAAACTAACAGGAACTAGACAAGACCCTGTGGTTACTGACTGCAGATCCCAATCCTAAAAATCACTTAAACATGCAATATAACATTGTAGACACTAAAAGCAGTGATTTATGAAAAACAAGTCTTAACTTGTAAATTACGTTCTTTGTCAAGCAACATCCACTATTCTTTAAAAAGGGCTATACAGCTAGGGATCTTTGAAGAGCCAGAAGTTACAGGCTGGTAAGATATACAACTTCAGTTATTAGGTATAATAGCAGCTTTTATCAGATCACAATGAACACATTGAATATGTTTTCAATAGTACTTTTTTTTTCCTCAGCTGGGGACACAATACTGATCTTACACTATGTTCTTTCAGCATTTTTTAGGCTCTTTTTAAAAAATAAGTTCTTTTATGAAAGGTATGTGCATCACCACGTGTGTATCTTTTGCAATACCTACTAATCTCATTTATGCAATCTTTGGTAAACCACTCCATCTAGAGTAAACCACTCTACCTCAGCGCTATCCTCAGGGAGAAGAGATCCTCAGAAGCTGCCTTTCCTGCCACTCCTCAGTGCACCAACTTGCCTATGGTACCACAGGCATTACTACTGTATTTCTTCTCTCATTCAGCAGCTCAGCCAGGCAATGACTGAAGAGTCATGGTCTTATGTGCACAAGCAGCAAAAGGCAATAATAAAAAAAAATCAAATTCAAAAACCTGAGCACATCAATCTCCTGCACTCATAGAGGTGCTGAAGAATGAAGGAAGGAGTTGAATGGAGGCAGAAAGAAAGAAAAAAAAAACCACAGGAAAAAAAATCACTCAACAATGTGGGCAGGAATTCTTTTTAAGCATCCTATAACTTTTTTTGTGCTTTATTAGCCAGCTTTCAACTATGCTCTGAAGATTATGCCTAGATTTTATACTGAAAAAAATAAAGAGAAAAAACACATATAACCAAATTTATGGCTAAAGATCAGCAGAGGGGGAGTCGTTGACAATCACAGCAAGCCAGATTATTGCGATTACGAGTCTAAAGATGCATTTTTTTTTTTTCTTATCACTGGTAAGATAGAAACCTAATGAAAAGCACTTGCTCTTTGGTAAATCACTGTAGGTGGTAATATTATTTATATTATTTGCTTAAGTCAGGTAAACTAACGACATTAAAAACAAGAACAAATGGTTCCCAAGACTAATTTAATCTGGCAAGCCTTCAGCTTTTTTCAGTGTCCTATCAACAGCTGCCAGCAACATGCAGAAATCCTAGCAGAGATCCACTGTCTTCCACATTGACTGCTATCCTAATCACAAAATCATCATTCACACGTAATTGCTCTTGGTCTAAAAGATTGCAGGCTTTGTTAATACCTCAGCTACTGAAGTCCATAGCAAGTGCATTTAGTCCGAAATAACCCCCACCTTGCTTTTTAATAAGCGAAATTACTTTTTAGTAGCCAAATACCTGAAAGTTCTTTTTTAAAATAGTCATTGCATATACTGGCAAGATTCTTCATCTACAAATTGTCTCACAACTTTCTTTTTTTATAACGGATTTTAAATTAACAAGCTTGAGAATTATTTTTTTTCTAACTATCCATGAAGTCAGAGTTGCTGATTGCATTACTCAATCACAAAATCATTTCTAGAGCTTGCAAATCAAATTAATGATGAATTGATCAATCAACAATGATTTCTAGAATCTGTCAGTTCAACAAATGAACTTCAAAGTAAATTTGAACATTACATTATGTAGGAGAAAGAGCATGATTGAAATAAAGGTGTTTTAAGCATCTATTCCTTAGACATAATAAGATTAGAAATGTAAAATTGTCTTTATAAGTTTGCAATGCTTATTTTTTAATTAGACAACTATTTCCTTTTAACTTTATGCAAGACAAGACACCAAGTGCTAAATTTATCACATCATTACACTTATCTTTTATTGGTCCAATATATACCTGGAATACTTCTCTGTTTCTGATCTGATCTAACAAAACACTACATTGTCAGACAATATTTCTCCAGAGGGTCCCAAGGCACATGCAAAATGTTCTTCCAAAAGCTCCCCCAAAACTCACCAGGTAATTAAATCAACACAGATGTCCACTGTGTGACTACACAGTGAATTAGTAACAGAGGGAACATAATCCTGTTCTGTCTGTCCAATAGTGGTCCCACACTGGAATATGTTGCTCTGTAGGCTCATGTAAAAGCCAAAGATGTCTCATTCTACAGTCAAAAGTCATTAGAAGACTTACCACTGGATCATATTCCCAAAGCTGATTTCCTTTTAGATGGTGGCACTTGAGCATTGTTACTGGGCCGTTAAGTTTGGATACATCTAAACACAAATCATCTGTTCGAATTTCTTTGTTGGCAGTATATGAGAAAACCTAAACAGAAAAAGAATGAGAGGAACTGAGAAAGAAATGCTTCAACCAAAAAATTCCTGGAGTGAAGGGAAAGGGGAACATTTGTGCATTATTTCATTTATTTCCACTATTTTTTTTCTTTTTTTTTTCTGTTCCCTTCATAATAGCAACTCTTGGGAAGATATTTTAAATTTCCTTTTTTTTGGGTGGGAAAAAGTATAAACACAATCACAAACTGTTCAGTCAAAATAGACTTTTTTAATTGAAGATTGCTTGCTGTGAAGGAACAGGAGAATCCTTAAACAAAGGTAATCTCTGTTTATGTGAAAACAATCAAGAATCATTAAGAAGTAGAACAGAAAAACAGATGAAAAATAAATCCCAAATCTGACACCCAGAAAAAAGATAGATTAAAAATATATTTCAGGCACAGGCATGTTTATGTTGTTTTTTTTTTAAAGCAACAATGCCCATCAGTAGTTCTAACCAGAATGCATTCAAGAAGAATCTATAGGAGATGAAATCTAGCTGATAGCATTATTTTCCTCCCATGATTTTGTTTTTGACTTTAAAGTTGATATAAAATGTATTGCAATCAGACCTGAGAAACATACAAACAGAAATCACCACCAAATCTTCTCATGCATTTCCTCTTACAGGTACTTTCTTTAATGAGGGTTTCCTAAGTATATTTTGAAGATAACTACTGAAAACATCCAAGAATTGTCCCAAAGTGCAGCAGTGTCTCAAATAATTCAATAAATTAAGAAAATTCCTTTAAAAAAATTGTCACCTGATTGCCACCCATTCCATGGCAGTTAAAGATTCCAACTTTCTCATTTTCTTTTCTTGCCATGTTATCCAGACATTGATTTGTCTCCACATTTCTTATCTAGGAGGGAAGAAGAGCACATCACCAAAGGCTGATATTTTCAGAAGATAATTAGGTCCATATCAAACCATGTTGCCACCATAGTGGCACCAGTTCTCTCTATACACCATAACCAGAGGCTATGTGAAATAAATTATCCATATTAGCAGTGAGGGATCACTCTCCAAAACTCAAACTCTCAAACAGCTTACAGAACCATGATTGTTTCTTTGCTTTCTTTGGGAGATTCTTCCACCTCGCTTTTCCACTTTTTGCTCAAAGACTCAGCTACAACAGCATGAACTCAGTTGAGTGTGCAGGCCAAAACCTTCAAAAGTATGAATCTCTATATCACTATATAGTAAGCAGGCAGGAATATCAAGTCTCTTTGTAGTCATGAAGAAGCTAGTTCTGCTAAAACTTTCTTTTAAAATCAACAGTACAAAATCACTCTGTAGAAAGCTTGATATTTAGTTCAACAAGACTTGTAGAGGAGAGAGTGCCTACTTATTTAGGAGAGCATCATCTGTACTATTTCTACAGTTAAAAACGTTAAAGAAAAAAGAGAAATGCCCAGCAAGGCTTAGGGGTCACTAGATTTTGCTGGTCACTGGTGAGGGTTCTAGGGGTAAAGTTCAGAACAGCTTTTAGGCAAAGACCTTGTTTGACCTAGTACAGCTCCAAGCAAAACTTCACTTGTACTCTATGTAGAGAACGTTATACAGAAAATTATGCACAACTATATTTCTGAAGTAATACTTCTAAAGCCATTTATATTACATTTTGTACTGTAGTAGAACAAAGGAAAACATTCAAATTACAGTACTGTACACCAAAGTCCAGTTGTCTGCCTCACTGAGAAGCCAGATTTGTCATTCTACATGTGACAGAAACAGGTGCAAGATACTTGAACTTTGCTGGAGACAGCTTGCTTCAAAACACAACTTACCGTGCAATGTACTTTACATACTGAAGACAAACATGAAAGATAAAATCCTACCTCTCCCAGAGAAAAGTAATGGCGTGGAATTTGGGAATCAGGATAAACATTCTCCAGGTACCAGGAGAAAGGCTTGCACTGGAGCTTGCGCCTTAGCCCAAGTCGTGATGATATGTCCCCATAATCAACTTTAGTAACTCCTGAAAAAAAAAAGGAAGCTGTATTCAATTTCTGACAATAAAAAACATTTAATTCCACTTCATAAGAAACCCATTAGTACAATTTACTACTTCCATGAAAGGCTTTTTCTTTAAAAAGTCACCTCTATGCTAAGGGGTTTTTGCTTAAATAGCACTATGTTGTTTATACTCAGAGAAAATATGTCTGTCAAGACCTGTGTCTTCTTTTTTCACAACAGATAGAATTGCTACATCTGGGCTGTGCATGACAATTTCTTACCTGTGGTTTGTGGAACAATTTGGAGGTAGTTGCTTACTAAGTTAATAGAGGAGAAAGGCTGAAACCTTTTTAGTCACTAATGCCATTCTATCCCCAGTGGTAACTGGAGTATGTATCTATGCAGCATAATACAGCAGTCTCCCTCTGTGGAGTAAGCAGAATTCCAATTAAATTTATTTCTGTAAGCCAGGTACCACCTGCTGGACTCTTCATCATCTATCTAACTGCACAAAGAAACAGGCAGAAAGCCGCCTTCATACAGAACATTAAACCTTAAATAATTCAGCATTTGTTCAATATAAATGTAGCATTTGCAGGAAGTATGTTCACCATTATGACTGTTATCATTTTTTGTGGTAGTTTGCTTGCTTTTTTTATGCCTTTGCTCCTCGTCTATCAAAGTGCTCCTTCTTCCTGTATCTGCCCACTCCTTTCTGGTTGCTTTAATTTCCTCTGAAAATTAATTTGTGCAAGTCCCATTTGCAGATGGGTTGAGAATAGTATGCATGAGCTCTAGACATTTTTGCTTCACTCGAATTCAGAATTATGGTAATTAATATTTCAATAATAATAATAATAATAATAATAATAATAATAATAATATAGTAGTAGTAGGGTAATTTTTACTTCTCAAGCATCATGTCTTTTGTCTATTTCCGACACCACACTCCATATCACACAAGTCAAATGTAGTACACTACTGAAAAACCCAAACAAAAAAAAAAAAGAACAAAAACTGGCCCCAGCAATCTATATTTCTCTATCAGACAGTAAAATATGGCTCAGCTGGTTACCACACTACAGATCTCCTACAGGTCTCTAGCTGCACACGTTTTCCAGAAATCTCTCCACTTGAAGGACTGCAAGTTACCTCTAAAATTCTTGACCTCGGAAAGAGTTTGAGACCTTTCTAAGCTGGCATACTGTGTATTAAATGGACTTGCCAGCAGATGGTGTCTTTCTACTCAATTGAGACAGATAATTGGATCAAACTTTAGCTGTTTGTAAATGTCAATGAAAGACACAATTTCAATATTCCAGAAAGAAAAAAGAAAAAAATGTTAGCCGGATTTTTAGGTGGGTTTTTTATTTTCTTTTTGTTGTTTGTTTGTTTTAAAATATTTTATTTTAATAAATATTTTGGAAAGCTATACTGGTAAGGGAATGAAAGCAAAGGAAATAATTTTTCTATAAAATCCCAGAAAACTTCTGTCTGGGCTTTCAAGTCACAAAAGAAGCCCTCAAACCAAGAAATAAAAGACAAATTAAAAAAAAAACAACAAAAAACAAAAACAAAAAACAACAGAACAACTCAGCCACAGAATGCTGCTCTATCTTCATGACAGCAAATATTTGCTCTACAAGAAAAGCAACACTTTCTCAAAAGCTAATGCAAGAACAGAAAGGTTCTGTCCGCAGCTTAGCACTGGATTCTTCATTTTTCAGTGATGAAAAAGCAGCTGATGGATGAAACAGCTACCATGCCACTCTTGCAACAACCTTACAACACTCAAAACATACTCAGGTTGCTACACTGACCTCCCAAAAACAGCGCTGCTAAGGTTTTGTCACATCACTGAGTGGCAATAAGAATTAAAGTCACATCCGTAAATAATTAAACATAAAGTGAGATTTAATAGCATATAAGAAAGCTGTTTCTTAAAGTAGCTTTAAATGTCACCACACACACGAAGTGCCAGCTGATTTTTCCCTGTTACACTACATTCCATTAAACCATTTTTATTCAGAAAGTTTTTAAAAATCCTCTCTGATTGCAGGTCTTCACCAAACCGTACACAAAGATTACAGTCAGCAGCAGGTTAGCAGATGGACTGAAGAGTAGAGTTGCCTTAGGGGTGTCCTCTAGTAAGGCTGAATTATTCTGTTTCCAAGACTTCTGGTGCCTTATCGCTATTCCTCTAAGCCAGATTGAGTATTCCTATCCAGTGCAGTGCTACTCATGGGGAATTTCTTTTGGGGGAGGGTGGAAAAAAGAATGGAAGAAAGCAAGGAAAACTGCAGCAAAGTATAGAGCATACCAAAAATTAGGTACAGGTTTAAATAATTATTTCCTCCAAATTTTATGTGTACACAACAGTACAAAGTTGTGTAGACAACGGTACAGACATATAAGCTTCTAGGGGTTTTGGACATTTTTTCAAAGGCTCAGCTGAAAAACAAAATAAAAACCAAACTGCAAAACATAAACTAGACCACATTTCCTCTGAGGAGACAATTTTGCCAGATTCAAAAGATATGTGCATTGTGAGGAAGACAGTCGTGTCCACTTGTTTTTTCAAACCTTTGGTCCATTAAAAAAAAATAATTAGGAAAGAATCACATAACCACTGAACCGAATGGTTTGGGTTGTAAGGGACTTGAGGATCATCTCATTCCAACCCCTCTGCTATGGGCAGACACCTTTCTCTATACCAGGCTGCTCAAAGATGCATCTAACCTGACCTTGAACATTTTCAGGGATGAAGCATCCTCATCACACAAATCAGAAATAGTATTTAAAAAACCTTGCTACTATTGTCTTTATTTGACCATAACTGTATTTTTCCTCAACCTCCCTGACCCCAACCCTAATTACATTTAAAAGTTTGTGCCTCCCTGGTGACTCTATTTGTCACACAGCTTGCTGTTAACTGTGGGACAATCACATGCATTTTTTTCCACACACGTGCTTAAAGACATACTCAAAATATAAATACTGGCAATGCAAAAAATATCTTCTTGAAATCATCCAGCTACACCAGCACCAGCCATCTTGCAGCAGTTGTGCCATCCTCAAAATTTCAAGAGCTGAAGATTTCCTTGCCCAACTTAAATAATGTATGGCAATATATTTATGCTAAAGTCCCTTGAAAAAAAAATAGCATGTTGTTATCATCATGATTATAAATTAGTCATTTTCAAAAGTAGAGTACAAAAACTATTTCATCCAAACATATATATGTAAAATATATATCTCATCTTCTAATAAAAATAATATAACTTGTTTTTATTTATTATTATGAAATTCCATAAGCAATAAGAATTAAAAATTAATTTGAATAGGGACATTCTTTGCATTCCCAATTAACGCTAATAGGGACTAGTAGCTGAACACAAAACCACATGGAAACATTTAGTATGTACTTTAAGCACAGGCTTAGCTACACTCTCAGCTGTGGACTCAGTTCCTCCTCTGTCCCTCGTATCAACCATAGATGTTTTCCATTTCCAGTCTCTACATACTGAACCTTGACTTTCTGTGCCTGGCTAGAGACCAGGGCATGCAGTGATTAGATGCAAGGCCTGTGGCTCCAGTTTTCAGGGTAACACACCCGTCTCTGTCTAGATGACTCCTGCTTAGGTAATTCCACACTGCTGTCTTTTCAGGCTTTCTTCCTGCCCTCTTAGTCCCAGGCCAAAACACCTTCTGGGTGTATCGCAAAACATATCTCAGAATATACCCTTTGGGGCAAAGCTGACTAGCCAAAAGCTTTGCAGCTGCTGCTGCCAATGGGACCGCTTTCCCTCACTCACCTTCAGATTCCTGCTGTACCTCCTGTGCTGACACACATCCCAACT